>NC_072379.2:67917338-68224032 GCF_028885625.2 Pongo pygmaeus
GATGTGTTATTGTAACATGCCAATGTTATTTAATTAAATGTTGATTTACTGGGAGAACGGGATAGAATATGTGAGAACTGAATGTAGATGCAGAAAAATGAATAACAAAATGCTCAAGTCTTTTCTTTTCACATTTCTTGTTACTTACCAGTGTCCTTGAATAAGCTTCCCTATTTTCTTCCAAGTTCTGAATGAATTGAATCCACAAACCATGAGTAATAATGCTCCTGGCCTGCAGGTATATCAGCCCTGTCATATTTGAGTCTGGGACAAGTAGGCACTGGGTAGTTTTTGTGGTTGTTGAATAGCGGTCCACAAACATGGCTGTGTACCTCAGTTACACATGTTCTTTACTATGGCTCCAAATCATTTGTGAGTTCTACTTATCCCCCATGGCATCTCTGTAGGCTTACCTAAATTATTAGCAACCCAGGGCTTCAGTCTCTTGACCTGTCAGCATAGTACCAGTGCCTCTGTTATAATTCTGCCTATCTTGGACTTTTACAATGGACTTGGCAATCAGAAAGATAACCCAGCTGCACAATCTGGAATGTTCATCAAAGCAAATTGAAATTTCAGAATATCTACTGCTTGGTATGCCATAGTGTGTGTACTTGAGATTCATATCCACTTTTCATTTGCAAATAGCTCAAAATGGCAGTGCCATGGATGACCTTCAATATTATCAATTCCACCTAGATGATTGTGCAGAACAAGAAATTGAGCCCCAGAAAAGTTACAGATTTGCCACAAATGACACACTATTTTAGTGGCGGAAACTGGACTAAGGTTTCTTGATTCTTAGGCTGGTTTTTCTTTTCTTTTTTTTTTATTGTTGTCTTTTCTTTTTAAACCATGCCTGCTGATTCCTTAACCAGAGGAAGACATTTGTACCAATCCTTGTTCTTAATATAAATACCTGATGTTACTACAGCTGGTGGTCAGCATGCCCATACTATGTGTTGTTGACACATTGTTTGTAACTGGCCATTTTAAATGGATAACTTCTAAACATGGAATTATGTTTTTATTCAACTATCTTCATGCATATATTTGGCAATTCTGCACACAGTGAAGCTAATAATGATGCTTCTGATGACTGAAACGTGGGCATTCTACTTCAGAAGGTTTCTGAATTATTGCTTAAACTTACACAAACTTAAAACAATTAGAAATTGTGAAAGCTAACATAATAATTATCTTTGTTATCAAAGAGCTGTGCCAGCATAATCTTTAAAATTATAATATTGTGGCCTGGCTGATTTCTGCCATTTGGATTCTTTTAAAAATAAGATGTTCAGATTTTCTTTTAAAGTGTTAATTTATTGCAGTAGTGCAAGTACAACACAAGCACTCAAATAGGAAGAATTTTTCCTCAAGTTCTACTGGGAGATAGCCAAAACCTCTCCACAGGCTGATTCCTTTCCTCTTTTTATTTGCTCATTTTCAAAGGTAAAGACTGAAGAGTAAGCACCACATTAATGACCCCATATATCCCCTGAGATGAGCAATGTCCTAATACTACTTATGTCAAATATATACAGGCACATCTACTTTTTAAATAGAGCTCACCCTATCAAAATTATATTTCCATAGGCTCTGACTCTTTAAAGAGTTAGAGTAAAGACTTCTTGGACAAACGTTGCATTGTGAAGTGCACATTCCTACTCTACATTTTTAATCGCAACTGGAAGAGTCCCATGTAATTGAATAAAAATTCACTAGACATAAAGAAAAGTAATCCTAATTACATTTTATCTTGGTTTAACAAAACTCACAGTGCATATGTTATTGGTCATAATATATTTCCCTAAGCCCCACAATTGCTAAAAATACCAAATCAATCGCCACCCAGATTGCGTCATGAAGTGTGTGAACTAGTGCATTAAAAGGCTGTGTTAGCACCAACAAAGTTTATTGGGGTAACTGCATTCAAGACGCACATGGCATACCTTTAAATAGCACTGTTAAAATACCAAATAAAATGTCAACGTCTGTCAGGTCTCTGGCTTTTATAAATTGTTTAGACTGGGAAACGCTGGGGTTTGGACATTGTTCTTTTCATATGATGTAGAAAAGAAGAGACCATAAAAAGAAAAGAACAATAAAGCATAGCTCATTTTTTAAGTTCTTTCATGGAAAAACACACTCTGGATCATTACCCTTCTAATCAACAATTTCCTTCTTCCTCCCAATCCTTCCCGTCTGGTATTTACCTTTCTCTGCCTCCCTCTCTCTGGGTGGTATTCTGAGCTTATACACACTTTTCAGTAATCATATTTTTAAAATTGCCCAAAAGAGAATCTCAGGATGGCATGACAGATATGTATATACTAAAGGTATTTTTAACCTGAACCACAGCTTTGCTTATTATCTCTATGCTCTTAAATGCACACCGGTGGGCCCTGACTGCAGAGTATTCTCAGGCAGAAGAAGGCCCTGCGAGCAGGATGAGCTACTCCCTGCCTACAGATGAGTTATTATCACACCTTAGTGGCCATCTCTACCCTCTTCCTTCTGCCCTTCCTTTTATTACCACACCACACTCCCCACAATTCCCACACAACAACATCTCTGTTTCAGTTTCTTCTCTGGATTTCCCACACTTAATGCAACCCAGACCTCACCTTCAGCTCTCCTGAGGCCACTTTGGAAGCCAGCTCGATGACACAGCCAACAGCCATGCGTGCAGCACCGGACGAGTGCAGCTCATTCCAAATGGTGTCACTGTCCACCTGAGCAAACAGTCAGCAGAATCCGAAGACAGAAGAAGAAAGCGAAAGAGAAGGAAGAGATGAAAGGGGTAAAAGGGGAAGAGGTCGCGGGGGAAGACGGACAGAGAGAGAAAGCAAATCTGTGAGGAAGGGCTGGCAGGGTAACAGCCCATGTACAATAACATTAGTCTTCCGTCTTGGCCAGCTGAAAAGGCCTTCTGGACATGGCTTTGCTTATACTTTTTCTCTACACTGACTTCTCCAATGGAAACACATTCCTGCCATGCCTCACTGCCATTCCCTGTTTAGATTTCTCATTACAAACAGCATTACATAGGGGGATCTGGCTTAGTTACAGACCTGCTAGAAACCAGGCCCCAGTAGTAGATAGAGTAAAAACTAAGAGCACTTAGTTGTACATAAAAATCGGATTTGCAAGTGCTAGAGGGGGAATATTCAAATACCTTTCTGACTGCAGGTTTACAGGCAGCCAAAGACAATTCTTAGGCAGGTAGCAGCAGCAGTCAGGGAGTAGAAAGTAGCAACCACAAGTCAGGTTCTCCAACTAAATGGAAGGAGCGTGTGGTCCTCACACTTCGAACAATAATAGCAAATTGCAAGGAGAAATTTGATGTTCAAAGTATAAGCTTAAGATTTCTAACTTTCAGTATAATTTGTCAGCTTGTTTCAGTTCAAACTGGTATTGTTAAAATTGGATAAGCCGGTAAAATACATGGTTGCTTATCTACTAGAGAACATCATTATCAAAACAAAGCGTGTACCAATATTCTGGATTTCCCTTTACAAAATGCTGTTTACCCTTTTTCATGAATGCAGTGAAAACACATAATAATGCACACATGAAAAGAGCAACAATAGTGGTTTATAATTATCATATATTATATTTTTAATATATAAAATACTTCATAACATAAAAAAAAGTATCAGATGGTAGAAGTCTCTAATTTTAGGACACATAAGTTATTTGAAGCACCAGGAAATAGAGTACAAAGTTTGTGACTGTAAATAGCAAGACTTCCCAAATGGATCAAAGGGGAGAAATTCTGCATAAAACAAAGCTTTTTTTTTTTTTTTAAAAAAAAAAGAGAATTAAATGCAAGTGGCCTAATCACATGGAACAAATACAATAAATAATAACAACACACATTCACAGTGTACTAAGCAGTTTTCCAAGGAATATTCACATGCCTTTTTCTCATGAGGTTCTTACAGACTTAAATACTACCAAGAACAATGAATACATAAATAATAAATGAGAGCAGTAAATAAGTGCATACATAAAAAAAGAAAATTAAGATCGTATAAACAGCAGTATAGTAGTGAAGTTTCTGGAATCAAACTGGTGGGATAAAATCATGGCTTCATCATTAAAAACTGAGTGACATTGGAGAATTAATTAATTAATCGCTCTGTGCCTTGGTTCCTTTATCTGTGAAAATACCAACTTTTTAAAGTACCATCTGCATACAATTTTAGTGAGGATTAAATGAGTAAGTGGTAAGCACAAGCTAGCTACTACCATTTCAGCTACTGTTATACCTGTTTTGTAAAGCCTGGCACATAGTAGAGGCCTACGTGTTGATTGAATGAGTACACTGTGGCTTAGAGAGGCTATTCTGAAGACCACAGGACTCACACAGAACTCTGATCCTGTCAGCACATGCCTTTCCATCACCCTCCTGAAGAAACCCATGCTTTCTAGGAGCCAGCATCCCCTATCATAATCGATACCATCATGGTCTGCACTGTCAGCTAAAGAGTGAATGAATCATTGAAATGGACAGTGAGACCTAATCATTTGCCCTCTAAATTGAAAGTTTTATTATTTTACTGAACCAATATAAATAAGTAGTTGTTTAAGCTTTGTGTAGCTATATTCTTAAGGAAGATGACTGCACAAGTTGAAAAATAAAAACCATTATTTACCATGTATTACATAGGCTTTAGTCAGTTTTCCCACCACTACAGAGCTACTAGTACCAAAGAAAAGCCTGCACTAATCAGAATTCAAATTACTGGGGAAGCAAGCAAAAAAATAAAATAAATAAATTCCAAAAGATGTATTCGGTGACTCAAAAACCATGTAAAATTCCTAACCCCTTTTTACTCAACTTTGGAGTACATCATAAGCTTTGTTTCTTTCTTTATTTCTTAAAGCAGTAGCAAATTTCCTTCCAAAAAATTATGAATACTGAACTTGATTAGAAAAACATTCCAGCAGCAGAGAGTGCTGTCTCTTTGACTGCACTAAAGGGCATTAGGTAGCCACAAATACCTTTGCGTGATATCCCTATGCCTGTCCATACCTTTCTATCTGCCTAAGATGTTTGTGACATTAATTTTGGTGTCTAAACTTCTACTGATAATGGTAGTTTTATTTTAATTCAGTTAACATTCGCTGAGTACCTACTGTGAGTTGCTGGGTGGGGGTTACTTTTATAATAAAGCTACGTTTACTGATCATAAAGTATGTCGAGCACATAGGTATCCAGTGGATGATTGATATTTTGACTCATAACCAATGTTTAGGCTTATCCCTGAAGAAGCTCTCTTTAGGAATCTACAGGATTTATCATCCATTAATTTATTTATAATTAAACAAAAACAATATTTATCTCAATACCACCTCGACCTATGTTTTACTTACATTTGGTTTATAACTAAATGGTAATGGTCAAGTTTTGTGGATATAATCTGTTCATAAATGGGTACTTGTACTTAATTCTGAATTTACAAACAGGTTTGTCTTTGTCAATTCAGGTTGCCATAACAAAATACCAAGGGGTAGGTAGCTTAAACAAAAGAAATTTTATTTCTTACAATTCTGGAGGCTTCGAAGTTCAAGATCAAGGTGCCAACCCATTTGGTGACTGGTGAGGACTCTCCTCTTGGCTTGCAGATGGCCACCTTTCTGCTACATCCTCACATGGCCTTTCCTTGTACTAAAGTTCCTCTTCATGTAAGGATATCAATCCTATTGGATTAGCACACACTACCTTATGACCTAATTTAATCTTAATTACTTTCTAAAGGTAGTCAAATATAATCAGATTAGCGATTTGAGCTTCAGTATATAAATTTTGAGGGCACACTCTTCAGTTCATAGTAAGAGTAAATCCCAAAAGCTTGTTCATAAGTCAAATTACAAGCATACTTTCTTAAGGCATGATGTTCCAAATGGGGTTCAGAGCCAAATTAGCTGCCAAAAGCTCCCCACATGTATTTTCCGTGTTACAGTTTCATAAGAACTTCAATGATAAAACAGGATGCATAACTCATGAATTCTGCTATAATCTGTGTCACTAGAACAACGTCCATATCCACTTTCCAATATTCTCAATGGCAAAAAGTATTTTTCCTCCCTGTATGTCCCTCTCACTGGTTGGCAATCTCTCCAACCAATTTCCCTATATTAGTGATAGCATCAAGAGAGCCACTTCCTTAAGAGAGCTCTGATTTCAACTGCTGAAGAACATCCTGACAGTAGGAAAAAACTATGGGTAAGAGAAAACAGTTGAGTTCATCAACTGAGAGTGGTTCTTTGCATAGAATAAGATATTTTGGAGCTGGAGGGGAAGAAAAAAGGGAAAGAAGGATTTGCTTGGAATGGATACAGATATGCAGGATTAAGGCGCTGAAATGGCAATGCAATAATGGTGAAAGTAGAGACCAGAAGAGTTTGGAACTATAAGAAGACAGGCACCCTCACATTTGGAAGTTGAAGGACAGTGGCATAAAGTTGGCTCTGGAAATGGAAAAGTAATGCAAGACATAATAGATGAGGCTGGAAAAGAAAGAAATGACAGTGGAGCAGGGAGCCACCCTGAGCACAGTGGCCTACTACTAAGGTCTTGCTAAAGTTGAGAAGACATGCAAGGCAAATTCTTAAAAACAGAACTACTATGTTCTGAAAAAATATGCTTTGTCATTTTTCTTTCCATGCACATAAATTCTCCTTTGTCTCTCCAACAACTTATTCTTTTTCCCAGTGAGAGAAAGGGAGAAAGAGAGAGAGACTATGTGTGTGTGTATGTGTGTGTGTGTGTGTGTGTGTGTGTCTGTGTGTGCATTAAGGAGTAATAGTACATGAGCGGAAAGGGAGATTAGGATAGATATAGAAGAAAGGTAAAGAAAATGATGATCAAAATAGGATTTTGCTGCAATATACATAAAAATACAGATTTTGTGGTGAGAGATGATATTTTCCCAAATTCTTTACATATCAAGAACTGAACCTGGTTGTCTCGGATCATGGTCCTGTGTTAGTGATAGCATCGAGAGAATATGATTATGTCTTCTCTGAATGATTCAGAGACCCCTTCTACCTGTGACAACCAGACATGCTTGTTGATTAGAGTACATATAGAATACATTGAGTGGCAAGAAAACCTAAAATCCATCTCTTCTGGTCCTGAGAGACTGGAGAAAGCTGGACTCACGGGGTGCAGCACAAACAAGGAACACAGAAAGTGACATGTGAGGAAATGAGAGACAAAAATGTTTCAGGTAAGTTGACAAAATGGTCGGTGAGCCTTCACTTTGGTTGATATTTGGGTCTTTTTTTTTTTTTTTTTCATACAGAGTCTCACTCTGTCATCCAGGCTGGAGTGCAGTAGCTCGATCTTGGCTCACTGCAACCTCTGCTTCCTGGGTTCAAGCCATTCTTCTGCCTCAGCCTCCCAAGTAGATGGGATTTCAGGCTCCCGCCACCACACCGAGTTAATTTTTGTATTTTTAGTAGAGATGGGGTTTCACCATGTTGGCCAGGCTAGTCTTGAACTCCTGACCTCAGGTGATCCATCCGCCTCGGCCTCCTAAAGTGCTGGGATTACAGGTGTGAACCACCACATTCAGCCAATATTTGGGACTTTTTGAAGTCATGTCTACACTAAACTGTGGGCACCACATAATAAAGTCTGCAGAGTGGTATGAAAAACTAATGGAAGGTTAGACTACAGCATTCCTGAGATGCTCTTGGTTCCTGTATAGTGCAGCTGGAAGCCTCAAGTTCTCACCATCCTCCAAAGGGTATGACATGGGAGAGCTTGTGAAATGGTTTAACAATGGGTGGAGCCAAATGGAGTCCACAGAGGGGTTCAGAGGAACCCCAGTACCAATGTGAACCAAAGGGAGGCTACTGGAACCCAGGAACCCTGCCAAGCTCCAGCTGGCAGAGAAGTCAGTAATCAGGAGTTAATCTGCTGCCAACCTCAGCTTCAACTTCTTGGAGATCAGGAAGAGTCAGGTGGTGCAGAGAGGTTGCCATGGAACCCTGAGTGTTCAGAGGACAGCATGAGGATCCAGGTACCCCTTCAGCTCTCCATCCCTCCCTCAGGTGCCCAAATGCCATCTTCAAAGAGGAATCTGAGAGGCTAAGAAAATACCTAAAGACATTAAGTCCAATAATAAGGTGATCTTGAACAGACAGTATTTATAAACTGAAAGGAAGTTATTCAAACTGGAAGAGGCTGATAGATTATTAATTGTGGAGAGGATCACTATAATTGGGAGAAAAAAGAAATAATATATTCATCACACATCTGAGGGAGCATGGGAAATATTGTGGCCCATTTATTTCCAAGGTCAGGAATTTATTTTGCCAAATGGCAGAGATAAAAATCTAGCCAGGATTCTGGGCAGAAGTCTCTAAGGATATGCTGTACACACAGGCTAGTGAGATTTAACTGTATTTTACAGTACGGAAATACCTAAAGATTCCTACCTTAGGATTCCTCTGGAATCTTTACCAAGCCTTACTTTATGTACCATTCTAAAAAACAGTATGCTTTTAACTTTCAAATGTTTCTAATGATGTAACTAATGTACAAAGCATGAAGGCAGCTTTAGTAGTCTGCTGAGAAACAGGTCCACAGAGGCCTTGTTTTATTGCCAGAATTAAAATCTATCAGTTTTGAAATAGGCGTCCCAAAGTTCAACTCATTTTATAAATATGTAGGAGGGTCTGGACCTAACATACATCCAAAACTGGGGTTGAGAAGTGTAAGTGAAGCTATTCCACAAAAAGTCTTTCTGTGTGAGGAAACAAACACACTCAGTGAGATAGGGTAGAACCCCACTTTAGGGTGAGAGTCACAGGAGCTTGGCCCATAAGAAAGATTTAGTCATCAGAGGAGGAGGCACAATCTGAAGTAGCACAGAATCTCTTATTGAGATTCTCTCCCAACCCACACTCCCAGAGTCCTGTCTATTTAATAGGGTAGAAAGGAGTTGAGAAACACAGAAGATTGTAAGTAACTAAAATAGGCAAAACATTTTAAACCCTCTAAAAACATGAGACTTAAGTAGAACACTTTGGTATCAATTTGAAAAATTATGACCTTAAAAGAGGGAAGGAAGCACATTTTCTGTTTCTCTATAAACCTCAGAGAATCCTGAGCACTTGGCAATGTAAAGACCCCAGAATATTGGTAACGTGCATCAGCAGGGGCCAGCAGAACTCACTGGTAACAAAGAAAGAAAAGAGAAGGAAGGAAGGAAGGAAGGAAGGAAGGAAGGAAAGAAAAGAAAGAGAAAAAAGAAAAGGAAGGAAAGAAAGAAAGCTAGACTCAAGAGGTGCAACAGAAACAGAGGACACAGAAAGTGAGATGTGAGCAAAAAGAAAGGAAGGAAGGGAGGAAGGGAGGAAAGAAGGAGGGAAGAAAGGAAGGAAGGAGGGAGGGAGAGAGGGAGGGAAGGAAGGAAGGAAGCCAGCCAGCCATACCCAAGAGGTGTGACAGAAACAGGGGACACAGGAAGCGTATGTGAGCAAAAAGTACATGAGAGAGAGGAAGGAAGGAAGGAAGGAAAGGGCAATGGGAAAAAACATCTTGCATTCAGAAGCATATGGTACTATTCACATTAGGCATTACCTGAAGCTCTAAAATAATTAGGAAGATACTCTCTATGGAGGCATGGAGGGACTGCAAGAGGATAAAGAGTTAGGGCCAGTAAAGCGCTAGTTATACATCTATTTATTAAAACTTAGCTACTACATAATGCTGTTCACATTTAAAAGAAGAATAACATGTTGCAATCCCTCTTACTAGTGGTGATCCAGAATAAGGGATAAAAAGGATGAGTGCTGAGTTAAACATAACTTAGGGAACAGGAATAGCAGAAACATGATTTCATTTACTCAGTCATAGCAGAATGCAATTCAGAAAATACATAGAGAAAGCAATAAAAAACTAAAATTTAACAGTCCACCTTTTCAGTTTTATTATATACTTCCCTACTCTATAAAGTTATTTTCTTTTTATTTAGAAATAATAATGACAATAACAATAATATTATTGTCTAGCAATTATTATTTACTAAGATCCAGGCACTGTGCAAAGCTTTTGCCCATAGTAACTAATACAATTCTTACAGCGACCATTAATGTAGATGCTATTATTAAGCAGTTTTATATATGAAATTCAGAGGTTATTCAGTTAGTAATTAGAGAAGGTAGAAAAAGAACTGAGAAAAGTATGAGCTGTTAGCCCATAGTAATTTTTATGCTAGTAAAATCAAAATCCAAAAAGTAAAATAAATAATAAAATGGTATTTTAAAAAACAGATTCTAATCATATATGCATAAAGAGTTTTCTAATTAAATAAATTAGCTAAGACCTGCAAGAATGTTTTTTCTTTCAAGGTATTGAAACCCTACCCTGTTAAAAGTGCTAAAATATTTTTTTTAAATCAAATGTTTCAAGTGGTACCTAGAAGATTTGAACTTTTCTTGAGTGTTGTGATTTGTCTGCTATTATGGTAGAGCAGTGGTTCTCAATGGAAGTGATTTTGCATCTAAGGGGTCATTTGGCACTTTCTGGAGACATTTTTTGTTGTCATGACTGAGTAAGGGAGGTGTGCTACTGGCTTCTAGTGCATAGAGCCAGGAATGCCACTACGCATCCTACGATGCATGTTTTTTTTTTTGGTATACAACCAAAAATAACTTTAATCAATGTCCTTTCCCTGAATTTGTCCAAATAATTCTGTCTACTGAACAGAATCAATGCTGTTATATATTTATTTTTAAGCATTGTTCTGCCCTTGGTTTCTTAAGTGTCACAAATGTTAGTGACAGAACCAGTAAAAACTCTTCATAGTTCTTCCCATTCCTTTGCTTCATTCTCACCTTACCACTCCTTAATACACCAAAGGAAAGCACTGCAATTTTATTTAATGATTTCAAAAAGAGATAATTATATAATATCATTGGCAAAATAAAGGGTCAAAGAACATCATATAATTTATGAGTCTATACAAAACACACACATGCACACACAAACACACACACACACACAAGCAATTGCTACCTATTAAAAGCCAAGTTTTTGAGAAACTGTTGTTCATGAGAATGTTGGGTTCATACTACACACGTGGCAGGCTGGGAGTACATGGAAAGTCTGCTGCCTTTGAGTGGCCATGATTCATTCTGTTAAGTGAAAAATATGTGGGCACTGATTCTGAGTAACCCACCCTTCTAATTGTTCACTATCTTTGAAACAGATTCTGAGCAGCTGAGAGATGGGTATAACATTTCAAAACCATTGTTTACACTATTTCTTTATTCCACTGTGAGTTAAGAACATGAATTAAAATGATAAAAACCCATGACCAACTCAGGATTTTGCAAGAACATAAAGATGCTTCCTGAGTGCTCTCCTATCCAGAAGTCTCTGTGCTTCTGCAATGTCTGGGGCAAGCACCTAGTGGCCTTCAGTTTTTTTTTTTTTTTTTTTTTGGTCCTCTTATTGTTCATACTGAGAGCAATAGTAGCAACCTTCTCTTCTAAAATGCCTCCTTGGATTTGAATCAGGAATAAATTAAATATTTACTAGGTTGTAAAAAAAAAAAATCTTGAGCTAGCTTTTGGTGGTGTGTGCCTACAGACCCAGCTACTCAGAAAGCTGAGGTGGGAGGATCACTTGAGTCCAGAAGTTTGAGGCCAGTCTGGGTAACGAGGTGAGACACGAAAGAAAAGAAAAGAAAAGAAAAGGAGAGGAGAGGAGAGGATTTCCTTGGTGTTAAAGGGATTAATTGTCTTATATATATTGGAATCAAGTAGTGTCCATGAATCCACAGACAGAGACAAAGAACCAAAAAATAATAATAATAATACCCAGAAAGACTCAAATATAGAAGGGGTACAGATTAGGGCTAAAGAAGTAGCCATGTGTTCAAATGACACCGAAAGCCACAATGGCGACATAGACATAATGTCAGGTAA
Source organism: Pongo pygmaeus (assembly GCF_028885625.2). NCBI lineage: Eukaryota > Metazoa > Chordata > Mammalia > Primates > Hominidae > Pongo > Pongo pygmaeus. Next base: position 67,929,294 of record NC_072379.2, read on the forward strand.
CTGGGGATGAGGGACAGGCTCTCTGGTTGGAACTATGGTTGACTGGAGTGTTTGTGTCCCAGCTAAAAGGACAATGGCTACACAGTTCCAAACAATTTTTGTCTTAAGGAAATGATAGCATGGTATTTATTAGTAGCCCTAAATACTGTACTCTTAGGTGCAATTTTTCTATCTTAAATATTGACAATAATTCACTTAAAAATCCCCAACCAGGCTACGAGAAATCTATGTATGTGTTGAATATGGCTTCTGGCCTGGCAGTGCATAACTTCTGCTACCCAGGGTGATTTATTTTTACACAAAGTTTGAAAATTCTAAAGCGGGAAAGGCAAAAAAAAAAAAAAAAAAAAAAAAAAAAGAAGTCTCAGCAGAACTAGTTGAGTTGATTCCTTGTGTGGTAACCATCAAAGCTTAATTCAAGGAGGTTTCTCAGGGCAGTGCCCTGGGAGAATAGAAGTCCTCTAACTCTTACAGAGGTGTGTTACTGAAGGATTCCAGCCTCTGCCTGAGGACAAGGCCAGACATGATCTGTTGAATCTAATAAAAAATAACTGGAGTTTTTATGTTCTATGTCTTTTGTATCTCACTTTTAGTAATTTGTATTTATTGCCTCATATAAAAGTATTTCTTCGCAACAGATAGGAAATGAAATGTAAGTAAACAAAACCTTGCCCCTTACCACATAATAATTTGAGAAGCATTAACTTCATAGAGAAACGATTTTCTTTGCAAACTGTTTAAAGAAAGAGTTCTATTTGAATAAAAGGATAGAAAGAAAAGGTGAAGCCAGAAGTAAAATTAGAAATGTTTTAGGAATTTTTATTAATAAGTTACACCTATCAAGATAAATTGTACCAAGAGAGAATGACTACCAATAATTTGTTTGAGTCATACACCAAAATTTGGTACCTAAAGACTGGTATAACCCCAGGATTTGGAGAAATTGTTAGGCTTTAAATATACTTTTAAACAGACATTAAAAGGAAGCAAGCTTTGGGCAAATCCTCCTCTACTTTATCCTATTCTTTTAGGTGGTAGCATTGGCAAGGACATCATCGACATTTGGTGCAATGACACCTTATCTATTTTGTTGCCTTAGCGTTAGAGACCTTGTAAACCAGCAGTTCCACTTGCAAACTATTCAAACATGGGCAAGGTCATTCACTGATCCAAGACCTAAGAAAAATGGAGATAATACTCCTTCCTCATAGGATTATTGTTAGTATTCAATTAGTCAATACATATAAAGTGCTTAACACAGCACAAGACAATGCTGGAAGCAGTAAGCTCTCAGTCAATGGTAACTAAGAAAAAAAAAATCCCCGCATTTTGTTTCTAACATTACTTTCTATTTAGCAGCACATCAAAGGACAAAAATCATCTGTGATAATGCTGGAAGCCAGGAACTACCTCCAATCAGAAAGCTACATGTTTTCTAGCCACATATGGATCTAGTTCAACTGTAGTTTCCTGAATGAATGTGGGTCTTTGCAGGCTGTTCCAAGCACATCCAGCATAGCTCAATCATTGGAACCTAAAACAAAGCTAATGCTCTGAAAAGCCGCACATGATAGAAATTAAGCTACCTGTCCTGAAAGTGGATGTGAAGGTATTTAAAATGGAAAGGGGATGACTTAAAAGAAAAGGAATTTAGGCACAGTCTCCTTTGTATAATCTAAATGCAGCCTGTTGCTTCCTTGTGGAAATATTCCCAGAGTTAAATATAATACTATTGTGCCCATTAACAAAACAGGTTTCATATGCACTGTGCATGTTTAATGTGGTACACTATCCTTCCTCAGATGCCTTGAACATTTCACCCTGAAAGTTGGGAAATGAAGCTCTTCACCCAATTCTGAGCAGTTTAGTAAGCTCTTGCTGCTATGTTGTGCTGATGCTAGGGCCACAGGGCATTTTCTGAATAATTGAGTTTAAGCTTAAATAATGATCAGATGCCCCTAGAAACCTATTGACAGACACCAGACTCAACAAAGAAACAGAGGTTTTTCATTGCAGTATTGATTCTGTGCCATTTTAGCATGTTGTATTAAAGCTAAACTGCAAAATAAAATAAAAATCATTTTAACTTTTGCACTGTGTCAGATAAAGTGTATTTTTTAAATGAATCATCTACTGTGGACCAAATATTTCTGCAAACAGCATCTTGATTTGGTAACTTAAAAATTATCTAATTTCATCTTCTAATGCCAAATTTCTTTTTGTGTTTGCTTTGGGAAACAAAATAATTACCTTTTCCCACCTAAGCGGTATTTGATAAGCTCAACATTTTCCTATCCTTGATCCTTTACAATTAGGGCTATAGCTGACGATTCCAGTAGATATTTTGTTTTTGGAAATGGTAAGAAAAGGGGTGTGAGTTGCGAGGTTCCAAGAAAAAGAAAAGCCTAATTTATTAGTAGATTCATAGGAAGAGGTAATAAAGTCAAATATATTGCCCAAAGAAAGCAAAAAGTAAATATCTTTGGTCAGTATTTAAAGAACAGCATAGTGGGTAAGATCGGGGCACCTACTAGGTGCTGGACCCTATCAAACACTTTACAAACACTACCTATTTAATTCCTCATAAGAGCTTTATGAAAGTATTATTAGTCACCTTTACAAAAGGGTTAACTGAGCTGTAAAGAGGTTAAGTAACTTGACCAAAGTTACACAGTTTATGAGATGAAGAGCTGGGGTTTCAACCAAAGCCAACCCTGGACATTAATATCATTATGGACTGAATTGTGTTTCCTCAAAATTCGTATATTGAAGTCCTAACCCCAATGTGACTGTATTCAGCAATCAATAAGTCCTTTGAAAAGGTAATTAAGGTTAAATGAGATCATAAGGGTGGGGCCCTAATACAAAATGACTGATGTCCTCATAAGAAGAGAAAGAGACAGCAGGGATGTGCGTGAACAGAGAAAAGCTTGTGAGGACACAATGAGAAGAAGGTCATCCAAGGACCCAGGAGAGAGGCCTTAGGAGAAATCAAATCTGCCAACATTTTGATATTGAACTTCTAGGCTCCAGAACTGTGAGAAAATTAATTCCTGTTGCGTAAGCCACCCAATCTGTGGTATTGTGTTATGACAGCCCTAGCTAGCCAAATACAGATGTGAACTTTAAAAAGATATTCTGTGTTGTTTATTCTTTAGAGCACGATGGGCTAGTGCAAGTGTCATAGGCATAGGGTTATGGGTGTCTGTCTTTACTGCTCTTTCTTCAAGGTCTGACACATAACAGATGCTTAAAAAATTTTGTCGAGGGAATGAATTAAGGATGAGAACAAAAGAATCCTATAGTGATACTGTTCTTTGCAGGGCTTTACTGTGGCTAAACTATCTAAACTACAAACACCACCCCTGTTTGGGTTCTGCAATACATCCATGATGTGGTGATGACTGCTTCTCTCATCTTCAGTCTGCACAATGTTTAGCCTCCTAGCTCTTGCTTGCCAGCATTCGGTGCTTCCTTTGGTGCATCATCCTACAATGATGCTTCTTCACTGAATCATCCAGCAACAACTGTGATGTCCCCAGTGCCCTGGATCTCTGTTGTCATGCATCACTCCTGTCTCTCACAGAAACTTCCCTACTCACTATTTTCCCAAGGGAGACAGACTGTGTAAGACTGAAGTCAACAAGATCCCCAGTGACAAGCTAATGGGAGCCTGCTATCTGATCTCTCAAGAAAAACGAATTTTGTAAAAAGCTGTTTTGAATTTGGATAAAGTACTATCACACAGTAATGACATATTTGATCCCCAGAGAAGACAATAAATCACATTTCATTTATCACCTTACTTCATAGGTGAAGGAACTGAGGCCCAGTCATTTCAATGATTTGTGAGTTCATGGTCTTACAGGATCTTACCACTCAAAATGTGGTCCACGGATGAACAGCAATGCCATCCCTGAGTGCTATGAGAAATGCAGAATCTCAGCTTGCATTTGGTCCTGCTGAATTGGAATCTGCACTTTAGAGCTGAAAAAGCGCTTTTGGAGCAGTGACAATGTAAAGATTTGAATCCAGACTCTGGAGTTCCTAAATGAAGGCTCTCTGCCTAGATGCTTAATCACTGGGACTTCTGAAAACAATGTCCTCCCTCCCTTTATTTGTCTCCCTGCAGTGCCTTGATTCTAATGATAGACTATTAGTTGGATAGGTAGCTCAGGTGGAGACCTCAGGGTTGCAGGGCTTTGGAGAACCTTTAAATCAGGGAATCTGTTCACCCTCTTCAGACCTGAATCTACTCAAGGTGACCCCACAGGGTGGTGCAGTGCTCATTACCACATATAGCTGCCAGTGATAACCTGCATTATCACACTTGATCCTCACAATAATACCATGTGGGAGCCTTGCTTAGCCCTATTTCATAGATAAAGAAACCAAGTCTAAGATAAGTGAAATAATAATTAACAGAGCCTTTGCATTGCTAGTTTCTCAGACTCAGGCTGGGCAGAAGGATACTTCTCCTAAAATAAAACTATTCCGAGCAGTTTTGTGGACGCTTAGGTGTCAACACTTCAAAACTTCTAGAGCCCTCTCTAATTCTGGGTGACTGTCCCTTTTCTCCTCCTGTGGATAATAATGAGAATCATCATTCTAGTCTGAGAACTTCTGATATTCTTCATTGCATTCTTTTTCAATCAGCTCTGAGGCTGTTACAACGGGTGTTTTCCCTTCTCCCTTGTGATACAACATGCCAGCTCCTTGAATGTATATATTCATTTCATGTTAGATGTTCTGCTGAAACCCTGAGAGTCTTGAAAGGGAGCTGGGATGGATTTATGATAACAATGGGTGGGTGAACCCACAGGCATTCTCTCTTTTGTTCAACACTGGAAGGAAGACATGAATGACAGCCCATTCCTTTGGGATCACTTGTAGGTTATAATGCCCACACCTTAGCTTCTTTAGTCATGGTGAGATGAAAAAGAAACAGAGCAGCTACAGGGAAGACGTTCAGATTCCAAGTAAAGCCATGGATATGATGAATGAATACTGTGACTGATATTCCATATGGAAAGAAGGTGTGAACTATTAATGTGACAGCTTGAGGAGAAAAGGGGCATGCCATGTGCGTTAATACTCTACCACAAACCATCTCCCAGTATGATCAACTGCTTTCTGGCAGCTCCATTGACCTTGCATGTGTAATTTCTAGTCACTCTTTATCTTCATAAAAATCTCCCTTTTGCTATTTACTTGCCAGTAACAAGAATAAGGAGAGGAATATGTTTGCTCTGGCGAAAGGGCTACATCTTGAGACTCTAAGGATCCTTACTTAAGATCCAGGGGACTCATAGATTTACCAAGTAATATATGGATTCCTGTGGGTTATGTGGCCAGTAAAGGCCAGTAAAGGAATTTGAGAGTCCCTATTGTTATCCAATTTCAGTGAACTGCTGGTCAGTTCTACCAAGACTGAGTTAGAGACAGAGCCAAGAAATACCATTTTAGTACTTTCCTACTGTTTCTTCATTTAATCTGGTGTCCACATTGTGTAAAGGGTGCTTCAAAATATGCCAATCTTTTTATTCACTGGACAGTGAACATTACACAGCCTCATTCCTACAGAGTGCAGCTTAATAAAATTAACTCTGACTCAGTAGGTGTGTGAAATGAGATTCTCTCTCTCTCATCCCACAGTGGTTTTGTCCAAGGACAGAGACTTTTCAGTGTTCTAGTTAGGGTTGAAATACTGTGTATAGCTGTGTAATTTTTTTTTTACCCAAAATTGATGATGTTTGAGTGCATTGATTTAATACTTCATAGGAATTGCAATAAAAAAGAGAATGCTCTTAGCAAAAATAGCAATTGTTTTTTTCTTACGGCTAGGGCTATTCTCACTTGGGAAAGGAGTGTTGACAATCATATGAGGTTGAAATTATGGTGAGTTGTGCTGTGTGTGCATAGTATTGTGGTTAAAAGCTTGGGAATCAGGCCCTCTCTACTCCACGGCCTAATAATTCTATGACCTGAACAAGTTACTCACCTCTCTGAGCCTTTGTTTCCTTTTCTGTAGAATAGGAAACCTCAATTGAATCTTTAGCAATAAAACCTCTGGGATTATTTGGGGTTTAAAAGAGATTGAGGCAGGTTATCATTGGAAGGTTTGTGTAAAGAATGGCTAGTCTCTGCTGTGAGGCTGTGAATCAGCCCTCTTGGTTCTGTGAGAATCAGGAGGGTATGTTTTGCAGGATTCTCTATTGCCCAGCCTAATCTAGGGCACCTTACCTGTCCCTTTACTTGAGGGATAATCCCATCATTAAGGTCGATCCTCTGAATACCACTGGGGTCAAAGCCGAGAATTATTATTTTGCTAAAATGGTTAAAGCATAATCCCAAAAAATTTAGCCAAGTTTTTTTTTCTTGATTCTATTCATTTAATATTGAGGTTGCTGAGGATCAGAAACTGATTGTCAATAGTGAAAATACCCTGGAATTCAGATTTTTATCTCTCTTGCACTATATAAATACAACACGAAATTGGGCATATGGAAATTGAGACATCATCATTATTTGGTCCATTCTATGCACCAACACAATGGGACCAACAAATCAGTTACCCCAAATCTCACAGTTCAGATATAAATCAGAATGGACCAGCCAGAGCAACTGAGGCCATAATGGACAATGTCATTCAAGAAGACACTAAAATGCACAAGGAAAAAAACCCACTTGCAAAGGTCATGCAAATGTCAGGACATTTTTATTAGACTTGAAAATGGGCAGGTGTTGGAGTACTGTATATAATTTGCAGCTGCCCAATTTAAAAAGAAAAGTATGTCCACATAACATTCCAGGGACTTGGAACCCCAAAGCACACAGTGCTGCTAAGATCTGGAACTACCCAGAGAGATATCTTACAGCCCAGGGCCTGCTATTGAGTCCCAGATCTTTGAGTGCCTGGGTAAGTGTGCCCCCACCCCCAACCTTCTCCATACCTCCATAGCCAGCTCTGAAGAGAAATGTCAGGATCTCAGGGTGTGCCTAGAAATTCAACTTGCCCTCTCATCGTCTATTGCCACACCTCAATCCAGTTGTCAGAAGGAAGACCAGAAGCTCTATGTGTTCTGAATAGAACAACCCTACCTCTAGACGCCCAGATCTTTACCAGTGAGAGTGAGATGGGGTCCCCAAACTCTGAGCAGTCTTGGCAAGCCTCCTCTCCACCTCCTGAACTTTCCTTGCTTCCCCACCACTCTGCTTTGCACCCTCAGTATGCATCTCATTATTCTCTGTACCCCTCTTTAAGTCAGTCACCACAAGAAACCGGGGCTCCCAGGTCACCCCTCACCTGTCTATTCTAATATCCAAAAAGCAACACTTCTCATTAACCACTAGTTTTCTGCCCCAACCCTACAAGACTCCACACCCCTTCCTTGCTTCCTTTTCTCTATAGCATTCATCATCATCACATACATGCATATATATTTAAAGTCATTCATTCTTGCTTATTTGTCTCCTCAACTGGAATATAAGTTCCAGTAGGATAAAACGTTTTCTGTTTTGTTCAGTACTGTATTTGCAGTTCCGGGCACACAGTAGGCATTCAATAAGCATTTGCTGTATAAATAAATTACTAAATAAGTGAGCAAATGAATTCTGTCCCAAGTTGTGAAAATTGGAAATTGTGAGTAGAGTAAGTTCAGAAGCACAGAGAATAGTCTGCACCAGTGAGCACTGGTCTTTGAACTTCTTCCACATTTGCTATTAATGGAGTTGTGGATTGATGCTGGATACTAGGCTTCCTAGCTCTTGGAATGAGAATTTGCCAGGCAGAGTGGCTCAGGCCTCTAATCCTAGCAGTTTGGGAGGCCAAGGTGGCAGGATTGCTTGAGGCAGGGAGTTTGAGACTAGCCAGAACAACATAGTGAGACAACATCTCTACAAAAAAAAAAAAAAAAAAAAAAAAAGAAAGCCAAATATATGTGGTGGTGTGCACCTGTATTCCTAGCTCCTAGCTCTTAACAAAGCTCAAGCAAGAGGATCTTTGGAGCCCAGGAGGTTGAGGCTGCAATGAGCTGTGATTGTGCCACTGTACTCCCGCCTGAGCGACAGAGCAAGACCCTGTCTCCAACAAACAAATAAAAAATTGGATGCCTCCATCAAAGAAAGCTGAGACAAGAAGGCCATCTCGTAGAACTGTTTCATTAGGCTACTGAATTTGAATCTTATTCAACTGAGTATGGATATTCTGATTATCTTCTTTCCTTAGTCCTATGAACTCCCAGGCCTTTCCTACCAGAGTTGACAATTATGAATAGAAGAAAATCAATGCAGAGTCTAAGTGATAAGTATGATAAGATATGTGAGTGGGAATTGAAAAGGAAAAAAAACACAACATAAGAAAAAATGTGAGTCTACATGTTGCTTCATACTTAGCACATAGGATGGTACTGGACAGTACATGCTTATTTAATAATGAATGAATGGATGGTAAATTGTCTTTAGAGGCAATAGATTAAGGAAAGAAATCTATTTAGCAGCAAAGAATTTCACTACTTGTAGGTCTTGGTTTTTATTCCTTAAATGGTCCCATCTCAAAATGATACAAGTCATTTTGAGAAGTGCTTACATATCGTCAGAAAGATACTCTGTACAGGCACACCTTGTTTTACTGTGCTTCACTTTATTACACTTTTCAGATACTTTGATTTTTTACAAATTGAAGGTTTGTGGCAACACCAAGTTGAGCAAGTCTATGGGTGTCATTTTTCCAGCAGCATGTACTCACTTCCTGTCTCTGTGTCACATTTTGGTAATTCCTGCAATATTTCAAAAGTTTTTTATCATTATTTTATCTGTTATGCCCATCTGTGATCAGTCATCTTTGATATTACTATTATAATTGTTTTGGGGCACCATGAATTGTGCCCATATAAAACAGTGAACTTAATTGATAAATATTGTGTGTGATTTCTGCTCCACCAATCAGTCTTTCCTCCAACTCTTCTCTTTCTCAGGCCTCCCTATTCCCTAATATTCAGGAATATTGAAATTAGACAAGTTAATAACCCTACGATAGCCTCTAAGTCTTCAAGTAAAAGGAAGAGTTGCACGTCTCTCACTCTCAACACTCTCAATCAAAAGCTAGAAATGATTAAGCTTAGTGAAGAAGGCATGTTGAAAGCTGAGATAGGCCGAAAACTAGACCTGTTGTGCCCAACAGTTAGCCAAGTTGTGAATGCAAAGGAAAAGGTTTTAAAGGAAACTAAAAGTGCTACTGCAGTGAACACACAAATGCTAAGAAAAAGTGAAATAGCCTTACTGCTGATATGGAGAAAGTTTGAGTGGTCTAGACAGAAGATCAACCCAACCACATTCCCTTGAGCCAAAGCTTTATCCAGAATAAGGCCCTCAATATTGAAGCAAAACCCTGCACCAGCAAAAAGATTACCACTCACTGAAGGCTCAGATGATCATTAGGATTTTTAAACATAGTTTTAAAATTATGTACATTTTTAAAGATATAATGTTATCGTACACTTAATAGACTACAGGACAGTATAAACATAAGTTTAGTATGCACTGAGAAACAAAACATTTGTGTGACTCACTTTATTGTGCTATTTGCTTTATTGTGTTGCTCTGGAGCTGAATCTGCAATATTTCCAAGGTAAGTCTGTTTGTATCTATAGTAAATATCAATTAGAGATTATATAAATCATAATATTTAGAATATAATGGAATAAATTCACCAAATGATTTCAGGTGCATATAAATATCAAATATATTAGTCCTTTAATAGTCTTATCAGTCTTCATAGAAACAATGACTCAATGCATGCTCTATTGCTAAGAGAATCATTGCTTAGTCATTTAATTCCTTTATTTTACTTAGATTTTTTATTTAAAGTTAAGATACTCTATAGCAATAATGATACTGCTAGTCTAAAACTCAGAAGCTATGGGTTTTTATTGAGTTGGGGAATGATTAAATCCTAGGGATTCTGCTGTGAACTGCCTGCTTATGGCTCAAGCATTCAGTGAGCTAATTTATTTTGGTTTTGAATTTTGAAAAAAAAAACTGTTGTTCTCCATTAATGAAAGTTTAGAAGTTATGCTTTACTAAATTTGTGGTTAAAATACTTCACAAAGACAAATCCAATAATGACACATCAGTTTTACATATTGAATATTAGTTTGTTACAGGAGTGAATATCTAGATCTGGAACTAACTATTCAGAGTGGAAATATGACAGATGAAAAATACAAATGCTGTTACTTCACCTTAAAATGAAAAGCTTAGGTGTGCCTGAATGTAGCTGTATTTCAGGCTGTTACAAGAATTATTTTTTTTTTTAGGTAGTACCATTTCCTTTGTCTACTCTAAATTTTCATTTGATTTAAGCCTAACGTCTCCTTGGCAGTCAGAAATAGCAATTAGTAGATGATCATATTTTCAAATTTATTCAAGTATGTTTTACTTTCTCAGTTTTTATTTAATCGAGCCACAGATCTTCTAAGTTAGATAGAAATTTAAATTTCGTCAAATCCATTTACCTTCAGCAACTACAGAGCCTAAGGCTCAATTTCTTCTTGTCTCAATGTTCATAATCGTTTTCTTCCTCCCTGTTATTGACATTACTTTGGTACAAATAGTTGCTTTTATACATGTGTGTGTATGTGTGTGTGTGTGTATGTATACACAGTTTTTTAAAAAAATAGGTCTTATGGCCCCAATAATGTAAAAAACACACATAAAGCTTTGATGATGGCATTTTTTTAGCCATCTCATTTTGGCACCAGAAGAATTTTAACAGCTTTGTGATATTCATGTTTACTTTAAATAAGAAAATGAAGTATTCTTATTTCAAAATGCATCTTGTTGTACTTAGCCACAATGTCAAAGCAATAGAAAGAATTTAATCACAGATGAGATGCTGCAACTAAGTGAATTAAGGAGGAAATTAAGGTTTTCTTCTCTCATTTTCTTCTTTCTTGCAATGGACATTAGATGCTTAATGATTCTACGCATTTTCACATTTTGTCCCATACACAGAGTAATGTATACATGCGTATCTCTGTAGGGAGTGTTGTCTACATCCCGACAACTATTATTGAGTAGACACAATTAGCATAATCTATGCAATACTGGAAACTTCCTTTGCAATTTAGAAGGAATTCCCTGATTTTAATAATATTTCATACATTTTTTCCAAGTCTGAGGCAATATAATCTTTTTATAGAATTTGCAACATGAAACTAAATTGTCAGTTTCATTAAGGTGGCTTATCAGTTTTAATTTTGCCAGGTGCCATGGGGTGTTCTTGCTACTATCAACTGCATCAAGTCTGAAGCTGATGAAAATCCAGATACAATTAGGAAGAGGAGATATAAAAAAGAGAGATTCCAAATCAGGGTGGATCCTTTTATTGTGCTGGAGGGAAAAAGTTTGTGATACCTCTTTGATAGCAACAGTGGAGGAAATGAAGTACTGATTGCAAGCCAGGTTTGAGTTGAACATTAATAGGAGGGAAATTAACATTACCCTGATTACTGCATGTGAGAAGCAGATGTTACCCCCTCCTCTTTCTGCTGATGTAACAAAAGGCATTGTGCTTGCTCAGGATAATTGGGTTGAAATAACATATGAAGAAAGAGGTTCCTAAGTCAATATTAAAACCTCAGGAACATGCAAAGTTTTGGCATAAACAGAAGGTGGGGTTTTTCCCTCCTTTTTTGGAAGAAAAAAATTCCCTACTAATTGGCAACAGCTTGGTGCAATTGTCAGAAATATAGTGTGTTCTATTGCCTGAACAGTCAATGCCTGGCTGCCTCCCATGACCTGTCCTCACACCATCCCCAACACACAACTCACATACATTTATTGCTAATTCTTCTTGAAAATTTAGCTTATAACTGCTTGAGTAACCTCCATACCCTCTTCTTTCTTTGCTGTTTTAAAAGCTGCCTTCTCTGTGCTCTCATAGCTTAGCATTTTTCTAAACCAGCCCAATGGCTAGGCTGTGAGCAATTGAGATTGACAGCAGTGGTCTTGTCTCATTGGTTTTTGCATGCTGCACCTTGTCTAGTCATCAACAACAAGCCTTATCTTATTCTTCCTGCCCTTCATGCCTTATCTGATGGCACACGTTATGGCTTTGAAAATATTCGTTCTGTTTCAAAGATGACCATCCTAAATCACAGCAGTAAATTGCATTATTAACCAAGCTTTTGTCACATCGAGTTTAACTATATGTCCATAGATGTGGTCATAAAACAAAATCCATTCCCTAGTATTATAATAGAGGGAAACACCAGAGCAGCTCTTTGTAGGGCTTGCCACTAGGATATTATTTACTGGTACTGGGGAGAATAAATGTGAAGGACCAATGTGGTGTAATAATTAGAAAAATAATATGAAGATATACATGTGGTGTAAAATAGATTTTTCTCCTGATTATGTATTTATATATACAATATTTCTTGTATATACACACACACACACACATATCTGTAAATTTATAAATAAGAGGGGTGAGCTTACATTTTAATTCTGACAAGATAAAAGAAAATTTAAGACATTTCATCCAAATCTGCCTCTCGCATAGTGAGTATAGTTGCTATACACCTGAAACGTTTGCAGAAAACCTCAGAACAATTGAAATGGGCCTTAAATTACTACCCTCTCATAATCACCTAATCCTTCTCCCCATCTCCCCTTCCCCAATCACAAAAATGACGTTCCTAAGTGTGTCGGATCTAGGTGTAATCAAACAGAATATGAACAGAGTAAAAGTTGTAATAAAAAGTTAGCTTTGTGTTCACAGATTGACTGAGTCGCTGCTGGAGAAGGTGCCTTCGTTAAACCTTTTAGAGTTTCTTTTTGCATATCTTCAACCACTTAGTCAGGTCCCAGTTGTGCCCGTGCCCTGCAAATCCTCAGTCCTCTTAGGGGATTGTTCTCCCTTGTCCACAGCTCCTCCTCTTCCAATCAAGGGTCTGACACTGCCCATTGACCACGTTTATTTTTCTGCCTTTTGGCCCTGGGAGCTTGTCTGCTGTAGGATAAAAGTGGAATTCTCTGCTGTCTGCAGGGCTTTCCCCAGGGAACAGAGCCTGAAACCCAAACTTATATAAAATCATATCCTGTTTGCAAACATCATATTCCCTTTGCTTCTCACTGATCTGGTCCTGTAAACCCCAGCACAGCTTGAGAGCCCATTCCTCATCTAAACAAATGCCATAAGCCCCTTTATACTTTTACAACCATGTCAAAAAATAATATTGCCTGCCAATAGTGATGTGATTGGAGTTGCCTCCTCTGAGCCATAAAAGAAGCGCAGAGTCTGTTATCAATTTCTCTAAGTGTATCAGGGGAATTATGGGTCGATTCAGTTCCAAGTTATAAATGACAACTCAAAAGCCGCAGAAGCGTTTGAAGCTGGGAGCTGATGACGACATTATCATAAAAGCCTGCTCGTCCTTGCTTTTGTGGGTTTTTCTGTGGCCTATCAAGTGAAGAGGGGGAAAATGAGGCTGAGAAATGACTTCAAGATTTCTTCACACAGCAGCAGGTCAGATGGCCAGGAAAATGATCACTATTTTTAGTGACATACCCTGAGGAGTGAGAACTGAAGTGATCCTGCACTGGCTCTTGTTTCCAGAGTCCCTTAATTATCTATTTTACTACACAATGACCAAGTCCTGGGATTTGGTCAAATGTTCTTTTCAACTGGTGCATTTTCTTGTAGTGCAATCACACAGGAATCAGAAATGAGTCATGCCATAATAACTGAACAAAATGAAAAGCAAACACAAAGGAATTCAGAAACCTTGACATTGTTGCTCGAAATGCAGTTCTGGAGAGTACATTTCACAGCACCTTAAATATCGTTGATCCACTGAGCTGCTTGACCAACACTAAATTACCATGTGCAATTTTAGGGGAAATTTTAATGAGAAGTAGAGATGTTCTGATTTCATAATGTCCCAGGTAGTGTCCTCAAAAGCCAGTTAACCCATCAGTATTCTGTAGGTATATATCAAACCCCTCTAGAATGAAGTTATATATTCTAAGGAACTGGAGTTTACTTTAACAATTGGGGATCACTGAGTATTTCAGAATGGAAACCAACAGGTCCCTCTTAAGTAATTTGAGACAGAACCATGCCTTAAGACAAAAGCCATTTCGGTAATTTCCAAAATCTCTAGGGTGCTCCCATGCTGCCAAGTTGGGGCCCTCTGGGATCATACTGGGGATCTTTTGTATAGCTGATCTGTCTGGGATTGTCCTGGAGGTGAAAATTTAGACTGGCTTAAATCCAGAGGATCCAGGGTTTCTCCTAGGACTTGTACAAAAACCAAAAATCTGAGAGGGCAAGAAGGCTTTTGAAAGGCTAAGAAAACTATTTCATTCCTATAAACAAAAATACTGAGTCAAACTAGGTCACAAGAGCATCAGCAAGTGCAAACTTGCACACACACACACACACATATTCACACCCACCCTGACCTACATAAGCATCACATCTCTCCAACCTTCTCCAGCACTGATGGAGTCAAACTAACAATGCAGGCCTCCTTCTTTTGCCTCTGCTGGCCTACCCCAGACTTATCCACCACCACTGCTGCCACCATCCAGGTGAGGTCAGCTCTAGGGACATTACTAAGGACTTACTCTGTGACCCACACTGCGCATTATGTTTGATATACTGGTCCAGAGGAAGCAGCCAATATTCACTCCTTGGTCATTTTGAAGAGTTTACTAAAGCAGTTCTAGGTAAGAAATAAGAAGTCAATTTGGGTTTAGAGCAGTTGAGCAGAGGAACTTCGCATTGAAGGGATAGTGAATTAAAAGCACATCCCAGGTCAGATTTGGGAGGTGAGTCCTAGGGAGATGGCCTCAGTTCAGTCCTGAGTCATACATTAAATATACAGATGCTCTTTGACTTATGACGGAGTCCCAATAAACCCATTGTAATTTGAAAATGTCCTAAGTCAAAAAAGAATTTAATACACCTAACCCACCAAACATCATGGGTTAGCCTAGCCTACCTTATTCATGCCAAACACTTACATTAGCCTACAGTTTGGCAAAAGCATCTACACAAAGCCTATTTTATAATAAAGTGTTAAACATCTCATGTAGTTTATTGAATACTGTACTGAAAGTGAAAAATAGAATGGCTGTATATTCAAAGTATGGTTTTTACTGAATGTGTAACACTTTTGCACCATCATAAAATCAAAAAATCATAAATTGAACCACCATAACTCTGGGATCATCTATACTTCTAAATGAGTGGGGTTTGATGACCACCACCCTTTTAATAGCTTTGGTTTCCTCCACATCACTGTTCCCATTAAGTAGTCATTAGGTTTGTTTCATTTTTTGCCCCATTTACAGGTAGGCAGCCATTCTCATAAAACAGCCATTTGAGATGTTAGACAATAAGCACAAAGCCAGTGAAACCCATTTTAAAAGTCAACTTATCCTCTGCTCTCCAGAATGATTTTGCAAGCTCCCAGCTCCACAGGAGGTTGGCTAAAAATGAGCAAGGATTAATGCGGGATGATGACTGTCCCACGCTGGTGGTCAAAAAGCAAAAGTCACTGGTGAGCTGTCACAAAGGGGTTATACCACATCAGCCACACTGCTGCACTGCTGACCCAGAGGGAGTGGGGGGAAGCTGAGGCTAGTTTGTTAAAGATGAAAGTGTCTAGAAAGCTCTTTTGGAACTCCTCGACAAGGATGTGTACATCACCCCCAAACTTGCAGCTTTTTACCCTTTACTGTGTGACTTCAGGAAAACAACTTAGCTTCTCCCAGCCTTCACTTTCTCATTTGCAAAATGGTGTTAATAACAATGACTGTTTCACCAGGTTGTTTTGGAACTTAGTTGTTTGTTGGCAGACTGTAAAGTCCTCACAGAGGCAAATGGATATAGCTACCATTCTGTTTTCCAGAGTAAGCAGAATCACAAGCAAAGGAACAAAAAAGGCTACAACTCACTAATCTGGCATCATCAAAATGATAGAATAAACTGAAAATATTCGAGATTTCTTTGCATCAAATTTAGTTCTCACAAAACAATTGTTTAAAACGTGATATACATTTGACTAGTTTTGTTCTTTCCCTTCAACATCGAGTCAATTGACTTAAATACATTAGTCTTTGAAAACTTCACCTAGAATTATGTTGTTCTAACATAACACTTAGTTCTACAGGATGATGGTTTGTTACTGGTAAGGGTTAACTTTGAATAGATTTCAGGTTATAGGATATGTTCTAATCATCTACAAAAATGTAGACATTTTTCTTCATGTGTTGCTGTGTTCTAACAAATTTGTCCTTGAAATATGGTCTAAATATGTTGAGTCAAAAGGCTTCCTTAATTATTGAAGACAAAAACGTCCCCAAGGGGTTCACAAACAAAATGTCCCATAATGCAAAGCACTTTGTGAAGTTTATGCCATTTTCACCAGAAATATAATGTATGTGCGTACTCAATGTGATTCTATTGAAAATGGAATTCTGCTGCAAATCTGTGTTAAACTCTCTTACAGCACGTTTTCTCCAGCTCTATAAAGGCCTAGCAAAGCTGGCTTCACGAGTGTGTGACCTGTGCAGTGACACGGGAACTTACAGTTAGAAGGGCCTTGCTCTTGGTTTAATTCTGTATTGCCACCATCTTGAAATTCTTAAGAATTTTTTTTAACAAGGGCTGCCATATTTTTACTTGGCACTTAGCTCTGCAAATTATGTAGGCAGTTCTGAAGTCTAGCATAACTTTTACTGAGAAACAACCTTAAACATAACTGAAGAGATAAATCAAAAAAGATTTTATTTTTGTAATTTTATGTTATTTAAAGGCAGTAAACCAACTTGTACTTACCCCAAGTCCACCGCAAGGTAATGAGGAAAAAAACTTTTGAGAGTCATCACCTATACAGTAAGAAGACATAAAAAATATAGGTAAAGGGGGTTATATAGTTTTTAAAATGTTGGTGTTTATTAACACATAATAATATGTCACGTGGTATTTATCATTTGATGCAAAAATTAATAAAACTTCAGACCAATTATTCAACACAGTTAATTTTCAGAATATCATTGTTCTGCCTATCTGTATACACAAATAAGAACTAAAAGCAAATCAATATAAATATTATTGCATGTAGAGTCTATTGCCCCACATGAATAAACGCATGCTCATGAGATTTGGGTCACAAGATTTTTTTTAAGTTGGCCTACATGTCTATATTATACATTACAATTTTTTAAATTTATGGTAACCAATTCAGCTATTCACTGAGTATATTCATTTAGTGGGATGTTTTGAGCTACAAGGTTTATGCCATCATATACGGTCATTTTTAAAATATTTCAAATATTAAAATATCTTCTCAAATGTACAGACTTATTTTTAATTTCTACTTAAGACATAACTAAGTATAGCTGGTTATAAGTAGCTATATCAACTTTAAGATAGAGCTAAAGCCAAGTACACCATAAGCCACTTCTAACATCCACAATTTTTTAAACGGTACACTATGAAAAATAATCCCATTTGGGGATCTATATAACATCAATATCAATATAAAATATCTTCTTTAAAAATATATGCCCAAAACTGAATTGTGAATATCTCTTAGAACTGGTGTTTCATGGGATTTTTAGTAATTATTTTGTTTACCTGTACTTTTATTTTCTACATTATCTACTACACGAATAGAGAAAAACAGTAGTAACTGCTACTAAATCTTTAACATTAAAATCTGTCTGTGGAGTAATCACGGGGAAAGGCAGTGAACATTTCTATTTCCTAGTCAAATGGTCCTGAAGGGACTCTGGCATGTCACTCAGCAGTTCAGTGGTAGAACCAGGTACAAATTTCCAATTCACCTATCCCATTAATTTGTTCTATTGATGGTCAATGAAATGAGAAATTAAAATTGAAAACAGGTTTGTAGTAGAATTCATATGCCATGTCAGTAAAAGTCTAAATAGCTTTTATTGTCACAGAAGAGAGTTTGTTTTGAAAACAATAAATCATATGAGTTGGTTTTTTAAATGCAACTACTGAAAGATGGAAAATGATAAAGAAAATGTATGTGCAAATGAAGCCATCTAGTTATAAAGAGAGATCTTTATTTTAACAAAAAGATGAGAAATCAACAGAATTAAAAATAGAAATAAAAATCATAAAATAATATTAAAACTGCAATATTGGTACCAGTAAAAGGCACATCAAAATTTCTGAGGAGAAGTAAAGTTTTCTTATGTTGTTGTTCCTAACAAAAATATAACTGTATCCTTGAATATTTGGCAAGAGTATATTCATATATCACCTGTGAAATTAAAATATATATGTACATTTTAGTGTCTGAATTCTTCATAGTCAACAAACAGGAATGAAGATAATATTATAACATAGTTAATTTTTTTTTTTTTTTTTTTTTGAGACGGAGTCTCGCTCTGTTGCTCAGGCTAGAGTGCAGTGGTGCGATCTCGGCTCACTGCAACCTCCACCTAACGGGTTCAAGCAATTCTTCTGCCTCAGCCTCCCGTTAGCTGGGACTACAGGTGCGTGTCACCACACCTGGCTAATTTTTGTATTTTTAGTAGAGACAGGGTTTCACCATGTTTGCCAGGCTGGTCTCCATCTCCTGACCTCGTGATTCTCCTGTCTCGGTCTCCCAAAGTGCTGGGATTAGAGGCATGAGCTACTGTGCCCAGCCAATAAATTAATTTTTAAGAGTTATTTTAAAAAATTATTAACCCCCAAGAGAATTAGCAAAATAAGTATCTTACTTAGGAGAGTTCTATTTAATACTATTATTTAATACCTACTTAGGAGATTGTTTACATAATACAAAACAGGCATATAATTGATACTTTAAATTTAGAAATAGGCAAGAAAATTTTATTTCACCAAACTGACTGGATGTATTTTTAATTATATTGTCTTATCAATGCACTAAAATTTGGCTAGCCGCAAGATTATGAAACTGGTCATAAGAGCAACAGGAATATTAATGCTAAGGAAAACCTTGCACCAGAAATAATTGGAGAGAATGTCTTTTCAATGTAACCTTACAGGGTCTAGAGTATTTAAAGAGATAAATGATGTTCATTTTCAAATCCAATTATGTTATCTTCTATAGATGTCTTTCAAGATACAAAGACTGATAGGTCTGGTCATACTGAACTTTTATTTAAACCCTTCCTCCTAACTCTAGAACACAACTATCAAGGGAAATAGCATTAATTTAACTCAGAAAAGACATCTCCCATCTGTGTTTGGGAGGAACTGGGGGATGTAGTAAAATATATGGAAGTGAAAGGAAGGGATAAAAAGAGAGAAAACATCTTGACAATTATGAATTTCTATACATTCACACATGGCAGCTTCAATCCAGTCTTCCAGATACAAACAAACAAACAAACAACAACAACAATAAAAAAAGCCAGAAGAATCCAAATTTCACAAAAAGCAAAAAAGTATTAAAAGTTAACCTTTAAAAAGAACAGAATTACTGACTTTGAACTGAGATTGAGAAAAATTAGCTAAACGTTTGGATACGCTAGGGAAAGAGAAGTAGTTTTGAAGTGTTGATACGGTTGAATTTAGTGCTCTACCTGAAGGCCTGATAGAATGAAACATCCCTGTTTCTGTGTACTTATGTAGCCCACACACAATATTGAAATTGTTGCAATGATCACAGAAGCGTATATGAAACTCCACACATGTATAGAATGCTAACTCTAAGATTATCAACTGTAGGAATATTATTTCACATCAAATGTTCAAAATTAATGAGATAAATGGCTAATTTATTTAGATTAAAATTTTAAACTTTGAATCATAGGTACTTGCTGCTTTCATCACATACATACATGAAAAGAACCTTTGTCCAAGTTAAAATTATAAATGGAATTTCATTTTAAAATCATCAAATTTAAAAATGATATGCACATCAAATATTTTACAAAAAATAGGTCTGTTCAAAAGAGTCAAATTTTTTAAAAAAAACATCGCCATGTTTATAAATAAAAGTTTGATGTTGCAAAAGTTTAAACTTCGTTTATCTTATAAATATGTCTTTTCTCTTAAAATGTGGAACAATGGTTGTTTAGGAGTACCTTTCAAATATCAAGTGTGTGTTTATATTCACAATTTGATCAATCCCAGCCTGTTCCAACAAAGTTGGAAGGTTGATTTATACTTTAGGACCAGAGATTTTTAAAAAGTGGGGGAGGTTTTCTACTTGTTTTTTCTTAACTCAATTAAAAAATAATGACATGGACACAGTCTCCTATGTTTAAATGCTTGAGTATTATGACCTCATAAAATCATGACAATTAAAATGTCTGGTTTACTTCATCTTTTTGGTTAGTTGAGCAGGATTATTGATTCATGTTAAAATAAGAAAAATTATTATACAATATTTGCAGCAAAAGAGGTATTTTATGGAAAGTATCTACATGTACAGAGACTGGTTTCTAAAATAGAAAGAAAAAAATGAGCATATATGTTTAGATTGATTTATTTGTATTCATATTAATATATAATGTTAATTTGATAGTATACTTTTTTTAATCATCAAATATTAGCAATGTACTTCCTAAAAATTGGATAATCTTTATGAATTCCCCTTTGGTCTTACTTCTCCCCAAGCTACTGCTACCTATACTGTTACACGCATGTGTGGGCATATTTATGCTCACTCATATGCCTGCACTTCACAAACTTAGAGATGCTTGCCACTTGTTTAAAAAGGTATATTGTAAGTGTTATAATGAGTAACTGTTAATTCTTCCTTACAATTGCTTTCCAAGACACCTACCTACTATATGTTATCTACTTGCTTTCAAATTGTTGAGGACCAGTTAACATAAAACAATTTTGAAATAACATTGAATTAGGTGAAAGAGTTCAATAACTTAGAGCTGACGCAATACATTTATTTGAAGGAAAAACTCCTAAAATGTCTTTTTTAGTTAAAACATTTAAAACATGATCCTGTCAGCATCTATTGCCAATGTTAGATAGTTATTCACTTATAAAAAGTTAATAAAACAATATTATCATTTCAGCTAAAATAAGGTTTGTCACTGATTTTTCTTCCAGAAACCTGTAGTTTCTATCACTCATATAAAGCTTATATAAAGTTCTGCAACATAAATTTTATTTTAAAATCTGATGATAAAATTTCAAAAAATCATACATTAACAAAAAACTGTTTATTAGTTTTCTAGTTTTGCATTGAATGTATTATTTAATTCCAAAGGTAAGGCAATAAATAGATTTGCAATCTTGCTATAAAATGTAGTGTGATGGGTATAGTAGTATTGAGTTTTCACTTAATACAAGTTGTACTATTTCCTTTGTTTCTTAAGGTCATAGAACAAAGAACTAAAAGATACAAAAAAAAAATGGGAATGGTGAAAAGAAATTTGCATAAAGCATGTGTGAATCATTTCTACTTTAAGTTTGAAAACATAATAAACAAATTCAGCAATGTAGTTTTTTCTATATGCAGAAACACATTGGACAAATGTTATTCAAATGAAGGTTAATTTTAAAGTAAACATCATGGAACCTACATTGTCATTTTCTAATGCAGGATTTTCTTAATCTACAATGGCTTCTATTGCAAATGACTCATTCCACGGAGCAAAGCTGTTGGAAAAACTGATTTTTTGTTGCACTACTTGCCAAGTATTTCGAACTGACACCAGCATTGACTAATGATAGTGCTGGAATGTGCTGTTCCCGGTACAGAGGAGGCCCGTACAGACCTAGGAGTATCCTGGGGTCCAGCTTCTGTCCGTCCAGGGGGTTGGTGCCATACAACAGTGAGTGATGTTCAGAATGAACAAGCTGTATTTCCTCCAGGCTGGCTTTTCGACCTTGAATTCGCTGAAAGAAAATAGCAGAAGCCAACAGTACTCCACTGACAACATTTAGAAGAAAATGAGACCCCAAGTCACATTTAAGATGATTAATAATGGGCTGAATTCCATCATGTAGGAATGTGACACTGACTTGCTTAGTAAAGTACCATAATAATATTTGAAAAATGAGTGTATGGAAGGTTCAGATCCAACAGATTGCTTATACCTAAATGGGCAACTGACATAAAGTATATTCTTATTTGGCATGGAAGGGAAAGCTATAACACAGAAATTAATAGTTAACTCTTTTGTAAAGTATCAGCTTAAAAACCAACAGGGGCTACTATTCAGCTGATAACTAAATTTATTACAATCTTATTTTACACTTACCCAAAGAAGTTGTTAGAACACATTCCTTATTCCTTCTTGAAGGACATAAATAAATACCATTTCATTTTAATGAACTTGATGATCACAGATAGGCTAATCACTTCCCATGTGTGAGCCTCACAGTAGTATTAGTTTAAACCAATGTTCCTCAAACTGTGTCCCATGGGATCAATAACAGGTCAATATCTGCTTATTAATGGCCTGTAGTGAGGTCAGTACAGAAATTCAGATCAATATTTAGAAACTTTTATGGCAATTTGACAGTATTTTTATGTCTTTTGAATCTACTATAATCTTGTATCTCTTCAATTTTTATTTCATTTTTGCCATATTTCATTTTTAACATTTTTTATGAGTATTAGTCTCTGACAGATTGGAAATTAAACGAAAACAAAACCTGCTGTTTAATCAGACACTGTTTGAGACACTCTAGACTCCATCAATTTTTTCCAAACAGGCTAGGCAGAGACTTTCACTCCATCTAACAAATTACAGCCCTTCAACACAGGCAAAACTGTTCATTAGGTCAAACCTCAATTATCCAATATGCAAAGTGTTCTTTCTCACTACATTCCCCAGTTGGCACATCTGTGAGCCTGATAAATATTGTGCTGGTGCATGAAGTTAACTAGCCTTAACTTTTGGAAATGGCTGTGCTTTCTAGTATTACAGAGACAGTATTAATATTTCACTTAAAAATATATATAACCACAAGGCAGCTGTAAGTTAATATTTAAGTACAGAACAACAGTGAAATTCAAGGAGAATCTGTTCAGGGAATGCTTTCCTTTCATGTTACTGACCAAGGAACCACCAGGTAACCTGGAAACATCAGGTGACAACACCTCTCTCAGGACGAGGACAATTCCACATTCAGTTTCCCTAGTTTAAGGTGATGCAGCTACTGCCAGACTCTTCAATGTTAATGTGTGGTTCACTGAAGGGGCAGGCCAGGAACACTTCAATATCTGACAATTCCTCAGCATTTACTGGGCAGGAGGCAGAGCTGTGCTTGTCATTGAAAATAAATGATCAGGTCACAGTGAGGGAGGATTGGTGGGGGTCTGCAGGGGTAACAGGAAGGGAGTGATTAAAGCAAAATCTCATTAACACTGCCTTTACATGCTGAATAAACTCATGAATACTTATGGAACTTTCTTTGTATATCATTGAAGTTCTCTGTTTTTGATGCTATCATTCAGCATTGTCTAACCCAATTCAAATTACTAGAAAACTAAAAATATGATTTAGAGAAATTATTCCAGGTGAGTAAGATCAGAATTCTGATGCTGAAGACTAAGAAAAATTTAATGATGGCCTTCTGGTCAGCCATCTTTCTGATTGATAAGAAAATATCTTGCTGGGAAACATTCAATATGGGAAAGTTTATGGAAGACCAGAACAACCAAAGAAGTAGGATGACATGTAAAGAGACAAAATAAGCATGAGAAAATTCGAAGGCAACATTAAACAGAAACGTTTTAACTGTGAGATTTCAGGGGGTGGAGAATCCCTCAAGATAAATAATGGTAAGTCCATGGTTTGAGTCATCTAAAATTGGACTGAGCAGGGCATTGGAAAACAGAATGTGGCAACCAATCCGAGTCTGGCAGAATAATGAACACCATGAAATAAGAGGGCTTCGAGCTCTTCTTTCTATGGATCTTTGAAATCCATAGCCACTACGATCATATATGCTGATACAGTGAAACATCAGTATCTTAAACAATGTCAGTTCTGCATCTAATGATCAGACCCATGTTTTGATGACTATCATAAACTTTCATTGATTTTTTCCCCTTTCTTCATGTCTATAAAGATTCTCTTCATCTATAAATTACATTTTTACCTCTGGTATAACATTAAATACCATTAAGTATATCTTGATGTGTTCATACACTAGTCATGTAAATTTGCATACCATGCACTCTATGCTTGTCCAACACCTTTTCTTATTCTCCCACAATCCCACTGACTCTAGCTGAATGCTCAATCACACATTTGAGCACTAATCTGCTAACAGGATTCACTGTAATTGACAGTAGCTGAAGTGCTAGTAAGTCATAAGAACAGCGGTTTCCAATCTTTTTGCCACCAGAGACCAGTTTTGTGGAAGACAAAAAAGTGGGGCAGATGGCTTCGGGATGATTCAAGCACATTACATTTATTGTGCACTTTATTTCTATTATTATTACATTTTGATATGTAATGAAATAATTATACAACTCACCATAATGTAGAATCAGTGGGAGCCCTAAGCTTGCTTTCCTGCAACTAGATGGTCCCATCTGGGGGTGATAGGAGACAGTGACAGATCATCAGACATTTGATCCTCATAAGGAGCGCTCAACCTAGATCTCTCACATGCGCAGTTCACAATAGTGTTAGCGCTCCTATGAGAATCTAATGCCGCTGCTGACCTCAGATGGTGATGCAAGCAACAGGGAGCAGCTGAAAATACAGATGAAGCTTCACCCACTCACCTGCCAGTCACCTCCTGCTGTGCAGCCTGGTTCCTTACAGGCCATGGACCAGTAGTGGTCCGTGGCCCAGGGTTTGGGGACCCCGATAAGATGAAACCTGCTGAATCGGTCATCCCCTTGTGTAAGATCAGTCAACTAACAGTAAAGACAGCACATTTGGCCCAGCTGTCTAGCATTGACTTATTCTAACAGTTTTCTCCGCTAGCTATACTCCAGGCCCCATCCTTGTCATTAAAATGTACCACTATTCCTAAGTTTTCACTTTGATTTATCTTTTTCTCCTTCTCCTTATTCTTTCTTTTGACCCTAGGCAACTATTTTACACTGGCTCTTATTATTATTATTATAAATATTTTTAAAAAAAATTTCACTAAATATAAGGAAGTACTTATTCTTGGCAATCACCTTCTGCTTCTTTGGTTGCTAGAGAACAGCCCACAAACATAGTGAACATGTTTCTACAGAAAGAGAGCAGTGGAAACTAATTCAGTACCAAAAAAAAAAAAAAAAATGTTTCTACCTGCAGATAGGATCTGGAAAAAGCATGTTTTGAAATTCGTATCTCACAGAGACACTGCTAGGAGAACTTGGTGGATGATTAAGCTGAAAATTCTGAAAGAGCAACAGCTTTCTTTATTCCTTAACACACAGGATCTCCTGGAGTAATTCCGTTTTGCCTCACTTGTATAAATGCCTTAAATTTGTCACATTCAACTTTTCCTTTCATATTGAAATCTTCACCAGTTCCCATTTTCTGGTATTACCATCAGTAATTTAGTATTTTATTTGTGTAGGCTTAAATATAGATATTCCCACTTAATCACTTCTCATATTTTCTACTTCATGCGTACCCTTTATTCTTTCATTTCTCTCTCTCAATGCTCTCTTGAGTTAAAGGTCAATAGCATAATGAGTCAAAAAATAGGCTAAAGTGTTTTGATAATCTTAATTTACGGAGTACTGATTTCTATTCTCGGAGATACTTGGTCTGAAGGATATCTACGTAAAGTTATCTATGATAGTCTGCCCAAAAAGATTTTTAAGAATTCTGAACATATTGGGGCACTCAATGCAAGTAAGGAATTGATTTCATCTGGGGATTTCTCACTTGGAGTCAATACAGGTCTTAAATGCCTTACCAACACAGGCCTAGGAATGAAACCTCATAGCTTTTGTCACCTTCTTAATAAAGAAATTTGTGATGTAGGACTGTGTTCATTGTTACCTTATCATTCCCTGTGACGTGCACTTAGTTTCTTCCCTGAGAGTCAGAAAAGGAGCTACGTTCACTGAGCATTTACTCTGTGCTTAGGAATGTGATCATGTTTAGTTCAGAACCCTAAACAGTCTATATTCAGGTTGGGAATTTGACCAAAGTCATTTAAAATGACCATATCATTGAGTCTCACGACACACTGTGGTTCTTTCTTAAAGAAACAGTCTTTCTGAAACATAGCCCGTTAATGCATCCCGATTATAGAAGAAATGTTCTGAACATGATCTACAAAGTCATACTGTGACAGGATAAAATGCAGCCTACCCACACCCACCCACACACAGAGCACACACACGGTATAGATTCATATTTTTTTCTGCCAAGGAGCAGGGAAAAAAGGAAACAGTTCTATTCCTTTCCCTCCTGTGTTCAAAGCCTGGATTGAGGCCAGTGTCCTAATCAGTTCTCATTGGCCCTGGAGGAATCAGAACCTTTTGTAAAATATAATAAAGGGCATAAAATCATGATAAAATGCATGAAAAAGCAGTGCCTTTGGTTAGGGAACTAGAAATAATTTAGCAGAACAGATGGATTGCATTGGTTTGGCATTATTGTGGACATGAAAGGGCTCATTTTGTGGCAGTTCCAAACTAAGAGAAAATGTCCAACTTAAATTTGACAAGTCAAAGTACCTGCCTCCACTGGGGAAAACTCCATTTTCTTTAATCATTTTCAAAGTGGTGACATACTAGGCAAGAATTTCCACTGAAATATCCCATTTTCTGAAAATATTTCATCCATTGTCTCTAAATAAAGGGATGTGTTTTTATTTATTTTCACCAAAAATCCAAGGCTGAAGAAATTCATAGGTTAAAAAAATGAAGAAAATAAAGAATCATAAATGACTTCTTAGTGTCAAAGTTACACTCTGCCACAAATACCATACTTAATATTTAATGAGTCAATTCATAGTCTTATTGATTTTTTATGTATCTTTCTTTCTTAAAAAAACATAAAAATATGATCTCATTGCTTATGCCTAAGCACAACTACTGGAGTTTTAAAATGCTCCAACCAACTGCTTCTTAAAATGTTACATAAGAAATGGTTTTTAACTTTCCCTGCAACTGCACGATCTTCCATACAACCCTCCTCATGTAATAACCCGTACTTCTCAGAGTTTTTCTCACAAAAAAAAAAAAAGGTGGGGGAGTGAAAGAAGGAAGGAGGCAATTAAGCAGGCAGGTGGCCTAACAGGCTTTTGGTCCTTTCTGTGGGTCACACGGAAAAAAAGAGAATTGCAAGTTGGGAGCCTTGACTTCTGGTCCTGACTCCCATGTGTCCTTAATGTGCCTATAGTCAGCCATGAGGTATCTCTATGCCTTTGTTTCTTCATCTGTGAACATAAAGATGTTTGACTAAATTATGTCAAAGCTCATTTTAGCCTTAAGATGATAGGATTCTACGTGAAATAACCTTACACACAATAGAAATGTAATAAAACACGCTTCACTTTGATTTATGCATTTGCCTT
Source organism: Pongo pygmaeus (assembly GCF_028885625.2). NCBI lineage: Eukaryota > Metazoa > Chordata > Mammalia > Primates > Hominidae > Pongo > Pongo pygmaeus. Next base: position 67,956,775 of record NC_072379.2, read on the forward strand.
AGGCAAGCAAATAAAATAATTGCAATGATGAATTACTGAGGTTGAGGCCAAAGAGGAAACCTGAATAAGGATTTTCAAAAGGAGTCCAGCTATTCCGTGATGCTCATTTCTTATAAGCTTAATCATAATTGAAAAATAAGAGAATTTTTCACATCTCATATTCCTATCCTGTGACAACTTCAAAATAATAAATGCTTTTAATAATTTTTGAAAATTATGTACGACACTTGTGAGTTAGTGTCATCATTGTTTCTCAGGTTAATGCTTACTTCTGTTACTTTCCCATCTCCAAATATTTGATTCACTTGCCTATTTGTCTCTATCTTGTTAAGATTATGTTAAGAAGTTGTGTTTCTGTTTCAGTAGTTCTTAACATTGGCTGCACCTTGGAATCAGCTGGGGAAGTTTAAAAGGTACTGATGCCTGGGTCCTACCTTATTACCTTTGTCTGGGTGCAATTTGGGTACCCAGATGTTTCCAACCACCCAGAGGATTCTAATGGGTAGCTTAGGTCAAGAGCCACATGTTAGAGGGAGCTGTCCATATTTACTGCTCATAAGTGAGTGCAAGATACTGACACTGTACTGACCAACACTTGGGACTGTGGGATGGTTAAAATATTGGTGGACAGAAGGTTGGTGAGTAAAAAATTATCAATCTTCAAAATGTTAAGTGCCTTTCATGTGTCTTAATACAGCTTGATTCAGTCACTACGACCTATTTTAAAGTATTTTAGGACATAGAGCCATTTCTAAAGCACTTCAGAAAACAGCAAATCCCAACTCAATAATAAAGCTCTGAAATGGTGACAAGCATATATACTCTCTATTTTTTTAAGTTTTACTTCCATCTATTTCAAATCACTGTCCTCACCAGAAAGAAAGAAAAAATATTATCCCTTAGTCTAACTGCTCAATTTTCACAATCCTTTATGCAACTGAACCCATTACATTGCAATTATTCTTTTTAAAAATTGTAAACAAATATTTTAATGGTTGAATTTAAAGCCTTGCTTTTTTAAACTGGTCATCATGTATGAAACAAACTTTCAACAAATATTTTTTGTTACTCAAAAACTGCAATTTTCAAATGGCTGAAAATTATATAACTCTTTTTATTAATAAGCTTTAATGCTGCTGTTTCAAAAGGTCTGTATTACTTTCCAAATGGACTCAGAAGAACAGCCTCTCTTATTTCCTTTTGTTGGTTGTTTTCCACATTAATTCTTTCTGTTTAGCAGACATTTTTAAAAGAAATCCTAAATCATTTGACTATAAGCTGCACAATTAGTTTTGGTATATTTATCTGCCTGGGTCCACTCTGTGATATACAAATATCTTTTAGAATAATGACAATGTAGCCTGGTTTACTCATCAAATCTAGATCACTTGTACTTCTTCCCAAGACTGCCATATCCTTTAGAGACAATTCACAGGGCTCCCTGTTTGAGTTTCTCTCTGTTTTGTGGTTAGATTCTAAGACACAAACACACAAAATTTTTTTTTTTGCAAATTAAGCAAAACAGTACACTGTTACGTGCTGCCATCTAGTTAGACTACTCTATAAAACAAATGTTTAATTGAATTTCCATTAACTTGCAGTTTTCAGTGCTTTGCAGTCTTGACGTCAGAAAACCTGCACATTCCAAAGTGTTTCACCAAAGATGAATGTATTTCCTTACTTAGATTTGATTTAAAACAAAGAGGTATTTTACAGTCACCTATGTGTGCAAGAAGATATGCTGGAATCCCTGCTTCTTGGCATCATAAGATTCTGCACTAAACTTGCTCTCCACTTTTCTCATTGGAACTGCTGAGAAGTCCCTGAAGGGACAACAGTAGCTTGGTTTTGTGTCCCAGAATTGTTTTGTAATTACTTTGTGTTGGCACTTGAATAAACGAGTTAAACATTTCAGCACTGTATGTTGCTTATGGTTCTTACTTATGAATTAAGCGAAGCAAAGTTATTCAATATTAGTCACAAAAAGGCAACGCAAATTCCTAATAATGTGTAATCCAACAAAAGCATCATAAAATGTTATTATTCTCAAAACAAATGTGAGAGCAAGCAAATGTCTGTGGGTGGCTTGGTGGGGCTGGGAGTCATGAGCATTTCTGGAAAAAACAACTGCAAGTGCATTTCTAACAGATGATGGGTCAACCTCCACAATTTTTTTTGACCACAGAAGAGCACATTTCTTTTCTTCAGGAGCATGCACATCTTAGAAACCCAGCTACTTAATCAATAGCTTGTTTCTGAAGAGGACACCAATTAACCCCTCCAGATCCATTTCTCATGGTGATAAGAAAGCTGCTGGTTTTGCTCTTCACTCCCAACAGAATCACTAAACTAAGTATGAATGATTCAGTAGGGGAAAAAATTAAATGGTATTGGCATGAAGGACTACTAACTGCCTCAACTTATTAAAAACAGCGCCACGTCAGGCCAAAAAAAGTTAACCCATGTAACCACTGTAATCTAATATAATGAGGACTAATGTTTTCTCTGGCTACTAATCAGGATTAGTAAGCAGAGCCAATTTACACTATAGCTTACAAACTAAGAGCAATATGTTTACTGAAACATTCCAAAAATTTAGTCTACTCTTAACCAAAGAGAGTGTTATGTTCCAAAACAACTGCTTAACAATTCTAGTGTCAGACAGTATTACAGCTGTAAGAGATCCTAGCAAATATCTTGCCTAACACCCTCATCTAAACATAGGAAAACCAAAGATCAGCAAAGTTAAATGGTCTGACAAAAGCACACAGATAATTAATGGCAAAACTAAGGTCAAATCTAATATTGAATGATCATCTTTGAGAGAACACATTTTGATTAATTTGCAACATTGCTAAATGAATTGACATAAACCAAAAGTTTGATTTGTGGATCAGTCTACTGTTTGGAAATGAAGGAATCCTTTTAGTATTTTCAAAGTGCTATCTTTTCTATTATGTCATTTTTTATTTCATTAATTGTAAAATTGACTGCTCTGTTGGTTGAGGAAAGCTGACCCTTCTCTGCATGTCAGCAGAATTGAGATTCCTTATTTTTTGTCCTGGTCAAATAGTAACCCCAATAAACAAAGAACACAAATGAAAACACCAAGAGGGCAAGTTATTCATCACAAGATCTAGGATATTTTCCTCTTCACACTCTCACATGTAACATTACCTCCTCTGTCTCTTGGTCACAGGGCCCCACTGATGCTGTCAAGACTATAGAGGCAGCTAACCACGATCTTCCTCATTTTTTTCTTTCTCAAGCACAATCAATAAGAGTCTTCAAAATCACAGCAATATAAAATGAATGACTCAAAACCTCTTTGAAATTTGTAATTGTGTATTTATTTGTATGATTGTTTAATTAATGCCTGCTGATCATACCATATAGTTACCTTCTTGAAGACAGGGGATGTATATTTTGTACTCAGTATTATATCTTCTACTCCTAACAAAGATGCCTGGAAAACTCAAATTCTTGATAAATATCATTGAATGGATACATCACTGTTTTCAATGTGTGGTGTCCAGGCCAACCGTACCAGAATCACCCAGACACAAGTTAGCAGTGACATTCTCCGACCCCACTCCAGACTTACTGAATTAGAAATTCTGAGTTTAGAGCTGAGCAATCTGTGTTTTACCATCCCCTCAGATGATTCTGAAATATGTCAACATTCAAGATACCCTTCTTACCAGAAGTGGCCACACAGACCTGGTGGGAAAATAGTTCCCAAAGATGGCAGATGACTATCTGGATACTGAAAAACAATGCACTGACCTAGCTTGTATGCATTATATTCCTATTTGATTATACCCTTTCCTGTGGAATCTAATAAATCCTCTCTTTTGAAACAACTGAGTTCTTATTTCCCACAACAAAGAGAGGAAATTGTTCATACTGCTTAGGAGAGAATGATAACCTAAGACATCCGGCCTGGTACTCAAATCCCTGGAGTCCCAGTTAGCCGAGATTATAACTCCTCATGTTAGCATGTTTTAGACACAACTAGGCAAAGGAACAAAAGTTTAACTTCTGATAGCCCCTTCTAGCCTATTTAGAAGTAATGCCCTTGAGCCTTGATACTCTTTATTTGGGTCCTTGGGGTATCTTGGTACATAAGTTACTCACACCTGAGCTGGGACCCAACTTCCTCTCTCGAGTGAATAAGTGAATTTCAGTGGGCAGATACTATCATTATCTTTGATTCCTTTAGAAGGCTCAGAAACAGTAACCAGTAGGCTTTTGGGTAGGACCCTTCTTGCCCTTTCAACTAGCCTAAATACCCACCAGGCACACAGATCACTTGCCTTCATGGTGTGCTTTTCTCCTGATTCTTCAACAACTCTGATTCTTAAGACATGTGGCAAATTGCTAAAGTATTTGTTGATAAATTTGTGTTGTATTTTTCACAGCATTCGAAAATAATTTGGCATGAAATAGAAAGTTTAGCATCTTTGTAAGACGGCTTAATAACATAGTAAAATATTTGTGTATATACTTAATTTGTCAAATCAAAAATATTAGAAGAAATCTACAAGGAACATATATCAATTGCTTCCATTGTGTTTAGTAAAAAAAAATGGGCTTGGGAGAGCACTAGGTACTGTTCTACTATTTCTGAGGGGCTAACCTGGTTTGGAATAATCTCTGTGTGTTCCATTTTTATTTACTCCCTTACTCTTCTGGTAAAGCCAATCAGGAAGAGAAAATAAGTTATGAAAATAGTGTTTCCCTTTTAGTTCTATGTTTTATCTCATATTGAACAAAAGGTCTCTACACAAGGAAAACATTTGTTTAGTTAATACTTTCTAAAATTTAATTTTGAATTTTTCTAATATCATTCACACATGGGCTGATGGACATTAAATTCCTAGGTATCTTAAAAGTGAATTAATTTTTAGTGGTTTTAGAAGTTCCACTTCATGTTTGGTTTAGGTTAGCATCTCATAATTTCATAAAGTAAATAAATTTATATGGGCAATAATTTCTTTGCTAATATGGGAGTTTTGATAATGTGGGAGCATTATCATATATAATGATAAATAATATGGGCAACAAAATCTTCACTTAAGAAAGCAAACACCTGGTGAACTGCCATCAAACTATATTAGGAAAAGTGGCTTCTATTTGCATTGTTGCGATGTTTTGGATATGATGTTTGTGCTTGATCTTAATTGAGAGCAAATCTGCTGATCTGGGCTTGTGAGTGTATTATTTGTTAATTTTGTGATTGAGTGTTGACAAGGAGACTCTATTCTCCTCAAGCCAGTAGTTGTATGATAGTGTTTCTGACATCTCAACTTGTGTTTGATATTACATCAGTTAGTGCTATACAAACTGAATTGTATGGTTTCAAATAATAAAGAACTAAAATAATGTAATGTATATAAGCAATTGAAAAAGAAGACTAACCAGAAAAGGATGATAATAGACTTTCTATTTTTTAGACCAGTGTGAATCATATCAAATTCAATTTATTTCTGTACTCTGTTCCTTTCATAAACAGTTCCCCTTCAGGTAATAGGTTTTAGGAATACCACTATCTAACAATGCATTCGAAGGCTGTGATCAGCCACTGACAATTTGAAGTAGTTGGGACAAGGCCAGCTGCTGCAGGATATAACACAAACGTCAATGTGAAAAAATGTAAGCAGCAATGCCTCAGCTGGCAAAAGCACAGAAAAATTGCAGAGCAGATGAAAAGGTGAGACAGGAATGTTCACATGTATAAATGCATTTTGTCCATTAAGACCAGCCTACCACAAATAATTCTCCTTGCTGGTCTACTTTATGGACTCCATATGGGATTGTGTAGAAAAGAGAATGGTTTGGCCTCCAAACTGCATTATCAGAAACATGAAATCCTTAAAGATAACTCTAAAATTGACCAGAGTATGAAAGCCTTCTGCCATACAATATGAATGCCACTGGCAAAAAAAATGAATAATAGACTTGCACTCAGGAAAGGACCAGATAAATAAATCTAGTTCATTTTCCTTCACTTTGGGGTTTCTAGGTAAAGGATACATTTAATCAAAAGCAGAGCTTTAAATATGAGAACTGTTTGATAATTCTACCGTAAATATATAATAAAACTTGTGAGACTAAATCTGTACATGGTGTTACAGTATATTCATTCACAATCTCAACTACTGAACGATCCATGAGACACTACCAATGTTTTGATGTTTTTAAAAACCAAGTAATTTCCCTTGTAACATAGAATATATTATCCACCCTTTAAAGAAACAAATCCATAAAGAAAATTTTTTTATCCGTAGAAATGAACAAACTGAATGAATGGCTTTGCATCTTCAAAAGTCAACTATTTTTAGTAGTTTGCAGAGGAAGGGGATCAGATTGATGTAACTCACACTATCATATGTAGGCAAGTGCACTTGGCCTGCAGAAAAATTCTGTCTGCTTTGGCATTTCTATTTCAAGTAAAATATTTTACAGACTCAGTTTAAACCTAAGTTGAATTTGAATAGGAATTTTGTTGACTACATTTTGGGACCATATTTGTCTTGTGAAATTTTATAATTCCAGTACTTGAATCATGTTTAGAACCTAACAGAGACCCAGTAAAAGAAATAATTAGTAAATGTTAAAATAATGTGAGAAAACCCATGGAGGGCATTTTTCTTTTAAAAATGCCTTAGATTCAAATGCAGAATGTTACTGGATTTCAGACAACAATGGACATTTATAGCAACTAAATCAAATAGCAGCTGGTTGTTACCTATTTTGCACATTTGACGATGGGAGCCTTTCTGAATTGATATGACTGTTGTTTTTAACCTTTGAAAGCATAAAAAGGTATACTTTTCCAAATAAAAATGGTATTCACCAAGCATCTACTGAAATGAGTTTAAAGAAATAATGATAAAATCAAAATATTCAAATCCCTTCATCAAGTTACAAACACATCAATCATTTCAATAAAAAGAAATGACTTTTAGTGGTAAGAGGACAGTTGATATTTTAAATCTATTCATTTCCATGTGGCAAAATTGGCATATATCTAAATTCAAAGTTTAGTTTATAACCAAAAATAATAATTACTTAGCAAAGAGTTTCTCAGAAGATCAACTCAATAAATAATGTCTTTGCAAACAGTGCTACCATGTATATGTAATAATACTGCAACATTGGAACACACACATCAGGCAGCTGCTCAGCTCATCAACACTGACCAAGTACTTACAGTGTGCTCCGCCCAGAGTCAGGTGGTAAGCTCTGTGCTACTTGAATCTATGATGGTTCATCAATCATGGTGTTTGCACTATATGGTTAATATTTTTCTATTACTCCCCAAATGAATACTGGCCTCTTTACATGATTTATTTAAGTAAGTAAAAGAGTGTGTCCAATTCTGGATTACCTCACATTTATTTAGCAGCCCAGTTTCTTGCAGTCGTGACCAGATACTCTGTATTCGTCCAGCATGCTCAGGGTGGGTGGTGGAATTGCCACAAACGCACTGGTGTTTCAGCATCAAGGGGTCATAGGCAATTCCTTCAAGACAAGGGAAATACAGGACAAGATTGAGTAATGGTACAAGATAATGACACACGTTAGGAGATAATATGATAACTCCAAAAAAGTCATTATTCTTAAAATAAATTTAACAAAGGGGGAAATATCACAAAGCAAATTCTCAAGAGCACATAAGAACTATTTAGACCTGTCTATCTGGACACTTACTCAAAAACATGAACTCATGCATTAACCAGTACTCAGACCCTAGTTTAGTAAATCTGTAAAGTGATGAAGATGGTGACATTTTAAGACACTTCAGATTTTAAAATACATATATTGTGATCTTACCAGTATTTTAAATCATTATGAATTGTTTTTAGGCAGATAACTTAATTCAGTAGAGGTTTTAATTTCACCACACCATTGGAGCCACAAAACAAGCCGTCTCTTTAAATCTTTCATGAGTAATTCTAGCCTGACTTCAGATCAGGGTTTCATTTTTGTAATAAAATGGAAGATTTTCCCACTCTGCCTATCCTGTTTAGTAATTTCTTCAAGGTTGTTCAAAAACAGTTTCTTTGTTTCTTTGTGTTTCTCCCCATAATTTAAGTCATTATGTAACCAACATGGCTGTTGTAGATCTTATAATATTATGGGGCATTTAAAGTGTTTCTTTTAAAAAATAAATGTAAATTACAATGCCACTACTAGAGATTATACAGATACTGATGAATACAATCTTCTTTTAAATTATCAAGTATTAGCATATTTCATTTTCAGGCAAGCCTTATGATGGGAAAGATTTTATAATAACATGATAAGATGAATTATTAGCAGAACTTAAAATAGGACTTTTTAAAGTAACAAGTTAGATGATAATTATAACTCTGGCTCATTTAAAGAAGATTTCTACCCGTAAACCTATTCCTTGAGGTGGAAACATGTTACTTACAAAATTGCCTGACATAAGAAATTATTTAACAAATCAAATGTCTTCCAATAAATGACCATCGAAGTATATTTGTAGATGGGGAGAATACCCATTATAAGAAGTTTTACAACAACAAGCAAAAAATATCTTCAGGAATAGATAAGCACCAGTAATTTATGCCGTAAAGGACGTTTAATTAAATACATCTTATTCTCCTTTTGGCTTACATTATTGGTTAAAGAAATGTTACTCAAGAGAAGAAAATATTTTTCCTTGAGTGTACTCAAATAATGCAGAAGAATGGCACATGCATTTTGAAAACATGTGGTAAAAATTATGTCTAATAAAAGAATATAATTTTACCATTCCAAATAATATCTATTCTTAGGAGTCAAATGGCTTCAAACTCTATCCCTTTTCCCCTGATTCTCACATTTTCTTTTTTTTATTATTCTTTTTTTATTTATGTTTTTATTTTTTTATTTTATTATTATTATTATTATTATACTTTAGGTTTTATGGTACATGTGCACAATGTGCAGGTAAGTTACATATGTATACATGTGCCATGCTGGTGCGCTGCACCCACTAACTCATCATCTAGCATTAGGTATATCTCCCAGTGCTATCCCTCCCCCCTCCCCCCATCCCACAACAGTCCCCGAAGTGTGATGTTCCCCTTCCTGTGTCCATGTGTTCTCACTATTCAATTCCCACCTATGAGTGAGAATATGTGGTGTTTGGTTTTTTGTTCTTGTGATAGTTTACTGAGAATGATGATTTCCAATTTCATCCATGTCCTTACAAAGGACATGAACTCATCATTTTTTATGGCTGCATAGTATTCCATGGTGTATATGTGCCACATTTTCTTAATCCAGTCTATCATTGTTGGACATTTGGGTTGGTTCCAAGTCTTTGCTATTGTGAATAATGCTGCAATAAACATACGTGTGCATGTGCCTTTATAGCAGCATGATTTGTAGTCCTTTGGGTATATACCCCGTAATGGGATGGCTGGGTCAAATGGAATTTCTAGTTCTAGATCCCTGAGGAATCGCCACACTGACTTCCACAAGGGTTGAACTAGTTTACAGTCCCACCAACAGTGTAAAAGTGTTCCTATTTCTCCACATCCTCTCCAGCACCTGTTGTTTCCTGACTTTTTAATGATTGCCATTCTAACTGGTGTGAGATGTTATCTCATTGTGGTTTTGATTTGTGTTTCTCTGATGGCCAGTGACGGTGAGCATTTTTTCATGTGTTTTTTGGCTGCATGAATGTCTTCTTTTGAGAAGTGTCTGTTCATGTCCTTTGCCCACTTTTTGATGGGGTTGTTTGTTTTTTTCTTGTAAATTTGCTGGAGTTCATTGTAGATTCTGGATATTAGCCCTTTGTCAGATGAGTAGGTTGCAAAAATTTTCTCCCATTTTGTAGGTTGCCTGTTCACTCTGATGGTAGTTTCCTTTCCTGTGCAGAAGCTCTTTAGTTTAATTAGATCCCATTTGTCAATTTTGGCTTTTGTTGCCATTGCTTTTGGTGTTTTAGACATGAAGTCCTTGCTCATGCCTATGTCCTGAATGGTAATGCCTAGGTTTTCTTCTAGGGTTTTTATGGTTTTAGGTCTAACATTTAAGTCTTTAATCCATCTTGAATTGATTTTTGTATAAGGTGTAAGAAAGGGATCCAGTTTCAGCTTTCTACATATGGCTAGCCAGTTTTCCCAGCACCATTTATTAAATAGGGAATCCTTTCCCCATTTCTTGTTTTTCTCAGGTTTGTCAAAGATCAGATAGTTGTAGATATGTGGCATTATTTCTGAGGGCTCTGTTCTGTTCCATTGATCTATATCTCTTTTTTGGTACCAGTACCATGCTGTTTTGGTTACTGTAGCATTGTAGTATAGTTTGAAGTCAGGTTGTGTGATGCCTTCAGCCTTGTTCTTTTGGCTTAGGATTGACTTGGCAATGCGGGCTCTTTTTTGGTTCCATATGAACTTTAAAGTAGTTTTTTCCAATTCTGTGAAGAAAGTCATTGGTAGCTTGATGGGGATGGCATTGAATCTGTAAATTACCTTGGGAAGGATGGCCATTTTCACGATATTGATTCTTCCTACCCATGAGCATGGAATGTTCTTCCATTTGTTTGTATCCTCTTTTATTTCCTTGAGCAGTGGTTTGTAGTTCTCCTTGAAGAGGTCCTTCACATCCCTTGTAAGTTGGATTCCTAGGTATTTTATTCTCTTTGAAGCAATTGTGAATGGGAGTTCACTCATGATTTGGCTCTCTGTTTGTCTGTTATTGATGTATAAGAATGCTTGTGATTTTTGTACATTGATTTTGTATCCTGAGACTTTGCTGAAGTTGCTTATCAGCTTAAGGAGATTTTGGGCTGAGACAATGGGGTTTTCTAGATATACAATCATGTCATCTGCAAACAGGGACAATTTGACTTTCTCTTTTCCTAATTGAATACCCTTGATTTCCTTCTCCTGTCTAATTGCCCTGGCCAGAACTTCCAACACTATGTTGAATAGAAGTGGTGAGAGAGGGCATCCCTGTCTTGTGCCAGTTTTCAAAGGGAATGCTTCCAGTTTTTGCCCATTCAGTATGATATTGGCTGTGGGTTTGTCACAGATAGCTCTTATTATTTTGAGATACGTCCCATCAATACCTAATTTATTGAGAGTTTTTAGCATGAAGGGTTGTTGAATTTTGTCAAAGGCCTTTTCTGCATCTATTGAGATAATCATGTGGTTTTTGTCTTTGGTTCTGTTTATATGCTGGATTACATTTATTGATTTGCGTATATTGAACCAGCCTTGCATCCCAGGGATGAAGCCCACTTGATCATGGTGGATAAGCTTTTTGATGTGCTGCTGGATTCTGTTTGCCAGTATTTTATTGAGGATTTTTGCATCAATGTTCATCAAGGACATTGGTCTAAAATTCTCTTTTTTGGTTGTGTCTCTGCCAGGCTTTGGTATCGGGATGACACTGGCCTCATAAAATGAGTTAGGGAGGATTCCCTCTTTTTCTATTGATTGGAATAGTTTCAGAAGGAATGGTACCAGCTCCTCCTTGTACCTCTGGTAGAATTCGGCTGTGAACCCATCTGGTCCTGGACTTTTTTTGGTTGGTAAGCTATTGATTATTGCCACAATTTCAGCTCCTGTTATTGGTCTATTCAGAGATTCAACTTCTTCCTGGTTTAGTCTTGGGAGGGTGTATGTGTTGAGGAATTTATCCATTTCTTCTAGATTTTCTAGTTTATTTGCGTAGAGGTGTTTGTAATATTCTCTGAAGGTAGTTTGTATTTCTGTGGGATCAGTGGTGATATCCCCTTTATCATTTTTTTACTGTGTCTATTTGATTCTTCTCTCTTTTTTTCTTTATTAATCTTGCTAGCAGTCTATCAATTTTGTTGATCCTTTCAAAAAACCAGCTCCTGGATTCATTTATTTGTTGAAGGGTTTTTTGTGTCTCTATTTCCTTCAGTTCTGCTCTGATTTTAGTTATTTCTTGCCTTCTGCTAGCTTTTGAATGTGTTTGCTCTTGATTTTCTAGTTCTTTTAATTGTGATGTTAGGGTGTCAATTTTGGATCTTTCCTGCTTTCTCTTGTGGGCATTTAGTGCTATAAATTTCCCTCTACACACTGCTTTGAATGCATCCCAGAGATTCTGGTATGTTGTGTCTTGGTTCTCGTTGGTTTCAAAGAACATCTTTATTTCTGCCTTCATTTCGTTATGTACCCAGTAGTCATTCAGGAGCAGGTTGTTCAGTTTCCATGTAGTTGAGCGGTTTTGAGTGAGATTCTTAATCCTGAGTTCTAGCTTGATTGCACTGTGATCTGAGAGACAGTTTGTTATAATTTTTGTTCTTTTACATTTATTGAGGAGAGCTTTACTTCCAAGTATGTGGTCAATTTTGGAATAGGTGTGGTGTGGTGCTGAAAAAAAATGTATATTCTGTTGATTTGGGGTGGAGAGTTCTGTAGATGTCTATTAGGTCCGCTTGGTGCAGAGCTGAGTTCAATTCCTGGGTATCCTTGTTGACTTTCTGTCTTGTTGATCTGTCTAATGTTGACAGTGGGGTGTTAAAGTCTCCCATTATTAATGTGTGGGAGTCTAAGTCTCTTTGTAGGTCTCTCAGGACTTGCTTTATGAATCTGGGTGCTCCTGTATTGGGTGCATATATATTTAGGATAGTTAGCTCTTCTTGTTGAATTAATCCCTTTACCATTATGTAATGGCCTTCTTTGTCTCTTTTGATCTTTGTTGGTTTAAAGTCTGTTTTATCAGAGACTAGGATTGCAACCCCTGCCTTTTTTTGTTTTCCATTTGCTTGGTAGATCTTCCTCCATCCTTTTATTTTGAGCCTATGTGTGTCTCTGCACGTGAGATGGGTTTCCTGAATACAGCACACTGATGGGTCTTGAGTCTTTATCCAATTTGCCAGTCTGTGTCTTTTAATTGGAGCATTTAGTCCATTTACATTTAAAGTTAATATTGTTATGTGTGAATTTGATCCTGTCATGATGATGTTAGCTGGTTATTTTGCTCGTTAGTTGATGCAGTCTCTTCCTAGTCTCGACGGTCTTTACATTTTGGCATGATTTTGCAGTGGCTGGTACTGGTTGTGCCTTTCCATGTTTAGCGCTTCCTTCAGGAGCTCTTTTAGGGCAGGCCTGGTGGTGACAAAATCTGTCAGCATTTGCTTGTCTGTAAAGTATTTTATTTCTCCTTCACTTATGAAGCTTAGTTTGGCTAGATATGAAATTCTGGGTTGAAAATTATTTTCTTTAAGAATGTTGAATATTGGCCCCCACTCTCTTCTGGATTGTAGGGTTTCTGCCGAGAGATCCGCTGTTAGTCTGATGGGCTTCCCTTTGATGGTAACCCGACCTTTCTCTCTGGCTGCCCTTAACATTTTTTCCTTCATTTCAACTTTGGTGAATCTGACAATTATGTGTCTTGGAGTTGCTCTTCTCGAGGAGTATCTTTGTGGCGTTCTCTGTATTTCCTGAATCTGAATGTTGGCCTGCCTTGCTAGATTGGGGAAGTTCTCCTGGATAATATCCTGAAGAGTGTTTTCCAACTTGTTTGCATTCTCCCCGTCACTTTCAGGTACACCAATCAAACGTAGATTTGGTCTTTTCACATAGTCCCACATTTCTTGGAGGCTTTGCTCGTTTCTTTTTATTCTTTTTTCTCTAAACTTCCGTTCTCGCTTCATTTCCTTCATTTCATCTTCCAGGGCTGACACCCTTTCTTCCATTTGATTGCATCGGCTCCTGAGGCTTCTGCATTCTTCACGTAGTTCTCGAGGCTTGGTTTTCAGCTCCATCAGCTCCTTTAAGCACTTCTCTTTATTGGTTATTCCAGTTATACATTCTTCTAAATTTTTTTCAAAGTTTTCAACTTCTTTGCCTTTGGTTTGAATATCCTCCCGTAGCTCGGAGTAATTTCATCGTCTGAAGCCTTCTTCTCTCAGCTCATCAAAGTCATTCTCCGTCCAGCTTTGTTCCGTTGCTGGTGAGGAACTGTGTTCCTTTGGAGGAGGAGAGGTACTCTGGTTTTTAGAGTTTCCAGTTTTTCTGCTCTGTTTTTTCCCCATCTTTGTGGTTTTATCTACTTTTGGTCTTTGATGATGGTGATGTACAGATGGGTTTTTGGTGTGGATGTCCTTTCTGTTAGTTTTCCTTCTAACAGACAGGACCTTCAGCTGCAGGTCTTTTGGAGTACCCGGTCAGCCTCAGCCGTGTGAGGTGTCAGTCTGCCCCTGCTGGGGGGTGCCTCCCAGTTAGGCTGCTCGGGGGTCAGGGGTCAGGGACCCACTTGAGGAGGCAGTCTGCCCGTTCTCAGATCTCCAGCTGCGTGCTGGGAGAACCACTGCTCTTCTCAACGCTGTCAGACAGGGACATTTAAGTCTGCAGAGATTACTGCTGTCTTTTTGTTTGTCTGTGCCCTGCCCCTAGAGGTGGAGCCTACAGAGGCAGGCAGGTCTCCCTGAGCTGTGGTGGGCTCCACCCAGTTCAAGCTTCCCGGCTGCTTTGTTTACCTAAGCGAGCCTGGGCAATGGCGGGCGCCCCTCCCCCAGCCTCGCTGCCGACTTGCTGTTTGATCTCAGACTGCTGTGCTAGCAATCAGCGAGACTCTGTGGGCGTAGGACCCTCTGAGCCAGGTGCGGGCTATACTCTCCTGGGGCACCGTTTCCTAAGCCCGTCGGAAAAGCACAGTATTCGGGTGGGAGTGGCCCAACTTTCCAGATGCCGTCTGTCACCCCTGGAAAGGGAACTCCCTGACCCCTTGCGCTTCCCGAGTGAGGCAATGCCTCGCCCCTGCTTCGGCTGGCGCACGGTGCACTCACCCACTGACCTGCGCCCACTGTCTGGTACTCCCTAGTGAGATGAACATGGTACCTCAGATGGAAATGCAGAAATCACCCGTCTTCTGCATCGCTCACGCTGGGAGCTGTAGACCGGAGCTGTTCCTATTCGGCCATCTTGGCTCCTCCCTCACATTTTCATCCTCAGGACTGACCTCCACTATGAGCAGCTTACTTACACACTTCCGCATGGAATGATCCATCCAAAATCTCCACTTAGTTGTCTCATGGTTTTCATAAAGTGAAAATGTCTCTAATTTTTAATTCATGATCTTAAACCACACACGATATTACTCATGTTTACAAAAGACATCAAGATCTGCCATTGTTCATATGAGAAACCTTAATGTCCCCTTGACAGTCCCCCTCCAAAGAACCAAAGTAGTGTCTGTTTTCCCTCCAAAACAGATCTTGAATCATTCATTCTCCTTATCTCCACTGCCAGAACCATACACAATCCAAGGTTTTATTATCTCTAATCTGGAATCCTGAGATTGCCTTGTAATGCACAACCTGACTTTCACTCTATTCCATTTGCCACACAACAGTGGCCACTTCTGTTTAAATCCTTCAGGTCCTTCACTAAAGAGACTGAAATTCCTCCAGGCCGGCATAAATAGGCCCCTCCCCATCTTTCCAGCTTCAATTCATATACCTCCCTCTTTTGTTCTCTATTTCGCCTACAAAAGCCTTCCTTCCTTTCCTCAAAAAGATCAAAATCCTAGCAGCATTGTGATATTTATACATGCTATTCCCTCTATGCTAGAAATTCTTCCTTCCTGACATCCGTAACTCCAGTCCTCATTTGGCTAATCTTTTTTCACTCTTCAAGGCTCAGTTTTTAATGTCACCTCCTCTACCAAGCATACCCTGAGATTTCTAAATTAGGTCTCCTACTATATGCTCTCTTAGCATCCTCTAGATCTCCTTCAAGCATTTGTCACAATTATATAATTGTTGTATAATTTTGTTAATTGTATATTTTCTTCATTAGATGGTGAGATCTTTGAGAGTGCAGATGATAGTTGTATTTTTACCTCTGAAATTTCAGTGGCCATAAACATGCTTAAATAAAGCCGGTCCTCAAAAAATATTTTTTAGTGAGTGAATGAAAACTGTAAATGAATGAATGTATCCCAAAAATGGGTCAGATATTTCCACTAAAGCTTTCCTCAATGAATCTAATTGGTGGATCTCCTTGGATTCCTGAAGGGTAGTCTTACTTGTTTAATCTTCTACCTTTTATTTTATGTCCCTTATCTTCCTACCCTAAGTGCTTCTAATATAGGCATTTATTTTACTCAGCTTTATATTTCTACATGGAGTTTCACAAAGTCCTCTTTTTACATTTTGTATAAAGTCCAATATGGATAAATATTTTTAAATAAAGTCAGAAGGAAGACATTAAGGAAGGCAGAAAAGGAAGCAGGCAAGCAGAAAGGAAGAATAACATTTAAAATACAAAGATGTGTAAGACATGTCTTCACAATTTAAATATATCAAGTATTTATGAGTTACTACTATACAAGAAGAACTGTTTAACATTTTTTCAGCTATAGTTTCATAAAACAAAAAGTGATAGTTTAATAATATGGAAACAAAAAGTATAACATCCGCCTCATTTTGAAAATATATTTTTGGCCAGGGACGGTGTCTCACACCTGTAAGCCTAGCACTTTGGGAGGCTGAGGCAGGAGGATTGCTTGAACCCAGGAAGTTGAAACCAGCCTGAACAACATAGGGAGACCCTGTCTCTACAAAAATTTTTAAAAACTAGCCAGGAATGGTGGTGTGCCTGCTCCTGGTGGGAGAATTGCTTGAGCCCAGGATGTCAATGCAGCAGTGAGCAGTGACTGAGCCACTGCACTCCAGCCTGGGCCATAGGGTGAGAACTTGTATCTGGAAAAAAAAAAAAAAAAGAAGAAGAAGAAGAAATATATTCTTCAAGAGTAGAGAGTCTAATCATTACATTGCTTAACTTTTTCACTATTTCATCTCTTGACATATCTAAGCTTACCTTCGTAGTAATGTTTCCCCCTTTTAATGACATTTTCCCCATAATCCACTGCCAAGAAAAAAAATTGTGAAACAGGTTATGGTAGCTGGGAATTATTGCCAGGTACCTGGAGATTATAATTCAAAGTCCAGGGGCTCTTGGAAAGCCATTTGAATTTAAAGGGAAATACATACAATCTGGAACCCCAAACTTCCACTGACTCATTCTAATGATGTATCACTGGGGTGTTAACAGGTAGACTGGAAAATGAAATCTTAACCTCATCCTTCATCTCCATTCCTTTCCTCTCTCTTTCATTCTCTCTCTTTGGCTTCTCAGAAACATGAACTTATAGGGTGAGAAATAAGCCTGCTCTTCTCTTTGCAATTCATATGGAATTCTACTTTTGTTTGACCCTTTCTGGCTCACTGATTACCAGTTGCAATATAACATAAGCCAATAGATTAATTAATTTTTCTCCTGATCAGTGGGACAAGAGTTAAAATTAGAATTTGAAAAATACACAAAGGAGTCTTAAAATATTTAGCTGCATTTTAAACAACAGTTGTTTGTTTTCCACATATATATTATATATGTAGAAAATATGTATTATATATGTATTTTTTTACATACAAGAAATCCTTAAAATTTCTTGATAAATTTTTTAGATAAACTTGGACTTTGTGCTTTCTCTGTCTCTCAGTCTTATTAAATGAGATAATGTATTTGTAGCATCTAGTGTAGTATCTGTCCTTCTTTATTGCATGTAGTTGTCATTTTTTAGCCATATAATCTATTTCTGTCTTCAAATTTACACTCAGTCTAGTAAGACCTGTTAGTCTGAGTCTATAGAGTCTTTATAGACAATTTATCTTGTCTATAAAGAAAGCTGAGTTTAGAACATTTAGACTAAAATTATTGATCCTGATTTCTAGTGCCTAACATTCAACTTCATATTGCATTTCTGGGAACTACCTGAGGTTTCACACCTTCCCAAGGTGTTTGCTAAACAACACTTATTAAACTCCTTCTAGGGCAAGGGACTGGACAAAGGACTAGCACAGTACAAATATATATGACTTGGCATTCTCCTGGAAGATGCAGAATCAGTAGACAGTTATTGAATGCTCACTATGTTCCAGATTCTAGCAGCTTCATTTTACCACATTTAACTTAAAATCTAGTAGTAAAGGCCGAGCGCGGGGGCTCACGCCTGTGATCCCAGCACTTTGGGAGGCCAAGGCGGGCAGATCACCAGAGGTCAGGAGTTCGAGACCAGCCTGACCAACATGGAGAAACCCCGTCTCTACTAAAAATACAAAATTTAGCCAGGCGTGGTGGCATATTCCTGCAATCCCAGCTACTCAGGAGGCTGAGGCAGGAGAATCGCTTGAACCTGGGAGGTGGAGGTTGCAAAGAGCTAAGATTGTGCCATTGCACTCTAGCCTGGGTAAAAAGAGTGAAACTCTATCTATCTCAAAAAAAAAAAAAAAATCTAGTAGTAAAAGTGAGATGTAACAATATGACACTTTTGAAAACTCTGCTAAAGAAAAAAACTTGTGAGGCTAGAGAATCAAAGAAGATCTCCTAAAAACAAACAAAAAAAAAATTTTAAAGAGGGAATGATCTTTACATGGTAGAATTACTAAAAAAAAAAAAGAAATTATTCTGAAACAAGGTTCACGTCTAATGACCTTCAAATCACACACATAGCAGCTGTTACTATTTCTATCCATAATGCTAATCTATCCATAAGACTTATGTTGTCTTATTTTTTTATTTATTTTTTAATATTTTAATTTTAATTTTTTTATTTTATGTTTTTAGAGACAGGTTCTCACTCTATCGCCTAGGCTGGAGTGCAGTTTATATTGTACTATCTGTAATTTTTTTTTTTTTTTTGAGACAGAGTCACGCTCTGTCACCCAGGCTGGAGTGCAGTGGCCCGATTACTATCTGTAATATTTTTTAACAAGAACACATAATTCAAACTACCAAACAGTGTAATTTTTAAATTATTTGTGAAACTTGATGTGTCCAGCAAGCAAATGATATGTCTAAAACGTCTGTTTAAAAAAATTGTGAAAATTGTACCTCTCACTAGATAAGAAGCATTTTCTAAACCTTACAGCTTTGTGTTTGTCTGTTTGTTTTTTTAGTGTAAGTCATCTTAACAGAGTATCAGATAGCTAGAAAGGAAGTGGGTAGAAGAAATTCCCAACATAAGCCTTCCAACTAACACTATATGAATGTCTGTTAAGGCCTAGGAATTAGATTAAGTGTTGCCATTTAACTGTAAAGCCAGGAAGGAGATTCAACCAGCATGTAAGTTGGCAAAAAGTGAAGCCAAACACAATTCACTACACATTTGCTGGCAAAATATCTGGAAAGATTTTCTACATTCAAGAATGAGTGAGAAAAAAAAAACAGGGCCTTTGAGAATATACTACAGATATTATGAAGGAAATACCATTCATACTGCTTAGTTCCGTGAACATGATTTACTATAGGAAGCAAAATAAGATTTTAGAAAATGTTTTGTTCTCTTCAAATGTCAAAAGACACTGGCCCTGTAACATCAGAGACCAAAGCTAAAGGCAGAGATAGAACTAAATTAAAAAGACAATGGAATGAATAAAAATAAAACTGGATATGATAAACAGGGATTGCAAGGAAATTAACGAGTAGAAAAATTAAAATCTATACTGGAGGCAATAAAGAAAGGAATTTACATTTCAGAAAGCCAGATCAGTGCTATTGAATACAAACCTGAGAAGCCTCCAGAATATAAAGGAAAGGACTACTAGATGTACATAATAAGACGAAAATACAGTGGTCAGAAAAAAAAATAACCAAATAAAAAGTTGTAACTGCTCCTGAGGAGGAAATCTGACTAACCAAATACAGGAATACCTGGGACATATTGCTGGTTTGATTCCAAATCATCTGAATAAAGCAAATATCACAATAAAGCAACTCACATGAGTTTTTTGGTTTGCTTATGCATGTAAAAGTTATGTTTACATTACACTGTAACCCATGAAGGGTGGAATCATTGTGTCAAAGAAACCAATGTGCATACCTTAATTAAAAATTAATTTCTTGCTAAAGTGCTAATAATCACCTGATCTTTCAGTGGGTCATAATCTTTTTGCTTGTGGAGGGTCTTGCCTTGATATTGATGGCTGCTAACTGACCAGGGTAGTAGTTATTGAAGGCGGGAGTGGCTGTGGCAATTTCTTAAAACAAGACAACAATGAAGTTTGCAACATCCATGAAATCTTCCTTTCACAAAACATTTCTCTGTAGCACGAAATTCTGCTTAGTATTATAGCATTTAACCCATAGTAGACTTTCTTTCAAAACTGGAGGCAATCCTGTCAAACTCTGCTGCTGCTTTATCAACTAAGTTTATGTAATATTCTAAATCCTTTCTCGTCATTTCAACAATGCCCACTGCATCTTCACTGGGAGTAGACTCCATCCCAAGAAAACATTTTTCTTGCTCAACCCCTAAGAAATAACTCCTTATTAATTCAAGTTTTATAATGAGATTGGAGCAATTCAGTCATATATTGAGGTTCCACTTCTAATTCTAGTTCCCTTGCTACTTCTGCAGTTAGTTCCTCCATTGAAGTATTGACCCCCTCGAAGTCATCCATGAGAACTGGAATCAACTTCTTTCAATCACTTGTCAATGTTGATATTCCTCCCATGAATCATGAATGTTCTTAACGGCATCTAGAATGGTGAATCCTTTCCAGAAGGTTTCAATGTACTTTGCTCAGATCCATCAGGGGAATCACTGTCTATGGCAGGTATAGCCTTATAGAATATATTTCTTAAATAATAAGATGTAAAAATTTAAAAGACCCCTTGATCTGTGGGCTGCAGAATGGATGCTATGTTAGCAGGTATGAAAACTTAATCTCCTTGCACATGTCCATCAGAGTTCTTGGGTGATCAGGTACACAGTCAATTAGGCAGTAATATTTTGAAAGGGAAATTTTTTTTTCCCCCTGAGCAGTAAGTCTAAAAATTGAGCTTAAAATGCTCAATAAACCACACTCTAAACAGATATGCTGTCACCCAGGCTTTGTGGTTCCATTTATAGAGCACAGGTAGAGTAGATTTAGCATAATTCTGAAGGGTACAGTATTTTGAGGAAGGGAAATGAGCATTGGCTTCAACTTAAAGCCACTACCTGCATTAGCCTCTAACAAGAGAGTCAGCTTATCCTTTGAAGCCAGTCATTGACTATTTCTTTCTGTTTCTTAAAGTTTTCTCTCTATCTCTTCTTCCAGTGAAAGGCTGTTTCATCTACAATGAAATTATGTTGTTTACTGTAGCCATTTTCATCAATGGTCTTAGCTAGACTTTCTGGAAAACGTGTTGTAGCTTCTACATCAATACTTGCTGCTCTACCTTCCACTTTTATGTTACGGAGACGGTTTCTTTCCTTAAACCTCAAGAGCCAACCTCTGCTGGCTTTCAACTTTTCTTCAGCAACTTCTTCACCTCTCTCAGCCCTCGTAGAATTGAAGAGTTAGGGACTTGCTCTGGATGAGGTTTCAGCTGAAGGAAATACTGTGGCTGGTTTGATCTACCGAGACCACTAAAACTCTCTCCATATAAGCAATAGGGTTATTTTGCTTTCTTATCATTTGTCTGTTCACTACAGTAGCACTTTTAATTTCCTTCAAGAGCTTTTCTTTTATATTCACACCTTGGGTAACCAGCACAAGAGGACTAGCTTTTGCCTATCTCAGCTTTTGACGTGACTTCCTCGCTAAGCTTAATCATTTCTAGCTTTTGATAGAAATTGGAAGACATGTGACTCTTCCTTTCACTTGAACACAAAGGGACTGTGGGTTTATAAATTGGCCTAATTTCAATATTGTAGTGTCTCTGGGAATAGAGAGGGCCAAAAAGAGAAAGGAAGATGGTGCCATGCCCACTTAGTGGAACAGTCAGAACACACACAATATTTATCTACTAAGTTCACTGTCTTGATTGGGTGTGGTTCATGGTTCCCCAAAACTATTACAAAAGTACTATAAAAAGATCACTGATCGGGTCCATTCCAAAATGGCCAAATGGGAACAGCTCTGGTCTGCAGGTCCCGGTGTGACTGACACAGAAGATGGGGGATTTCTGCATTTCCAACTAAGGTACCTGGTTCATCTCAATAGGACTGGTTGGACAGTGGGTGCAGCCCATGGAGGGCTAGCTGAAGCAGGGCAGGGTGTCACCTCACCCACGAAGCACAAAGGATCAGGGGATTTCCCTTTCCTAGCCAAGGGAAGCCATGACAGACTGTACCTGGAAAAACGGGACACTTCTGCCCAAATACTGCACTTTTCCCAAGGTCTTAGCAACCGGCAGACGAGGAGATTCTCTCCCATGCTTGACTTGGCAGGTCCCACGCTCATAGGGCCTTGCTCACTGCTAGTGGAGCAGTCTGAGATGGAACTGGGAGGCAGCAGCCTGGCTGGGGAAGGGGTCTCCGCCATTGCTGAGGCTTAAGTAGGTAAAACAAAGCAGCTGGGAAGCTCAAACTGGGCAGAGCCCACTGCAGCTCAGCAAGGCCTACTGCCTCTATAGACTCCACCTCTGTTGGCAGGGCATAGCTGAACAAAAGGAAGCAGACAACTTCTGCAGACTTAAACGTCCCTGTCTGACAGATCTGAAGAGAGCAATGGTTCTCCCAGCATGGTGTTTGAGCTCTGAGAATGGACAGACTGCCTCTTTGAGTGGGTCCCTGACAGCCATGTAGACAAACTGGGAGACACCTACCAGTAGGGACCGACAGACACCTCATATAGGCGGCTGCCCCTCAGGGAAGAAGCTTCCAGAGGAAGGATCAGGCTGCAATATTTGCTGTTCTGCAGCCTTCGCTGGTGATACCCAGTCAAACAGGGTCTGGTGTGGACCTCCAACAAACTCCAACAGACCTGCAGCTGAGGCACCTGATGGTTAGAAGGAAAACTAACAAACAGAAAGGAATAGCATCAACATCAACCAAAAGGACATCTACACCAAAACCCCATCTGTAGGTCACCAACATCAAAGACCAAAGGTAGATAAAACCACAAAGATGGGGAGAAACCAGAGCAGAAAAGCTGAAAATTCTAAAAACCTGAGTGCCTCTTCTCCTGCAAAGGATTTCAGCCCCTTGCCAGCAATGGAACAAGGCTGGATGGAGAGTGATTTGTCAAGTTGACAGAAGTAGGCTTCAGAAGGCTGGTAATAACAAACATCTCCGAGCTAAAGGAGCTTGTTTGAACCCATCGCAAGGAAGCTAAAAACCTTGAAAAAAGATTAGATGAATGGCTAACTAGAATAAACAGTGTAGAGAAGACCTTAAATGACCTGATGGAGCTGAAAACCATGGCATAAGAATTTCGTGACACATGCACAAGCTTCAATAGCTGATTTGATCAAGTGGAAGAAAGGGTATCAGTGACTGAAGATCAAATTAATGAAATAAAGCACGAAGACAAGGTTAGAGAAAAAAGAGTAAAAAGAAATGAACAAATTCTGCAAGAAATATGGGACTATGTGAAAAGACCAAATCTACATTTGATTGGTGTATCTGAAAGTGATGAGGAGAAGGGAACCAACTTGGAAAACACTCTTCAGGATGTTATCCAGGAGAACATCCCCAACCTCACACGGCAGGCCAACATTCAAATTCAGGAAATACAGAGAACACCACAAAGATATTCCTCAAGAAGAGCAACCCCAAGACACATAATCATCAAATACACCAAGGTTGAAATGAAGGAAAAAATGTTAAAGGCAGCCAGAGAGAAAGGTCGGGTTACCCACAAAGGGAAGCCCATCAGACTAACAGCAGATCTCTTGGCAGAAACCCTACAAGCCAGAAGAGAGTGGGGGCCAATATTCAACATTCTCAAAGAAAAGAATTTTCAACCCAGAATTTCATATCCAGCCAAACTAAGCTTCATAAGTGAAGGAGAAATAAAATCCATTATTGACAATCAAATGCTGAGAAATGTTGTCAACACCAGGCCTGCTTTACAAGAGCTCCTGATGGAAGCACTAAACATGGAAAGAAACAACTGGTACCAGCCACTGCAGAAACACGCCAAATTGTAAAGACCATCAATGCTATGAAGAAACGGCATCAATTAATGGGCAAAATAACCAGCCAACATCATAACGACAGGATCAAATTCACACATAACAATATTAACCTTAAATTTAAATGGGCTAACTGCCCCAATTAAAAGACACAGACTGGCAAATTGGACAACGAGTCAAGACCCATCAGTGTGCTGTATTCAGGAGACCCATCTCATGTGCAGAGACACACATACGCTCAAAATAAAGGGATGGAAGAAGATCTACCAAACAAATGGAAAGAAAAAAATAGCAGGGGTTGCAATCCTAGTCTCTGATAAAACAGACTTTAAACCAACAAAGATCAAAAGAGACAAAGAAGGCCATTACATAATGGTAAAGGGATCAATTCAACAAGAAGAGCTAACTATCCTAAATATATATGCACCCAATGCAGGAGCACCCAGATTCATACAGCAAGTACTTAGAGACATACAAAGAGACTTAGACTCCTACACAATAATAAGGGGAGACTTTAACACCCCACTGCCAATATTAGACAGATGAATGAGACAGAAGGTTAAGAAGGATATCCAGGACTTGAACTCAGCTCTGCACCAAGCATAATAATAGACATCTACAGAACTCTCCACCCCAAATCAATAGAATATACATTCTTCTCAGCACCACATCACACTTATTCTAAAATTGACCACATCATAGGGAATAAAGCACTCCTCAGCAAATGTAAAAGAACAGAAATCACAACAAACTGTCTGTCAGACAACAGTGCAATCAAATTAGAACTCAGGATTAAGTTCTAATTAATTCTAATGAAAACTAAGTTCTAATCAAAACTGGACAACTACATGGAAACTGAAAAACCTGCTCCTGAATGACTACTGGGTACATAACGAAATGAAGGCAGAAATAAAGATGTTCTTTGAAACCAATGAGAACAAAGACACAACTTACCAGAATCTCTGGAACACATTTAAAGCAGTGTGTAGAGGTAAATTTATAGCACTAAATGCCCACAAGAGAAAGCAGGAAAGACCTAAAATCAAGACTCTAACATCACAGTTAAACAAACTAGAGAAGCAAGAGCAAACAAATTCAAAAGCTAGCCAAAAGCAAGAAATAACTAAGATCAGGGAAGAACTGAAGGAGATAGAGACACAAAAAGCCCTTCAAAAAATTAATGAATCCAAGAGCTGGTTTTCTGAAAAGATCGACAAAATTGATAGACTGCTAGCAAGACTAACAAAGAAGAAAAGAGAGAAGAATCAAATAGACACAACAAAAAATGATAAAGGGGATATCACACCGATCCCATAGAAATACAAACTACCATCAGAGAATACTATGAACACCTCTACGCAAATAAACTAGAAAATCTAGAAGAAATGGATAAATTCCTGGACACATACACCCTCTCAAGACTAAACCCAGAAGAAGTTGAATCTCTGAATAGACCAATAACAGGCTCTGAAATTGAGGCAATAATTAATGGCCTACCAACCAAAAAAAGTCCAGGAACAGATGGATTCACAGCCGAATTCTACCAGAGTTACAAAGAGGAGCTGACACCATTCCTTCTGAAACTATTCCAATAAATAGAAAAAGAGGGAATTCTCCCTAACTCATTTTATGAGGCCAGCTTCATCCTGATACCAAAGCCTGGCAGAGACACAACAAAAAAAGAGAATTTTAGACCAATATCCCTGATGAACATCGATGTGAATATCCTCAATAAAATCCTGGCAAACTGAATCCAGCAGCACATCAAAAAGTTTATCCACCACGATCAAGTCAGCTTCATCCCTGGGATGCAAGGCTGGTTCAACATACACAAATCAATAAACGTAATCTATCACATAAACAGAACCAACGACAAAACCACATCATTATCTCAATAGATGCAGAAAAGGCCTTACACAAAATTCAACAGCCCTTCATGCTAAAAACTCTCAATAAATTAGGTATTTATGGAATGTATCTCAAAATAATAAGAGCTATTTATGACAAACCCACAGCCAGTATCATACTGAATGGGCAAAAACTGGAAGCATTCCCTTTGAAAACCAGCACAAGACAAGGATGCCCTCTCTCACCACTCCTGTTCAACATAGTGTTGGAACTTCTGGCCAGGGCAATCAGGCAAGAGATAGAAATAAAGTGTATTCAATTAGAAAAAGAGGAAGTGAAATTGTCCCTGTTTGCAGGTGACATGATTGTATACTTAGAAAACCCCATCCTCTCAGCCCAAAATCTCCTTAAGCTGATAAGCAACTTCAGCAAAGTCTCAGGATACAAAATCAATGTGCAAAAATCACAAGCATTCCTGTACACCAATAACAGACAGAGAGTCAAATCGTGAGTGAACTCCCATTCACAATTGCTACAAAGAGAATAAAATACCTAGGAATACAACTTACAAGGGATGTGAAGGACCTCTTCAAGGAGAACTACAAACCACTGCTTAAGGAAATAAGAGAGGATGCAAACAAATGGAAAAACATTCTATGCTCGTGGTTAGGAAGAACCAATATCATGAAAATGGCCATACTGCCCAAAGTAATTTATAGATTCAATGCTATCCCCATCAAGCTACTATTGACTTTCTTCACAGAATTGGAAAAACTACTTTAAATTTCATATGGAACCAGAAAAGAGCCTGCATAGCCAAGGCAATCCTAAGCAAAAAGAACAAACCTAGAGGCATGATGCTACCTGACTTCAAAGTATACTATAAGGCAACAGTAACAAAAACAGCATGGTACTGGTACCAAAACAGTTATGTAGACCAATAGAACAGAACAGAGGCCTCAGAAATAACACCACCCATCTACAAATATCTGATCTTTGACAAACCTGACAAAAACAAGAAATGGGGAAAGGATTCTCTATTTAATAAATGGTGCAGGGAAAACTGGCTAGCCAGATGTAGAAAGCTGAACTGGATCCCTTCCTTACACCTTATACAAAAATTAACTCAAGATGGATTAAAGACTTAAATGTTAGACCTAAAACCATAAAAACCCTAGAAGAAAACCTAGGCAATACCATTCAGGACATAGGCATGGGCAAGGACTTCATAACAAAAACACCAAAAGCAATGCCAACAGAAGCCAAAATAGATGAATGGGATCTAATTAAACTAAAGAGCTTCTGCATGGCAAAGGAACTACCATCAGAGTGAACAGGCAACCTACAGAATGGAGAAAAATTTTGCAATCTACCCATCTGACAAAGGGCTATTATCCAGAATCTACAAAGAACTCCAACAAATTTACAAGAAAAAAACAAACAACCCCATCAAAAAGTGGGCGAAGGATATGAACAGACACTTCTCTAAAGAAGACATTTATGCAGCCAACAGACACATGAAAAAATGCTCATCTTCAGTCATCAGAGAAATGCAAATCAAAACCACAATGAGATACCATTTCACACCAGTTAGAATAGCAATCACTAAAAAGTCAGGAAACAACAGATGCTGGAGAGGATGTGGAGAAGTAGGAATGCTTTTACACTGTTGGTGGGAGTGCAAACTAGTTCAACCATTGTGGAAGACAGTGTGGCAATTCCTCAAGGATCTAGAACTAGAAATACCATTTGACCTAGTGATCCCATTACTGGGTATATACCCAGAGGATTATAAATCATGCTACTGTAAAGACACACGCACATCTATGTTTATTGCAGCACTATTCACAACAGGAAAGACTTGGAACCGACTCAAATGTCCATCAACGATAGACTGGATTAAGAAAATCTGGCACATATACACCATGGAATACTATGCAGCCATAAAAAAGGATGAGCTCATGTCCTTTGCAGGGACATGGATGAAGCTGGAAACCACCATTCTCAGCAAACTATCACAAGGACAGAAAACCAAACACCACACATTCTCACTCACAGGTGGGAATTGAACAATGAGAACACTTGGACACAGGGCGGGGAACATCACACACCAGGGCCTGTCTAGAGGTGGGGGGCTGGGGGAGGGGTAGCATTAGGAGAAATACCTAATGTAAATGATGAGTTGATGGGGTACAGCAAAGCAACATGGCACATGTATACCTATGTATCAAACCCACACATTGTGCACATGTACCCTAGAACTTAAAGTATAATGAAAAAGATCACTGATCACAGATCACTATAATATATAATAATGATGAAAAGTTTTGATATATTATGAGAATTACCCAAATGTGACTCAGAGACAGGAAGTGAACACATGCTATTAGAAAAGTGGCACCAATAGACTTACTCAATGCAGGATTGCCACAAACCTTCAATTTTTAAAGTAAAATGTAATAAAACAAGGTATACGTGAAATAGGACTAATTGAGGATATTTCCATAAGTAGAAAAAAATTTGTGCATCGATAAGTAATTGCAAATGTTTATCATAAAGATGATTTTTTTTTAATTAACAAGATAATAAAATATGTCTTATCTCCAGAAAAGAAAAACCAGGCTTTTCACAAAGAAATGCATATCAGGTTGGCCTCAGACTTCTACTCTTCAGTGCTAAACCCCTTGAACATTAGATCACATTTCCAGACTTTTCAGACAAAAAACTTGTGTCCCAATAAGTCTGTCTTCAAAACATGTGTGAAGGTAATAGGATGAAATTCTTAGGTATAAAAAGCATACCCCCTCAAAAATATATATGTGTGTGTGTGTGTATGTACATATATGAGATACACATAAATAATATGTATTAACTAACTATATATTTATAAATATATTTTCTACATTAATGTTTATGTTATGATACATGATACATGATATATGTGATCAAGTTGAATTAATCTCCTAAATAAAGAAGATAGCTCTTTTTATCTTCTTCAGTGATTATTAGATGAGTAAATTTTGGAAGAGTTTTTTGAAAGAAATCTCAAGCATATATATTTGAGGACAGCAATTTAAAAAATAGATTTCCTGACAAAAGGAAAAATTAGTCTCTCTATTCTAATATGAGTAATAACAGAAGCTACTCTAGAAGGCCTTAACACATGCACACATACACACACACATACACACATTTACACTGTGTATATATACACACATACAAATATACACACATACTTTCAGATATACACATACACACATGCACATAGATATGTATACAAATACAAATCACTTTTCTTTATTCTATTAAAGAGAAGCTTATAGAGTAAAAAGTATTGATTAAAAAAAGTATATACATATTTTAATAGAGGTTACCTCTGAGTGGGAGAATAATGAGTGACTTTCCATTATAATATTCTAGATTTGCCAAATTGCCTTCAATGAACTTGTGTCAATTTTTATAATTCTCAAAAATATAAATGTTACCACGAAAGTTCAATTAATATATAAATCATCTCAGGCTCGGCTCAGTGGCTCACACCTGTAATCCCAGCACTTTGGGAGGCCAAGGCAGGTGGATCACCTGAGGTTGGGAGTTCAAGACTAACCTGACCAAGATACAGAAATCCTGTCTCTACTAAAAATACATGTATTCATATTCACCACATATTTAGTGATAAAGGTTAAATTCAATTATGTCTTTTGTTTGGGGGAACAACTCACAGTATAGCCTTAAGAATATCATTTTTTTAAGGCTGGGCATGGTGGCTCACGCCTGTAATCCCAGCACTTTGGGAGGCCGAGATGGGCGGATCACCTGAGGTTGGGAGTTCAAGACCAGCCTGACCAACATGGAGAAACCCCGTCTCTACTAAAAACACAAAAATTAGCTGGGTGTGGTGGTGCATGCCTGTAATCCCAGCTACTAGGGAGGCTGAGGCAGGAGAATCGCTTGAACCCAGGAGGCAGAGGTTGCGGTGAGCTGAGATCGCACCATTGCACTCCAGCCTAGGCAACAAGAGCAAAATTCCATCTCAAAAAAAAATTATCTTTTAAAAATAATTTTATGCAATTTGTGCCTACTTTCTACTCTCAGGAAATAGAATGAATATGGCATCTTTCCAAAACTGACTAAACTCAGATAATATTTCTCCCTTGGAACATTTTTTATTCTTGTCAAAAAGGGAGTTCTGTGGCTAATCCAGTGGGCTGCGGAGGATGCACATGGATGGTGAAGGTTTAAATGATGTGTATTGAAAATTATGTGACTTTTGTGTGAAATAACTTTTTAGTAGCACCAAAAAGTATAGCTCCTAGAGGATAGATTTAAGCCAGCCACCTAGCTTTATAATGTATCTGTGTCCGCTACCTTGCTATTTAGTGGAACAGCTATTGAGAATGTGAGATTGTATAAGTTTCTTTTTAAAAAAAAAATACAAATACAATAGCCTCTCCCCTCCCCCATCTGCAGTTTCTCTTTCCACAGTTTCAACTACGGTTTGAGAATATTAACTGGAAAATTCCAGAAATACACAATTATATAACAACAAAATTCTAAGTCTTAAATTGTGCAATCATTCTGAGCAGCATGTTGAAGTCTTACACTGCCCCACTCCGGCTTGCCCAGGATGTGAATTATCCCTTTGTCCAGTAGCTCCATGCTCTCTCTGTCACCTGCCCATTAGTCATTTAGTAGCTGTCTTGATGATCAGGTTGACTGTGGCAGTGTCACCAGTGCATGCTTTTAATTATTTTTTACTTCATAATGGCTCCAAAGTGCAAGAGTAGTGATGCTAACAGTTTGGATATACCAAAGACAAGCCTTAAAGGGCTTCCTTTAAATGAAAGGTTTAAGTTCTCGACTTAAGGAAATTTAAAAAAAAATCATATGCTAAGGTTGCTAAGCTCTACAGTAAGAAAGAATCTTCTATCCGTGAAGTTGTGAAGAAGAAAAAAGAAATTTGTGATTGTTTTGCTGTCCCACCACACCTCACACTGCAAAAGTTATGACCACAGCGTGTGAGAAGTGCTTAGTTAAGATGGAAAAGGCCGTAAATTTATGGGTGGAAGACATGAACAGAAATGGGTTCCTATTGACCTCAACTGGTTCAATACTATTGGCTGTTGTAGGCATTCTCTGGGAGACTTAGAATAGCTCCCATGCAGATAAGAGAGTCTACTGTATTCCTAAAGAACATATGTGAATGTTCCTTTAGATTGTTTAACATGTCTGCAACAAATAGATATTAAAAAGTCAAAAGAAAGGAGATTAGTGCTTAAAATATATATTTTCAATCATACTAGAATGAAAACCTTACAGTTCTCATCTGAAATCAAGACCATTAGAAATACTAAAGTGATTTTTGAGATCATGTGGATTACAGTAGTATTCAGGCTACAGGGGAAATTTAAGATTGGATTAAAGCCAGAGCAATATGTGGAACAGCAGAGTGAAGATGGTGCATTTCATTTCCTTAGGATTTGGAATAGTACTAAATGAATGTTACATATCAAGTATATATACATTTTAATCCCAATGCCAGTGGAGAAGCTATTATTATAAATTGCGTATGTTACATGATTTTAAAATATTGTGCCTTTTTCTTGTAAGATTTTCGGTGTAAAGATGCAACATTCTTGTAAGTTCAAATGAGCTAACAAATATTCCTCTTAGTTATTGTAACTTGTAAATAACTTAGCTATTCTTTCGCAGAAGAATAGCTACAATGTAACTTTTACTTTCAGTGTATTCAAATTTGAACTAGTAAATTCGTGTTTATTATGAAGTTAATATTCATTAATTCAACTAAAATGTTTATTGAATGCCTATTAAGTACAAAATCCTGTGTTTTCTAAAATAATTTTATATAATCTTTCATGTGGACAAAGAATTGCCTCATCAAATCCGTTATATATAAAAAGAATCTTAAGTTCACTTTCCTATTTGTTTTTGGAATACATGCTTTGATAAATACTAAAATGCTGACATTATGAGGGGGAAAAAAAACCTAACTCTCTGAAATGACCTAGTCTTTGTTTGAATGATCAGGGTAGGATTATATCCTGTTTATGTTACTGGGTTTACAGTCTACCCTTCCATCTGGATTCTTCTAAGGTCTACAAACCCTATCCATTTGGCAACACAGTTTCCTTAAACTCCAGGTTCTCTCTAATATTCAGATATCTTGCTTCATTCATTCAAAGGAACATATGAAAACTAGAAGACAATGAAGTATGTCAGAAAAGGGCCACCCCTCTTAACCAAGGAAAGAAACTTTATCCATAGGATTACAGTAATATACAGTAGCAAACTTGGGCACATCAACATGAAACTTTGTAGTTAAGCTTACTTAAGGAATTTATTTTTAATATTATTTTTAATTTTTAATATATAATATTAAGGAAATTATTTCAGTCAATGGAAACAGTTATTTTGATAGAATGGTTGTTACTCTGTATTTTCTGAAATATTAGGGTTGAATAAAAGACACTTTCAGGGGAAGGAATAGAGAGCAGGTAATTCTTAAAGGCTATTGCTCTTTCTACATGCAAAAAATTATTCCTCTGTATCATGTATCTGGTTTTGAGCAAAAACTCGGTGAATCCACAGGGATAGCACCAGGCATGATTGATTCAAAAGGCTGCCACTAACACTGGGCAGTGTTCCTGGGTTTTCCGGAATATCTGGGCAGTTTTGCTATGCTCCTGGAAGTAGAAGAGTCAGAGGCAATGGCTAGTACGGAGAAAGAAATAGACCCAGCTCATAGCTCCTAGTATGGAATGTTTTCTTATGGCATAAGACATTATAAAAAGTAGCTACTATGCATACTTATTAAAGATGCCTACCAAAGTTAATTAAGTTGGCCATTTCATTCATTAATTTTTAAACAAAAGATAATATCAAGGCTTGGGAATATGGTTTTAGAAAATAGATTTAACTTTTCCAAGCACGAAGGCTTGCGTGAGGTCACAGAAGCCACAAAAACAAGCTCTGAATCCTGAAAATGGATTTTAAAATAAATCAGATAACTCAAAAGAGCCTTTGGGGAAGGTACATATAAATTCTCCTTCTGCAGTATCCAAGTTATGAGTCTCTCAGGGATACAATATCTTTCATTTGATTAGCCACAGTTTGATAACACGGAACTAGAATGGAGTAGAGTAGACAAAAAGAAATAATTATCCACACATATATGTACAGCACTCTTCCTTTGCAGAGGGAATAGCACCCTTTGTGTGTGTGTGTGTGTGTGTGTGTGTGTTCCACACTTAACCTTCCTTTGGCCTTGGAATTATCTGGCTTGTTTTCCTCTGTAGTCAGGTTTTGAAATATCAAACACAGCTGTAGATAAAGGAAGAGGTTGGTCAAAAAGCCCACCCAGAGATTCCATAATAAATAGAAATGAAAGTAACGTACATAGAATCAAGTAAAGTTTGCTTTGGTACTATAGAATCCCATGAGTCATTTGCATGGGGAACCAGAAGACAACAATGAAATAAAACAAAAAAAACCAAACTGGTTAAAGGGCACTCTTTGGAGTCAAATGAGGAAGCCAAGCATCATCAATTTCCTAGTGACTGGGCAGAAGGTAAGAGATTGAGGAGCACTGCTAGAGAATGTTGCAGGGATTTTCATTTCCAAAAAACTCATGCACCTGTTGATGTATTTTCCAGGCCCCTGGATGATAGCAATTTATAAGGCTATTAGTACTAAGCCCAAGATTTATCAGATGTGCTGTTTGCCTTATAGCCAATATAACCTCATAAAATTTGGGTTGCACTGGGTTAAAATGGAGTGTTCTACTATTGGAGTTATTCAGAGCATTTAAATCGGTTAATCCTACAAGAACGGTGCATTTAGCCTGCCTGTTAGAGAGAGTCTTTAGGGATTCCTACCAGTTGCAGAGCCAGGCTGGAGGGGGCGGTCCATTGCTGGGTGAGGTAAAACAGAGGCAGCAGGGGAAGAGTGAGTCCTGGAGACAAGACGGTGTTTCTCTAATCCATCCATGCCAACCGCAGCCAGCGGAGCTTGGCGCACAGAGAGCGCACGTGTGTGCGGGGGTTCCAGGAAGGGCTGTTGCCAAGAAAAGAGCACAGTAGAAAGAAATGTGAGACAAGGATTGAGGGAGACACTGAGCGACATGTCAACAAATTAAGTTCATCAGGTCAGAGACATAATAAACGGTGTGAAGGAAAAAGAAAAAAAAATAGAGAAAGGGAGAGAAAAAACAAGATCCAGTCAATAAATCCATTCAACAGATGTTTTCACACTGACGGCCAGGGCCTGTCTGCCTGGCTAAGGAGGAGGTGATGGCAGGAGGCCTGTCAGTTTGAACTGATTGAAAGAAACAGACCTTTAACCTCAAGAGTAACGTCGACTTTGACTCATTTCCTACCTAGATACCAACATTTTGAATACAGCCCCAGAACTGCCACACAACGTGGGAGAACAATTCAACACTTTCAAACTGCCAGTGAGGCCTAATTCTGAAAATTCACTCCTGAATTTATTTCAGTGAATATTGTTTATGAATTCTATGCATGTCTCTAAAAATGACCAATTACACGATTATATTTTGACACCTTTCAGTCTTCATATATTGGTATAGAAAAAAATGAATATTTCAGAGTTTGTATGGTATAATTTCAACACTATAAAATTATTTGGTTTTCTAATATACTATTAAATATATCCTCAGTGATTTAACACTGTTATTATTCTTCATCCTTCCCAACTTACCAAATCAGTGAATCACAGTTTGGAATTTTATGGAAGATTCACTTAGTCTCTTCCTCTGTCTCCAAGAAAAGATATTCTCAAACAAGATAGGCAGCTTATTTAATCATCAATGCTACACAGCGAGCTTTGTGCAAAAAAAAGTATATATTTCAAAATATATATTTTAAATATATATTCTTTCAAAATTTTATTAATAAAGATGTATTTATTTATTAATAAAAAATTTGTCAAAAAAATATATACTACACTGAATATTTTATCTTCAACATGAGGGAATTCATAATCTTTATGCTGTTTTTATTTATCTTTCCTAACGAATATGAAGAATAGCTGAACAGTGGTAAAAAACATAATACTCTCTTGCCATGGATAAAGAAACTGTTGCTCCAAAGGTTACCAAAGTATTTTTAAACAAGTCTAATTCTTGTAATTTTATAAACATGTGTGCTCTCCTGCTTCTGCTTCCTACCTGACTAGCATTTGTTCTTTCAAGACTTGAGGCAGACATTACTTCTCCTTAGTTAAGACCTTGCCTTAACCTTCCTGCTAGACTAGGTGCTCCCCTTCTACCCAATATGTGCCATCACAGGTCATACTCATCCTGTAATTTCCACCCAAGGCTTGGTACATGCTAAGTGTACAAATTACACTGGCTGAGAAACTTACTGAGAAAGCTAACAAATCTGTATGCAACACAACTGTACTCATTGCGTATTATGTGGTTTTATGTAATTGTAGCTTTCTCTGTACATGATATGAATTAATGCTGCATATAAATCTATAAATTGGGATTATAAATATAGATTTAATTACAGACCATAAGCAGAGATTTCTGAATTTAGAAAAAAGAATGATTTAAAATTAACTTTAAAATAGGTTATAATTAATGTATATGTTGTTACTTCTGCTTTGCTCTACAGAATAATCAAACCATCAATCAATTGGAAGGTATATGTCACATATTGAGGCTTTGGGCATTTGCTTCGATGATTGGGATGGATTGGTCAGGGGCCTAGTTCTAGCTACAATAGTTTATACACTTTTACAAGAGTCTAACTCTCCTGTTTTCTTGAGTGTCTTGTGTTAAATATCCTGAGGACACAGCAGTAAGATTAATATAGTCCTTCCTCATATGGAACTTACTGTTACAGGGAACACAAATATATAATTATGATTTGGAGGGTTCTGTCGGGAAAAGGAAGCTTTTCCACATATGGTCTACAATTCCTGGGTACATGTTTATCTGAGTTTTTGTAATATCCATCTCCTCCCTTTCTTTCTATTATAATTTCTTCAACTCCCATGTAAGACATGGCAAAAGGCTCCTAACTAGCTGATCACCCAACTTCTAATACCAACCAGTCCTATTCCTTCCTGCAAGAATTCTCTTCCTGAAGCCCTGCGGTAAGCAAGACGTTAACACAAAAAGACTCCAAAAGTCGACCCAAATTTGAAGAATCTCTACAGCCTGTCATTTGTACTCTCCTTTACCTGAGGCCAGCTTACATTTTAAGCCTTAGATCATTTATTCTTTTCTAAGTTCTAGCCGAATACTATCTACTGAACATCAGATATCATTCCGAGGGCTGCAGTATGACTTTCAGGGGCCGTGTGCAATTTGACCTTTGTGGACTTCAAAAAATAGTATTAAAAACTACATTTTAAGCCTACATTGGCATACATTGGATTCATTATTATATACTCATATTATTAGATTCATTTTTTTCTGATTAAGAAATTAAAACTTAAAATGTTCTGTGGGCCCCTAACAGCATATCATAGGCTTTGGGCACTGTGTCTTCTGTGTCTCATGGATATGTTGACCATGAACATTCACGCTTCTTCCAAGCCATCCTTTCTAGATCACCCCTCTATGTGTGGCTATGAAGCTCCACATTCAGCACTACACACATCCTCTAAGGTCCACTTAAAATTTCACAGTGTTTTTTGAACACTCACGTTAATTGTGCTTTCCCCTTCTGTTACATTCCCATCATATTTTGCTTTTCTCTCTCCTTTCCCTGCCATAGTCTTTTATATATTAGAGTTATTGCATGCAGTAATTATTTCTTGAGCTCACAGTCCATGCCTGACACTTTGCTAGTGTGCAGAACCTTTTTTATGCTTATTCTCCAGTAAGGAGACAGATACTAAATACAGCCATGCATCCCATAACAATATTTTAGTCAAGGATAGACCACATATATGACACTGGGCCCAGAAGATTATAATGGAGCACAAAAATCCCTTTCACCTACTGATGTATTAGCCTTCCTAATGTCATAGCACAATTACTTTATTTTTAATAATTTAGTGTAGCCTAAGTGTACAGTGTTTATGAAGTCTACAGTACCATGCAATAATGTCGCAGGCCTTCATGTTCGTTCATCAGCCACTCACTGACTCACCCAGAGCAACTTCCAGTTATGCAAGCTCCACTCGTGGTAAGTGCCTTATCCAGGTATATTATGTTTTACCTTTTATAATAAACTGTATTTTTATTGTACCTTTTCTATGTTTATATACACAAATTGCCTACAGTATTCAGTATAGTAACATGCTGTACAGGTTTGTAGGCTAGGAAAGTAAGATATCATATATGGCCTAGGTGCATAGTAGGCTATACCATCTAGGTTTGTGTAGGTATATTCTATGATGCCCGTACAACAATGTAATTATAAATACGGTGAGTGCTATATAGGAAAAATTCAGGATGATATGAAAAACTTTTAAGAAAAACCTGATGAAGAGGTTCAGGGAAATTTTGTTTAAGAAAGTGATGTTTAATTTTAAATATGAAAGAGAAATTGGAATTAACCAGGTGACAAATGCAAGGAGAAGCTCTAAATACATTTTGCACGGGTGTGTGCATGCACATTTGTGTGTGTGTAAAATGATCTTTCCTTGTATAATGTTGAAAGCTCGTTGAACCAGAAACTGGATATAACTCATCTTTTAACTTATTTTCTGCTGCATTTTATATATTTTCTCATACTTTCTAGAAGCTATATTATTTTATTTGTGCATTAAGAAAATCAATAGATATTTGGAAATTAAAAACCATGTTTCTTTTTTTATCACATGGCCATGTTTTAGATGACTGGGGTTACTAAATATTTTTTCCGTTAATGAGTAGTTTGATACTGTAAGGACTCCATTTAAATAACACCACCTACTAACTTTCTCTTTTTTTAATAGTAAATAAGTATTGCTTTACTCGAGCTTCACTGAAACCCTGTAAGATAAAACAGTTTGCTAACTCAAAAGCATTTTATAAATGTTACATCATAGCATAAAATTTCACAATTCAGTAAGCAGCATCCTACCTGTCCAGTCTCTACTGGAAGGAATGTGGCAATATAAGTAAGAAACAAATAACTACTTGTTCAATATTAATTTGTTCGTTATGTTCATCCAATATCTATTGCTCAACCAAAAGGCAACAGTCCTTGTGCTGCATTGTACAGTCAGCAAAGGAGACTAAGGATGTTGTGGGTTGACACCCAAAATTTAGGCACTTGCACCTTAACCGCAGTTAGTAAGTTCCCTGAAGAAATGACCTTTGGCTGTTATATATTCCCACGCATATCTTTCCCATGCAGTGTTTCACACATAGTGGGCTTTAATAATATATATTTTTCAGTTTAAAATGAATGCATAATAAGGAGAGAGATACATATAAAATCATCCTTAAGATCTTATTATAAGGATAGGATAAAACAAGAAAACATATTATAAGCAATCACAACACAAAATAACCAAGAAACGGCTGAGAAAAAAATATGAGAAATAGAGTCCAGACAAAATGATTACCAAAGGACGAAATCCTAAAATTATTTTGTGTTGGAGCCAAGAGATAAAGTGAGAAAAGATTCAGTGATTTGAGGATTATTTTTCCTTTGAACTTTTATGTCATTTCCAAGTTTTCTGCATATTACCTATATTAAAACTGTAATTAAGAAAAAATGGCAAATGTTATTTAAACTAAACAGTCAAATCTTCCAAACACTTTATTAGGACAGATTCATAATTATTGGAACTATGAACAGAGATGGGCCAAATATTTTTGAACTTTCTTTCAAAATATGACTATAGAAGAGAGAAGTTTATTCACTTTCAAAGAGTTGATTGTAATTATACACTTTTACAAATGAAATATGGCTTTCAATGTATAAGGAGAGTTATAATAATCCAGTAAACCACATGTTATTATACTGCATATTAATCACTGAGTTATCATTAAATGCCAGGTCACTTTTATTTTAGGATAGATACCCAGCCTCATTAACAAAAGCATCCTTCTTGAGCTTGAAAGCTGAAATTACATTTTTCTGTTGTCTCTGGAGCTGATTGAAGTGTTTCACTAAACCAGTTTTTTTACTATTAGTAGTTTTAATGAGAGATAATTTTATTCATGTTTATACTTCTAAGTGAGTATGAAAGAGCATATTTCTCTCTTACAGTGCCGAAAAATTTGAACGTCAAACAGTTCAGAATCTACTGTTAATAAAAATTAGATGAATACCCGAGTTAACATTTTACTTATTGAGCACCATTAGAAAATGTGTTATCCCCCCTTAAATGAATAGTTAACATGCTCCCCACAAAAGCATTTTTTATTAACATTTATTTTACATATTGTCTATTGAGTCTATTTTTTATGCACTAAAAATATTCGTCTTTCTTTTTCAGCTGATTCAACTGGGAACTTTGTTTTGATGGGTTATTTTGCTAGATGGTCATTCTGGAAAATACTCTCAGCTAACTGAGATGTGTAAGACAACTTTTCATTATATGGTGTGGTCTAAGGCCACTGTGCTCAAACATCTGCCCTCTCCCACTGATAAAATTCATGTAATTACTTTGACAGAAGAGTTGTTATGCACCTATTTCGTAAATTCCTCAATATTGCCTAGTAAAACATCAATGCATTTGTGGCCCCCACCATTCTAAGTGGTAGGGCATAGGCATTGCCATCGTTTGAAAGTGGGTAGGGATAGTTCTAGAAGGTCTTTGTATGATAAGCATAATGTTCTGGCTTAGAATTAAATATTTTCTTGGGGGTGGCCCGCTAATGGTGACTACGAGGTGCTAAAGTCCCTGGGTTAAGGAAGTTACATGGTTCCGTTCTTTGTAATAACAGTGATTTTTTTTCTGTTTTGTTTTGTTTTGTTTTGTTTTGCTTTGCTTTCTTGTTGCTATTGCACAGGGACCAAATGCATAGCTTCTGGGTTTTCACTTTGCTCTGGATGATCACATTTGCTTCCTCACCTGTGGGTGGTTACTCATGGGCTATAATCAATATCATCATGCAACTTTAGCAAGAGCAAATAACAGAAATCATAAATCATAATGCATACTCTGAAAATACACAGCAAGAGACACTCATAGACTGCTTGGAGGAGAGTAAATTGTTTTAACACTTTAAAGAACAATTCACTAACATTTAGTACAAGTAGTTTATATTTACTATAAACTATCGCAAATATGGTGAGTGAAAAAACAAGCAAAAGAATATATGAAAAATTTTTATTTCCAAAATTTGCAAATTAATATCACATATTAAGTATGTTAATGAAATTAATAAAAAGTAAAGACATACATGAAAAAATAAACAGCAAATTCAGAAGGGAAGGAATGGGAGGGGCAGTAGAGAGAGATACATAGGAAACTTGAATTGTACCTGTAGTGTTTTATTTCTTAAGCTGGATGTTATGAGTGTTCATTGTTGTAATATTTATAAATATTAATTGTTTAATAATTTTTCAAAAATAGAATTAATGCTTATGGCATGTTTGTCATATATAAAACACCAATATTATTATAATAACTAACCTTCCACATACAGATACCTTTATTGTAAACACTACATTTTTGTAGAAGAAAAAGAAATTAAGAGAGAAAAAGTAAAAATAAATGAAAAAAGAAGATAAAAATAGGCTGGGCACAGCGGCTCACACTATAATCGCAGCACTTTGGGAGCCCAAGGCAGAGAAATGCTTGAGCCCAGGAGTTCAAGACCAGACTGGGCAACATAGGGAGACCCTATCTTTATAAAAAATTAAACAACAAAAAAATGAGTTGGCATGTTGTCACATGCCTGTAGTCGCAGGAGGCTGAGGTGGGAGGGTCACTTGAATGCAGCAGGCTGAGGCTGCAGTGAACCATGATCAGGCCACTGGACTCCAGCCTGAGTGACAGAGCGGAACTCTGTCTCAAAAAAAGAAGAAAAAAAAAAAAAAAAGAAAAGAGCATAAAAATACGTTTGGTAACACATTTTTTTTTTACTAAGGTAAAGTATGTGAATTTACTTTCAGGTCATATATTCATGAGACATACATTAATCTGTACCAACTATGAAATAATTTCACTGATAGATAAATGAACACAGTAATACGTATAATTAAGTATATTTTGTCTTTAAAATTTCAACACATTATCATTTTAAATTCACTCAGTAAGAAACCCGTTAATGATACTAAAGGGACTGAAAAATTAAGAAGATTATAAATTGGGAACTTAATATGATGATTTGAAACAAAAGAATAAATACATTAAAACATCATTAAAATTAAATGTAATTATAATTAAAATTAAATAAATTAATTAAAATGCAAATGTTAAGAAAATAATTCAATTCAATAGCATAAGCCAATCTGTTCAGGTGCAGAAGAAAATACCAGAGCTTCTCATATTTAATTTTTAAATTAAAATATAAGAAAGCAAATAAATTATGCCAGTATTTGATATATGGATAGATACTAGCATTTCTACCCAATTCCTGCATCAAAGGTCACATATATAAACTCTATGAAGATATCCTAATACAGGAAGAAGAGTCTAATTTCAAAACTTACTGTACTATACAGGTATAGTAATTAAAACAGTGTGTTCCTTGCTTAAGCATAGACATGTAGATCAATGGAATTGAATTGAGAATCCAGAAATAAACTCTTACACTTATGATGAATTGATTTTCAACAAAGGTGCCAAGACAATTCAATAGGGCAAAATATTTTTAAAATTCTTCCTCCATGAAGGACTTTGTAACAAATAGAACAGGGACAACTGCATAACCACCATCGCATTTTTGCAAAGGAATACAATAAAACTCCATTCCTCATGCCATACACAAAAGTTAACTCCAAACAGATCACAGAACTAAATGTAAGATCTAAAACTATAATATTCTCAGACGAAATAGAGGAGTACATTTTCTTGCATATAAGACCAAAGGCAAAAGTGACCAAAAAAAAAAAAAATAGATTACTTAAGCTGGGTGAGGTGGCTCACACCTGTAATCCCAGCACTTTGGGAGACCAAGGTGGGTGGATCACCTGAGGTCAGGAGTTCGAGACCAGCCTGGCTAACATGGTGAAACCACATCTCAACTAAAAATATGAAAATTAGCTGGGCATGGTGGTGTGAGCCTGTATTCCCAGCTACTAGGGAGGCTGAGGCAGGAGAATCGTTTGAACCCAGGAAGTGGAGGTTGCAGTGAGCCGAGATCGTGACATTGCACTCCAGCCTAGGCGACAAGACAAAACTCCATCTCAAAAAAAGAAAGAGAAAAAAATAGGTTAATTAGGCTTCATTGAGGTTAAAAAATGTTGTGCTTCAAAGGACACCATAAAGTAACTGGAAAGGTAACCCACAAGTTAGAGAAAATATCTACAAATCATATATCTGGTAAGAGACTTGTATCCAGAATATGGAAAGAATCCTTATAACACAATAGTCAACACTAAGAGGCAATCCAATTTAAAATGAGGTGAACAGGTAAAGATAACAGGCAACCCAATTTAAAAATGGGTAAAAGTTCTGAACAGACATTTGTCTAAAAAAGATAGGCTTGTGAATAGATGCTCACTTCATTAGCTCACTTCATTAGTGAGGATTTGTAAATCAAAACCTCAACAATTTACAACTTCACACCAATTAGAATGTTTATTATAAATAAAAGATAAAAAGTAAATGCTGTGGAAGATGCAGAGAAATTGGAACTTTCATACACTGCTGGTGGGGGTGTAAAATGATGCAGCCACTTTGGAAACAGTTTGTGCTTCCTCAAAGGGTTAAAGTTACCATATGACCCAGCAATTTCAATAATATGTATACACCTAAGAAAAATGAAAAAATACTTCCACATAAAAACTTGTACTTCAGTGTTCATAGCAGCACTATTCATGAAAGCCCAAAGTACAAACAATCCAAATGTCCACCAATTGATAAATGGATAAAAAAATTATGTTTTATCCATAAAATAGAATATTATCTAGCCATAAGAAGGAATGAAACACTGATACATGCTACAACATGGATGAAGCTTGAAAACATGAGAGAATAGTCACAAAAGACCACACACCTGCCAGGCACGGTGGCTCACACCTGTAATCCTAACACTTTCGGAGGCCGAGGCAGGTGGATTGCCTAACCTCAGGAGTTCGAGACCAGCCTGGGAAACACTGTGAAACCCCGCCTCTACTAAAATGCAATAAAATTAGCTAGGCGTGGCACCGTGCACCTGTAATCCCAGTTACTTGGGAGGCTGAGGCAGGAGAATTGTTTGAACCTGGAAGGTGGAGATTGCAATGAGCCAACATCGCGCCATTGCACTCCAGCCTAGGGGACAGAGTGAGACTCCATCTCAAAAACAAAAAACAAACAAAAAAACACATACCATACAATTTGATTTACAAAAAATATGCAGAACACACAAATTTATGGAGGCAAAAAGTGGACTAGTGGTTGCCTAGGGTTGTAGGAAGATGAAGTTACTGCTAATGGGTACAGTTTCTTTTGGGGGGTGATGAAAATGTTCTAATATTGACTGTGGTGATGGGTGCACAACTCAGTGACTATACGAAAAACCACGGGACTGTACATAGAAACGAGTAAACCATATAGTATATATGAATATATTAATAAAGTTGTTAAAAACACTTTTTAAAATCATAGTAAAAAATTTCTATCCCACTAACTCAAAATTAATTTTAAAATAATGTTTATTTCATTTTTATCTCCTTTCTTAATTTCTATTGGTGTGCATGTTTTGTAACATATCACATATTGATGTAGTGACACATTATATAGTTTGTAAATATATTTTTTATATTTGTACATCTGTACAATTATATGTGTGTGTGTTTATGCTAAAATATTTTTATCGCTTGTGATTTTAAGAAATTGCCCCAGCACTTTGGGAGGCCGAGGCGGGTGGATCACCTGAAGTCAGGAGTTCGAGACCAGTCTCACCAACGTGGTGAAATCCCATCTCTACTAAAAATACAAAGTTAGTCAGGCATGATGGCACATGCCTGTAATCCCAGCTACTTGGGAGGCTGAGGCAGGAGAATCACTTGAACCTGGGGGGGCGGAGGTTGCAGTGAGCTGAGATCACACCATTGTACTCCAGCCTGGGCAACGAGAGCAAAATTCCGTCTCAAAAAAAAAAAAAAAAAAAGGAAATTGTAAATCAATCCATAAGAGGTGGAAGGTGAAGTGCTCAGTAAAAATTTGGTTAAGATAGAGGGTATCTTTAACAAACGTGTGAGGATCTTTATTATTCTCTCTCCTCCCTAGCTATGGATAGCATTTCTGAATTCTAGTATGCAAGTGCGGTGCACAGTTCAGGGAAGCTGCATTAACAGGTGTATGCTCACCAGCAACAGAATGTGCTCACTGTTTTCTACCAGTCTTCCCTCTAGGGCCAAGTGGTGGCCCCTTGTAACAGTGGTGAGCCTCTAAGGAGATGAAGTATTGCCCCCAGGTACTCACTGGTCACTTCCAGTGAGGGTAGGTCACTCTCTTCTTCTCAGGTTCTTCTCATTTTAAACAGGAGTTTTTGCCTAGCACATTTTTCATGCCAGCAAACAAAATACCAAAAAAAAAAAATGTGCTAACAAGAGGTAAAATTTTGCAAATCAAATATTGTTGTTTTCAAATCATGAAGAATCCAAAACAATAATGTGACTTATAAGACAGGACTGTTGGTAGCTGAATGCTACAAAGCTTTCAGCTAAAGTATCACCAACAGAAGCAGAGGGAATTGGATTCAAGAGTAACCAGTGTTTGTATGCATGCACAATGGGAGAGAGTATGTATGTTTAGTTAACCCATGATTCTGGATTGAGGTTTAGGGACTTAGTTTAGTGTTGGCATTGACCTATGTGAAG
Source organism: Pongo pygmaeus (assembly GCF_028885625.2). Classification (NCBI taxonomy): domain Eukaryota; kingdom Metazoa; phylum Chordata; class Mammalia; order Primates; family Hominidae; genus Pongo; species Pongo pygmaeus. Next base: position 68,001,449 of record NC_072379.2, read on the forward strand.
CTGCACCTATTTAACAACACTGTTTCTCAATTGGGTAGAACGTTGGTAAAAGTTATTACCTATATACAGAATATTTAAATTGCTTCTGGTATCCTCAGACATAAAGGTTCCAGGAGAAAATAAATGACTAATTTGGTTGCACTATGCATTTATATACATATGAAAACTAGTTGCTTTAGAAATGTTTAAAATTCAGCTGCCTTGAAGCATTCTTGGAAAATGACCACTTTAAATCAATAGAAATTTTTCTGCAGTACAAAATACAAAAGAAACTATATTCCAATCTTGAAATTAAATAAATAACAAGTCCACAATAAGTAATGTCTTTTGCAATAGAAACGTAAAGAAAACAAATTATGTTTTTGTTCCTTCATTTGCTTTTTAACTTCTATATTTTTACAATTGCCTGTAGAAAAAAACGTTCAAGAGAGCACACTGAAATTATTTTAATTACATAACAGCCCAGAGAGGGATGAAATTGTACAATGGCCTAGATTAGCATCCCTTGTCTGGTTGGCAGCCAATGGACAGTACAGGATGAACGATAGAGCTCTGGTCTAGAAATAATAGCCCGAAGAGAAGGAGGGCAAACAAAAGTTTCATTTGAATAAGATGGATCTCTTGAGCATTTCCTTTATTCCTCCCTTTTGATAATTAGAGTCTGGATATAAAATGTCATAACGAGAGAGATGACAAGTAATATAAATCATTTCTATTTAAGACACACGAACTGGATAGATTTATCTTGAACAGATATTCTCAGTCTAGGATCTGTGGAAGAATTCTAGTGAATATAAGACTCCTGAAATTGTGTGTAAAGTTATATGAGAATGTGCATCTCTGCATTTTTCTGAAGATTTAGTCCATAGTTTTCATCAGAGGTCATTAATTTAAAAAATAATATTATGAAGCACAGCTTTAAAGAAAAAATGGAGTAAGTGGCCATAATAAAATATCACTAATTACAACTTTTAGATTTCTCTGTTAATATACTAGATTTAACATTGATAATATATCATGAATGGATTTTTTAAAACCCATGGGTTCAGACATATCACATGTTGGGTCACGTAAGTAGGATCCCAATTCTTTCAGGATCAGACATTAATCTTTATACCCTCTCATCCCAAGAAAACATCTTACTAAACATAACATTAGGAGAATCACATTTTTCATCACTGGCGTCTAGACCCAATTGCTTGTGTGCAAATTACCAAGCATGTCAAACTCAAGAAAAGTTTGACTTCATTTCTATTTTACCCTTCCTCCCAAAGCATGCATGGGTCAAAGTAAAGATATTCCAAATATCTTTTGTCATTGAACTGGGAGCCAGTTACTGATAGTTTATGTTAAGATGTTTGGCTAACAAAAAATTTTAAAAATAAAAATAAGACAGAGAGAATATTTTTTAACATGTATTTATTTTGGCATTTAAACAGAAGTATCTGCTTTTAAAAAAACCACTTTCCCTTAAAATAGATAAGTGTTTGAGGAAGCACGCAGCTCAACTCATAGCATGTAAGAAAATGTCTTAAATAGAATGAAAACTTGTCACTGTGGGTCAGAATTGAAAACTGTGGTTTTCTCAACAACCAAACCTTTAAACAATAACACTCTGGTGTATTTGCTAAGATGAATGTAACATAATATCTAAAAATACTTTGGTTTTTGAAAAGAATGTCTTTTCTAAGTATTTCCTTGAACTTAAAAATAAATATCACGAAAAGGCATTGATAATTTAAAACACTTTTGTAATTATTTCTTGGCTTTCATGGAACTCATTCTTCCATTCGTATATCCATTATATTAAGAACTTACTAGGTGTTAGGAATCGTAGTAGAAATTAGAAGATACAATGGTAAACTCAACAGATCAAGTCACTCTTCTTCTGAATTTACAATCTGGTGAGGGAGACAAATATTCATCCAGTTCCACACTAATAATTATAAAAGAGCAATGGAGGTAAGAGTTATGAAGAGTAGTACAGGGTCCTAAATTAGAAGCAACCAAGAAAAGCTCCTCTGAGCCAAGAGATGAAGAATGAGAAGGATTTAGCTTGGCAAAGAGAGAGAGAAGAATGCTCCATGTAGACAGCATAGCATGTGGAAAGTCACTCTGGTGACAGGGCACCTGGTAAATGCCACAGAGCAGGTGCAGGTCAGCATGGCTATTCGTAAGGGTGAATACCTTTATTTATAAGACTCCATAAGACTGCTGGTTATGGAGATTCTGGGGAATGAATAGAATTGTGGAGCCCATGCAGTATTTGCACCCTATCTAAAGAGGCTGACTCTCAAACCTAAGAGCAATAGCAAGTCAACAAATAGTTTTAGATTCCAGGAGTTTGGGCTTGAGGATCGAATATTTAACAGGGTTGATAAGAACAAATTTGCATTAGAAATGATTATTCCAGCAGAAAAATAACCTATATTTTGTGTAGAGTAGGCAACTTGATCTTCACACACCTTGCTACGCAAATTAAATGACGTTATTAAAAAGTGCACAGGATTCAGAAAAAACAAACTCCTTGTTTGTACTCCAGCTCTACCGTTTTACAAAGATGCAAATTAGGAAAACTTTCTTTGAACTCTCAGAGCACATCTAGAAAATAAAGAAATGACAGTGTATTTGATAAGCATTTTTTCTTCCAGAATAAGTGGTTTATCTGCAAAAAAGACTAATCTAATTAGCATTGTTATTTAAACGTTCATATTATCAGGTATTTCTCCAAATAGGATAAGGAAATTAATCATTAATACATCATTGTTATTGACGATTATTTTTTAAAACTCAAACTGACTCTATTACCAAAATATGTTATAACAAGGTGTTATTGAGCCAAACTTCTGCCTTCTTTCTGATATCCATCACTGATGCCACAGTCATCAGTTATGACTAGTCACAGCTAGATATTGTTTAACAGTCTTTAATCACTTCATTAACCATCGGCTATGGTGCTTCTCAGTCTCCATGATCATTTAGCTCCTTATGCAGAATTATGCACATGTTGATTTTTCTTACATATATTTTTATTATAATTTACTAAGATTTTTATATTAGTAAATCTTCTTGCATAAATGCCCTGCATCCTTATAAGGATGACAAGACAAATTTTTCTAAATCTGTAGTGATGGCTCTGTTCTTTTGAAAAATTAATTGTAATTGATAAATAAGAGTGGTATACATGGTGTTAAACATGATGTTTGATCTATGTATACATTGTGGAATGGCTAAATCAATCTAATTAACATATATATTACCTCACGTACTTAATTGTTTTGTGTCTCTATTCTTATATATCTTCTAACAATTGGTTTTTGAAATAGTCCCTGTATTTAGTCTCATGGGTCAATAATTTTTATCAACTCATCTGCAATGCTCATCACCAAACTATTATCCTAACAACTGTTTAATAATTTGGCCTATAGCAACCAAAGGTATGCAGATTCTGCTAAGTGGTCTCATTAGTTGTCATAAATTGTCACATCTATCAGCAGTCAAATATTTCTTTATGACACTCATTTCTCACAATTATTTTTAGTGGTCACTGCCCACAAAATAGACTCTTCTGTTCTGCTATACAACTTGCATTGCTTTTGCGTCAAGTTATGTTAACTTCAGTTACCTGATTTTAACTATGCTCATCAAATGGAACAAAGAACAAATGGATAATATAATATGATTAGACAAGGCTTAACAATTTGGTTTAAGACCTTGTCTGGTATTATTTGGTTTTAGTGCTACAGATTCAGCTCTAAATAGAATCAATAGAAACAAAGTAAATCTCACTAAAATAGTTCCTGGCTTACATGAATAAACTCTTGCATATAAAAGTTATTTCATCTCCCTGAAAAACATAAAATAATATTATTATGCACATTTATGCACATGCTATTATAATTTGTAAAGTATCAAAAATTGCTATTCAAAATTATACTTATGGGCCAAATAAGCAATATAAATAATATGTTAAAGTGGTTATATTCAATTATTGGCAAGCTTAACTTTATTTGATTTATAACATGTCAATGAACCTGCAATACCTAGGATTTACTGACATTGTTTATCATCTGCTTGGTTCTTCAGCAGAGTCATCATCATAGTGTTTGTTCACAACTTGAGTAAAGGCTAAAACAGTTCTCATCATTCTTAGATGTTAACTAAGCTTGTTATTGCTTACACCTGCGGGTTTAAAATCATGCTTTTAGTTATTAGTAGCTATTTATAAATTGACACTGAAACAGGAATTATTGTAAACTTGCAGAATAAGTGACTATGGCATTCTACAATAGCTCTATGCACTATTTGCTTGTCATGCAATAGTCCCACATGCTAGAGCCCATCACTTCTCTAGAACACGGAGTTTGAAGTAAGGTTGGTAGAGAAGGTTGTTGCCACTGATGAAAGAGAAAAAACTGAAAGCAGTTAATGAAAAATTTGTCAACATCTTTAGGGATTTTAACTTAATCAGAAAACAGTGAGAAGTCACTGATGTATATTAAAGAACGAAAAAACGTGATTATATTTAAATTTAAGGAAGACTTAAAGTACCCCTATTTATTTACATTGGGATTCAAAGACTGGCTATGGGCAAACCTGATGAGCAATGACGGGGTTTACTACACGTCCTTCATCCTGCCCACTGGCCCACTACATCCACTGGGCATTTGCATTGATTGATATGAGTTTGATTTATCTTTGTTTGGTTGATTGTTTTCCTGAAGGAAAAAAAAAGACTTATGGTGAGAAATGAGAGAAGAGATGGGAAAAGACAGGGAACAGACAGCCCCGAACAAAGTGTGTTCTCAGTTGAGCCTGGTGAATGGCTATTTGAGCTCCAAGAGAAAAGGCCTTCAGGAAGAAGCAGAAAGAACTGTGTCATATGAGACTTATAGCACAAGTGCTGTTCTTTTGGGCCTTTTGTAGCAAAATGAAACAGTTTGGAAGACAGCGTTCCTCTCATTTGTGACAAAAAATGTCACTCAGGGCTAAAAGGAATGAAGAGTCACTTGGCACTCTGAGGATTGTAAAGTTTTGAGAACTGTGAAGCAGCAACCCCAAATGTGGGCAGGGGTGGTGGGTATGGCAGATCACAGCTGGTACTGGTGGCTCTCAACTGAGCCCAGACTCACTTCTCAACACGTGCAAGACTCCCTCAAGGAAGACCCGGAAGTACCTGAGAGGCACTGATTATGGGGTTAGGACTATTGTGACAGTAGGAGGTTAGTAATCAAAACTAATATGAACTTATTTGTAAACACTAATCAACCACTTGGGTTATTAAACTCCAGTAGTCAGACTACCAGAGACTTTACATTAACTCAATTGACAGTAGCCAGAACCAGAGTTGCAGCAGTGGGTTGGAGAGAGGAAGGTGGACCCCTGAGATACTTAGAAAGTGGAATCAACATGATTTGTTGAATTGAGATGTTCTCTCTACTTTGGGGCAATGAGGAGCAATGACAATGACTGATAAGTTACTTAATTCCTTAAAGCCTCAGTTGCCCCATATTTTGAATTTGTAAATTTTCAATAACAGTAGTATCTACTGCATAGAGATTGTTGTCAAAATTAAATGAGATGATCCACTTAAAATACTTAGGACACTGCTAAACACATTCTAGGCATCCAGACATACTGAAAATTATTACTACATCTGCAGAAGATATTCAGAAGATGAGTAAATCAAATTGCCAATTTTAGGAAGTACTATTTGTATGCAAATTTGAAATGTATGATATCCTTTGTGATGGTTAGTTTAAAACCTATATTTATTTATATGGGTAAATATACACATGTATATACATATCCCCAACTGGCTAATCTTTATCACTGAATAATAAAGCAACAAAGTGTTCTGCATTAACTTTTTCTCTATCCGTGTGCTCTTTTTTGTTATTCAAACTCAAGAGGCTTTCCTTGTTAGGGGCATAGCACGTACATTTTCACTTTGCTTAGCTCATCAAGGAGCATTTGATGTACTTTCAACTCCTAGGTATGAATGCCAACCCTCTGTTAGATGAACGGATACCATTAACATAGACATTATCCCCAATATGCTGAATGTTAATGAGCTAATATTCTGAATATTTAACCTCCTTTGGGCTTTATGAGTGAATTTTTTTTACCAGAATATGTATGTGTGTATATATATATGTATGTATGTGTGTATGCATATATGTGTGTTTCTGTACATATCAGTATATGTGTGCATGTGTGTATGAATGATATAAGCACGTGAAAATAATCAATATGAAGTAAAATTATGAGCTTGCATTTAAGATTTTGAATAATTAAACCAATATAAAAGTAATATAAGATGAAACATTAACAAATTGTGATCACAGATAACCAAAATCCTTCTTCCCTGACTGATATGGTTTAGCTGTGTCTCCACCCAAATCTCACCTTGAATTGTAGCTCTCATAATTCCCACGTGTCATGGGAGGGACTTTGGGAGAGGTAACTGAATCATGGGGGTGGGTTTTTTCCATGCTGTTCTCGTGATAGTGAATAAGTCTCATGAGATCTGATGGTTTTATATAGGGCAGCTCCCCTGCACACGCTCTTTTGCCTGCTGCCATGTAAGACGTGACTTTGCTCCTCTTTGCCTTCCACCATGATTGTGAGGCCTCTTCAGCCATGTGGAAATTTAAGTCCATTAAACCTGTTTTTCTTCATAAATTACCCAGTCTCGGGTATGTCTTTATTAGCAGCATGAGAACAAACGAATACACTGACATTTCTCAGAAGACACCCCTGAGTGTAGGAGGACCCTGGCAGAACTCTGGCTTAAGTCTTGGGAGAGGGTGAAGCATAGAATCACAGGGCAAGGCTGGGTGTCGTGGCTCATGTCTGTGATCCCAACACTTTGGGAGGCCAAGGTGGAAGGATTGCTTAAGGCCAGGAAAACACAGGGCAAGAAAGGTGCTTTATTATATGACAATCCCTTAAATTCTCCCATTTGATTCTAAATCTGTAAGGAAGAAGAATGTGTCTGGTTTATTCACAGTCAGTTCCCCAAGCACAAATACAAACATGTTGTAGTTCCCAAACAATCTTTGTTGAATAAGTGAATTAAGCTATAATATTTGGGGTTTCAAAAACTCTGAGATATGTTTCTAAATTTTAATCTAGTTCTTAAAAAAATACTTGTTAAATAGATGTAATCTAACCCATTTTGCCAATGAGAAAATTAAGTTTTCTGATGTGAAAGTGTCATGTTAAATTATAGAGCAATTAAATATCTGGAATTGAAACAAATTTCATACTACGCAGACATAAAATGGAATGAGACCATGTCCTTTTCAGGGACATAGATGAAGCTAGAAGCCATCCTCCTCAGCAAACTAACACAGGAACAGAAAACCAAACACCGCATGTTCTCACTCATAAGTGGGAGTTGAACAATGAGAACACATGGACACAGGGAGGGGAACAATACACACACAAAAGGGCCTGCTAGTGGGGTAGGGAGTGAGGGGAGGGAACCTAGAGAATGTGTCAATAGGTGAAGCAAATCACCGTGGCACACATATACCTATGTAACAAACCCGCACATTCTGCAATAAAATAAAGAAAAAGAGAAAAAAAAACAAACAAAGTCCAGTACTCTTTTTTCTTGGTTGGGAATCTGTTGTTAACATTTATGTTATTTTCTGAATAATATTTCAAGTCATATGTATGAATATACATACATGTATGTATGTATATGTGTGTATGAATTGTGTGCGTGTGCATGTGTGTGGGTGTGTGTGGAGAGAGGAGAAAGAATGAGTGTGATTTAATCTACACAGAGGATTTTGCTTCTTTTTGTGAGTGTTTCTGTGTACCACATATGATAGGAAACTGTGTTTTCACTCTCCGGTAGCCACACTTGCTAGGAGAGTCCATAGAGACATCAGCTAATGAGACCTCTCCCCTCCACCAAGCACTCTTTCATAACTAGAATCTTGCCATCCAATATTCCATTCATAGCCCAAACCTTTCGCCATTCAAATTCTCTCACTCCCTGTCTCCCAATACTGGGACTTGTAGACCTCACCTGGCTTCCATTCCCTTCAGCCTTCTTCTGGCTTATTTCTCTCCCTTTCCAGTACAAACTCTATTGTTTATTACTTCAGGCACTCAAAATAATCATGTTTCCACAGGGCCTTATGCAGAAAGCCCTTATGATCAGTCTAATTATTTCTGCAAAAACTGCAAGTTATGATCAGTCTCACTATTTGCTTTATCTATTTTTAAACATGTGACATTGTGCTGTTTGAGAAAGCCGTGTACGCACACAAATAGGTGCTGTTTATTAAAGATCCTGTCTTCAGCCTCAGCTGGCCTTTCAAGGCAGCTGGGCAATCTCTGTGTCCCATGTCCCCTTCCTCCCTCTTTTTCTCCATAACCACCCTTCCAAATCTCCATCATTCTCCATTCTCTGTAAACCCTTGACCCCACTCAGCAAATGACCTCACCTTCTACTTCACAAAGGAAATAGACGCCAACAAACAGTAACTCCCTCAACTTCCTGCCCCTCCTCTACACTCTTATCAGCACCCACATCCATCCTTACCTCTTTTCCTCATTTTTCAGTTGAAGCGATGTCTCTCCTCTTAGCCAAGGCTAATCCCACCACCTGTGATCTGGATTTCATCCCCTCCTGCTCCCTTACGGATGTGCTCCATCAATCATCCATGCTCCTGTATCTTCAGCCTCTCAGGGTGTACTGTCTGTCTCCCCTCAACATACAAAAATGCTCTCATTGCTTCCAACTCAAATACAGACACACACATGTATGCACGTGCATACACACACGCACACACACACACACACTCCTTTTCCCTCCCTGTGTTCCCTTCAAGTTACTGCCAAAAGTTTCTCTGTTCTTTCTCAGCCAAGTTTCTTTTTTTAAGAAAGTTTTCTTCTCATTTTAAAAGTATGAGATGCTCATTTTAGAACATTTGGAGATTAATTTCCAAAGAGGAAAATAATAATTGTGCATATCCACCATGCATGAATAAACTGTTAATATTTAATATTTTGCATTTTTTGTAGTTTTGTTCTTCCCTACCTAAAAAAAGAGCAGGTGTCATACTGAATAATGGTTGGCATCTTGGTTTTTTCATATATTCCGACTATATTCCCTTCACCTTAAATGCTCCTGTAAAGTACGCCTGTTAGTGGCTGTATATTCCTGCATATATTTATAAAAATTTTAATACCTTTTTATTAGACTGTTGGACTGTTTTCAATTTTTCTGCTCTATAAATAATCATAAGCATTCCTCCTGAAGATAAATCCACACTTTTTATCTCCCCACATTGACTTCTCTGCTTAGGACAATCTATCCTCCATCACTTCTAAGACTTCCTTCACTTGTAATTTCTCTCTTTAAAGTGACTAGTGACCTCTTTACCTATGTTAAAGATACTTTTCTATGTTTATCTCACACAGCTTCTCTGAGGTATATGACATTGTTAGTGATTTTCTCCTTCTTGAAACAGTCTCCTTCGCTGGCTTCCACGCCATCTCTCTGCTTTCCACCCTTCCAGTTCCTCCCTCTCTTTGTGGCTTTTCTTCCTGGGCTTCCTTTGGACAGTTGGCTTCTCTGGGGCTCCATCCCTAGCTCTTGGCTCTACTTCCACACTTTCTTCTTGGGGGTAACCAGTGCCTCATGCTTCATTCCTGTGCTGCTAGTTCCCAAGCTGCATACCCAGCCTCCATAACCTTGTCTGGGGAGCCTTCTCTGTCTCTCAGCTATACACTTGGATTTATTTTTCCTTTTGTGAGCTCTCAAGGCACCCTCGACCTAACTCTATCAAGGCATACATCACTTTCCATTAAGCTGTCATCGGTTGATTTGTCCTTCTCTTCCCAAGCTTTCTCAAACTCAGCACTCTTGACATTCTAGTCCAAATAATTATTTGTTGTTGGGCTGTGTCTTATATATTGTAAGATATTTAGCAGCACCCTTCACCTCTACCCACTAGATGACAGTAGCAACCCACCCCAATTGTGATAATTAAAAATGTCTCTAGACATGACTAGATGTCTCTCAGGACAAAGTCCTCCCAGGTTGAGAACTACTGCACTCAACTGTGAGCTTTGCAAGGGCAGGAGTTCTTTGTTTATCACATTTTGCCCAGAATCCTGTCCAGTGTCTAGCACATAAATGATACCAAATAAAGAATCATTTCTTTATTTGAGTGAAATACAAGGTAAAGCTGGGAAAAAGTTAAAATTAGTGGGAACAGCTTGTTGTATTATGAAAGCATTCAACTTTATTGTCAATCATTAAGCAAATATTTTATTACTAACAAATTTCCTTGATCCATGGTAGGTATTGAAAAAAATCAACGAAGTCTTTAACCTCAGGGTGCTTAAAATTTTGCTGGAAAGAAATGAGGCAAACAAGCCATCAGCATGCATATGGAAACTTAATTATGCAAATGAAATGTTTAGGTTTGCTGTGGAAATTTATTGCTGCTCAGGGAGAATAAAGCAAAAAAAAAAAAAAAAAAAAAAAGAAAAGGAAAACTTTCAGAGAGGATCAAAATTTTACCACATGTAAACAAACGACCTGGTTAGCATGAAGGCAAGAAAGATGGGACATTTTCTATTCATGTGGGAAAGAGTGGGGAAAGGATTCACATCTGTGGGTCAGTATCTAGGTCTCCTAGGACACAAATCTGCCCAGACATTAATGAAAGGTTCCTTTCTACTACAGGATTAATTTAGGTCCTGAATATATGTTCTTGTTTTGTTCTCGTGAAACATATCATAATGCCTAGGGATCTGAAACATTTCTTTTTTTCTTTTTTCTTTTTTTTTTTGAGACAGAGTCTCTCTCTGTTGCCCAGGCTGGAGTGCAATGGTGCCATCTCAGCTCACTGCAGCCTCCACCTCCCAGGTTCAAGCGATTCTCCTGCCTCATCCTCCCAAGCAGCTGGGATTACAGGTACGCGCCACCGTGCCCAGCTAAGTTTTGTATTTTTTAGTAGAGACAGGGTTTCGGCATGTTGGCCAGGCTGTTCTCGAACCCCTGACCTCAAGCGATCTGCCCGTCTCGACCTCCCAAAGTGCTAGGATTACAGGCATGAGTCACTGTGCCCAGCCTAAAACATTTCAAATTAATTCAATTCAGTTAATAAGCATAGGTACATGGGTTCAGTTAATCATTGGAATAGAATATGCACACCCATTTAGATCACCAGCTGTGAGCAAATGGGTGAAATCCTGCTCCACACTCTATCCCAGTGTGGGGCTCAGGTGGGGAGTGGAGGAGAATTTTGCACCACAGGGTACATTTGACAATATCTAGAGACATTTCTCATTATCTCAATGGGTGTGGGGTAGGGAAGAAGAGTATTACTAGCATTTAGTAAGGAGGAGTCAGGGATGCTGCTAAAATACTACAATAAACAGAAGAGCTCCCACAATGGGGAATTAATGGGCTGACATTTTGGCAAGTCAGTAGTGTCATTAGTGCTTAGGTTGAGAAACCCTACTCTAACCTGTTTATAGATGCACAACACAAATTAGCAAGTTAAGGATCCAGAAGTCCTGCAGGTAAATCAATCAATCCCCATTTAATGTGTTTAAACACAGGAACACATATTTAATTTAAAAAAATCATATATTATTAAAAATAATTTTACTTGTCTCTTTATTTTCAATTGACTACTAGAAAGTTAAAAATCATATATGTGGCTCACATATTTCCATTAGACAGTACTGATGTATATCATTTCCTCATATCAATAAAACAAAATATTCCATTTCTTGTAAAATGCTGAAAACTGTCTTTAATGGCAATTGATGTTTTACTTCTATTTCCTCTTCTCTTTTAGTTTATTAAAGTATAATTTAGTATTTAACTGCTTGTGATATGTAGGCTATGTGACCTATTTTTAAAAATTATTATCAAGTCTGTGTATATGCAAGGAATACCTTTCCTGCTCCTCAGATGTTTAAAATCAAATTTAATTTTTCATCAGCTACTGAAATCAGCAGTATGTTTAAACTTCAAATTCTTCATTTTATCTTTGCTTCAAATCTTATGTTTGTCCGAATTTTGAAGTACTAAAAGTAAGAGAATATCAAGGTCAAAGTAGATGAGAATTCCATTTGAGAATGTCCATTTGTGACTTAAGGATATGACAGTCAAAGGGAAGATGTCAGTCACTTGAGGAGATTCCAAACATAGAAATTCAGTTAAGTACCTAGAATGGCTTCTTAAAATATGGGAGGAAAATTGGATCGCAATAAGAGTTTTCTGTAGTACACAGAAGAATGCTGAAGCTTAAAGTCACTAAACGTAAGGAGGAGCCCACAATACTTCTAATATTCCTAAACAAGGAAAAGTCCCAAATCCTCCAAAGTCAACAAGTCACGGAGGAAGAAGTGTGTAAGCAAACGTAGAGACAGTATACACACTGTACCTTGGTGAATCTGATACTTTCTTCTTTTGGGTGTCACAAATTAAATCTGGCTAAGGCTATGTTTTGCAGGCAGGCCAGAGTGCCTGGGTGCCACTGGGTCCTGATTATACCAGGAACGTTTGTGGGCCCTCAAGAGAATCTAGCAAATGACAGTTACATGGTAGTAGCAGAGTGTACTTCTTGTTTTTAAGAGCTGTTTTTGATACTGTTTTTCTCCAAGCCACCCTCCTCCTCTAGTCCAGGAATGGCAGGGATGCCACATTAGTCAAGGCAGGACAAGGTCAGGGCTTGGCCTAAGATCTGCTTGTGGGAGTATGCAAAAGGAAGCAGCTAAAATTAGTAATGGACTGAATGTGTGCCTGTGTTGTGGTGAAAAAGGAGAAAACAGAGGAGCCAACCCAGATCACACTTGCATAGTTCTGCCTGGAGGAAGAGGTAGGAATGTGACACTGCCCAGGGCCCTGGGGGACAGGGATGGGGATTGGGGGTTATTTCTGGAAGGAGAGGGGGAAATATCATAATTTTTCTTCCTTTTGTTTTCAGAACTGTGTGTCGATCTCTCTTCATTGTTTTCTAACTCTTCCAATTTGAAATCCTTCATAAATATGCATGCATTAGTTCACTATGTCTAAATAAAATGGAAAATGTTAAAATGATAGGATAGGAAACATACCAGATTGTGCTGCTATGCAGAAAGATAGAGAAGAAAGTCAGAGAAATGCAAACTAGATTTGCTCTCACATATATTTGTCTTCTTAAAGGTCAGCTATTAATATTAATTCGTACAATCAGAAACTCACCAATGAGATTTTACCCTTATTGCTACTTTTGATATATTTTATTTAATTTAAAAAATTAATTATTTGGGGGAAACTGTGCTTTTTGATATATGAATATCTATAATAATTTGATGGAAATAGGAAGTCAGGGATATAATTATAACATACAAAATACCATAATATCATTAATTTTTTTGTTTCCTTTGAGCACCTGTTCAGAAATGAAACATTCAAAGTATTGTTTTATATAGAAGAAACATTAAAAATAAGAATTGTGTTTCTTTTATAAGGCAACAATATATATACTCAGTGTATCTGTTTTTTTTGATTGGCTTTAAAGTTTCAGGAAAGAATAAAATGAAACAGGTTTTGAAGAAATGATTGAAACAGATGTTATTTACCATAAAATATTTAATATTCTCTTGATTCCTTATAGCATTTGCTATTCAAATAAAATGTTTAGGATTCACATAATGTGTGTGGATTTCAAAATATGCAATTATCATTCAAATGGAAACAGTGTAGGATTCATGTGAGATATGAGAATTCAAAAGATGTAACTCTTTTTTACTCTTGAGGCAGAAAATGCATACCTTACAAAGGATGTTTAAAGTTCAACAACAGCTCACTAAATGTTAAGACAAAACCACAGTTTTGGTTGCAAAGAGTAAAGTGTGGGCAGAGATTTTTGGTAAAGGCCAGAGGGAAATGGTAATTCTAATTGTTCCACCGAGTTGTCCTTGAATCGTGACAGGTTTGTTACTATGCAGATTTCTGAGCTGCCACCTCCCATGAGGGGATTTCACCCCATGAAGTTACCCAGATACACCCTCTTCTCCATCTCTCCTCTTTATTCCTAATTAGCTTGTCCCTGGGTTCTCTCAGGATAGCATTATGGTTGTCCCAAAGTGTTTTTGATTCTGATCCACTGACAAATTAAGCCATCTAATGTTTAGCAAAAACACAAATTAAAGTCACAGAAATGGCAAAGCCTTACAGGCAGCATCCCAAAATTATGCAGACTGGACAGTCGCCGACTTTTATCCTCCTCATTCCATTCACTCTCTGGAGGTGCTGCAGACACCAGTGCATCCATAAATCCACTCCAGGTTTTGGCTTTTGTGCCTTAAGTTCTCCTTATGGCCCCCAAGTGCCTTTTCCTTGAAGTATAATAATAAGCACTAGAGGCAGAACAATTTGGTTGTCAGTATGCATGGAAATTTAGCAGGTCTCCAAAAAGCAGACGCAGGGAAATTGGAGAGAGGAGCAAACAACCATAGAAAGATGGGTCTGGCACAAGCGACAGCCTGTCCCTTTTCATGGGTCAGCGAGATCCAACTAATCCAGAGCCACGCTCCCAGCCTGCTTCCTTGCTTCCAAATGGTGCCTAGCTTGCAACTTATCAGAAAGTGTTCAACTGCTGTTAGCAGCTGAAGTTAAACAGTAAGAAAAAGAGTGAAACAGAGAAGGCAGGAAACTAACACTCAGGAGACTGTCTCTGTGCCTTATTTGACTCTATGTTATCCCTATGGAAACACAGAAAACTGGAGGATTTTGCTCAAGATTAAACAGTAATTAATAGAGCAAGAATTTTAATCCAAGTGTGTCTCCAATATGGAAGATCCTTAGTCTACGCTCTCTCCAGATGAATTTATGGGAAATCATATGTACAAGACATCACAGATATGTGGGAATCTAGGGTGTCTTTGGACATCTAATGGATGTTCCCTATTCATTTCATGTGTGAATTAGGCATGATATTGACAGATGACTTTATCTACTAATTATTCAAAGTTCTGTATTCCCATGATGAAATTATTTATAATGGGTTCTGATTTTAAAGACAGAATTTTGAAACAGCATTGTATTTTCTATTAAAAATATGCAACATATGGGTGTGTAGTATATATCTAATGGACATTAACAAAAAATAACTCATTTTTAGGAAATTGCCTTTATCTGAAAATACATGTTAAGACTAACCAGTTGAGTTTCATAGTACTGGTGTACTGTGGTACTGTTGTAGAGTTGTGTTCTTTTTTTTTTTTTTTTTTTTTTTAAAACAGACGCCATAACAGAATAAATGTCTGTATTGGACATGAGAATTTTAAAATGTCTTTTTGGCATGTCAGATCACAGTTTGTAAAACATGCATTTATTATTCTCCTAAATATCTCCAATGACTAGAATGATACACCAACACTAGGAGAAGATTTACTTATCTCAGAAAGTTGTTTTCTTGTTTGTTTGTTTTGTTTTGCTTAAGAGGAAAAAAACCTCACAGTGGCAAGGTTTTTTTTATGAACAAGTTTCTTTGTATTCAGGTTTATTGATTCTAATATGAATTTTGCAGAAACATAAATTTTGCAGTAACAGTCATGAAAACTTTTTAATTTGGTCCTGTATCTGTCCAACTGAAAGGGATTTCAGAAATTAGGAAGAAAGTGGCAGTAAAGGTAGCAGTACAGGTACCCAATGAAGCATTCCTCTCTACACACAAGCTTTTAAGTAGCTCCCTCCCATGATAACTCTGAGCTTGGCCATGGGATGTGATTTGACCAATGAGATAATAGCAGGAGTAACAGAAGCAGACACTTAAAAAGTGCTTGCCAACTGCGGCCAGCACCTTCTGGCTACTGGGAGCACTTGTGCCATGCCCTGTGAGCACACCAAGGCTAGTCTCCTGGAGATGACAACCATGTGGAGAGAGGCCCTAGCATTCTCAGCCAGGCAAGCTTTCCCAGGCATGTGAGCGAGGCCAGCCTAGCCCCAGCAGAGCAGACTCGGAACAGAAGAACCACCAGCTGATCAGTAGATTCCTGGGTAATAATGCATGTTTATTGTTTTCATTATGTTTTGGGCTGACTTGTTACAGAGCAAAAGGTTTCCAACTCAATACTCTTCCTCCAAAAATGTAAATATAAATCTAGCAAAGGCTCAGAGTGATTGAAAACTGTTACGAACACACAGAGGTAAGAGATAGCCTCACTCCCAAGCATATGTTGATAAACAGACCAACTACCTCAGTTACTTCTGGGAAACTAAATTCTAGAATGGCAGTTGCATTGTCACCGTTATTCACGCAAAAGGCCACAGGGGGCAGTGAGGGGTTACAGGGTTGGTTAAGTTAAGACAATAAAGACAAGACAGCTCATTCACAAGATGCAACTGCATTTCACAGAAATTCCAGGACTTCAAAACTACTTCTCTCCCTCTCCCCATCACCATACACAAACATATGATTGTTGAAGTAGAGGAAACATCCAAATCTCGTAATTGCTCTAAGATCTCAAAACCTTTAGAATCGTTACCTCTCCAAAAGGGAGACATCTTTTTTTTCTTCTTGTAGCTTCCAATGCCAGGACAAGTGTGCCTGTTACTCTATAACCATCATCTATGAGACTAATTTTCGTAAACAGGTATTCCTTTAAGGTATTTTGGCTATTCCACAAAACATGGCTTTGAGGAATATTTAGGAACACAGAACAATGTTAACATGTCAGTAGAAAAAAATCACTTTACAAAATTGTACATCTAATATGAATCAAATTTTTAAAAAATATACATATTTTATATATGAAATACAAAAAAAGGACTTTGAAGAAAATGTACCAAATAGTAAAAGATTTTATGGAATTAGAGGAGATTTTTATTTTCTAGTCTTAATCCTCAGTAGTATTAAAATGCATATAAAATACAAAATAAATTAGCATAAACTGGAATCAATGGGGAATATCTTAATATATAAAGTAGATTTCTAAGAGCCATTTAGGAAAAATCAAGAAATTTAGACCAAATAACAGACGATGAACATTCCTAGGAGTAATTGGGTGGGTGTTCACTATAGTAGGAAAAATATGTTCAGATTTTATATAAATAAATACATAGATGGAATTGTATGATATACAAGAACTTCTGAAGTTCGTTGTCATGTTCTTCTGTACTGATTTTATACTTCTTACACTTCTTATTTGCATTAAGGAATTCTGATTGGAAACATATTAAATTGCCTCACAGGTTTTGCTAGTATTCTACATTATTTCGACACACACATACACACACACACAAACACACATACAAGTGTGCGCGCACACACACACACCTACAGACTCCCCTGCCCACACTGCTCTCTGTGCTTTTAAGATTCTAAGGCACAGAGAAGGTTTGGAAATGTTACCTGTTACCCAAACTTCCTGTCTAAGCCATGGAAAGATATCCATGGGATCACCCTCTACTGACTGTGCACAAAGCTTAAAACATAATTACGTTGAGAAATGCAAATTTAGAATAAGGTGTGAATCAGAAGTCTTGGGTCTCAGTGGTTGCCCCAGCTAGTTGACACAGTTATGGATAGATACTGTGGATTTGAGACCCCAGAATCACTGCTGTGTCACACTTTTTTGTGTGCTTTTGAGGTGCTGAAGAGGAACAGAGTCTGAAGACGAATTATTGTGCATTGCTATAATCTCCTCCATCAAGTGTAAATGAAAAGTTTACTTTTTCCCAACAAATAGGATGACTTTATGAAGCTTGTTGCTAAACTTTCATGCTTAGAACATGACAAAGTGTACCATTTTTTGCCGAAATATTTTGCAAACAAAATGTGATTTAGATCTTTAATAACTAATGTGATACAAGAATAATTAATGTTGTAAAAGAAAAAAATAGAGAAATCAGAGTTGCCTCCTCCCTGAATGCAATATCCACCTATTACAGACCACTGTGACCTTTCTGGGAAAAGTCACTTCCATTGGACAGGGCAGTGGCCGCGAGGCAGCAAAACACCACTTGGAATAATTCTTTACAGATGCCAGGAACTGGAAGTTTCAAGGGGAAAAATGAAAGCCATTCACTCTTCCAATGACACAGGCCTTTGATACCATAAAGCCATTTGGACTGAGAGCTCCAAGGTCAGGAAGGCACATAAAGATTGGTGATTAGAGAAATACTATATCAGCAAAGTGTGGCAAGCTATTAAAAGAAACTATAGCTTTTATGATTGTGTCGCTGAAGCTCCCCAGGGCTATTTGTATTAGATATTGAGTTAAGCATAACTTATTTAGTCCCAGCATTCCAGAAAACATTTTGATGTCAGCTACTGCAGGAAAGTAAACACAAAGCAAAGGAGGAAACAGAACTGATCTCAAACAGATAAAAATGGCGTAATTTAATTTTCTGAACCCGGGCGTTTTAGAGCATTAAGAATGAGGAATTTTAGAACGGTCCTTTCAACTTGAAAAATAAAGTTTATTTAGGCATTTGGTGTAGGGGGAGAAAAGTAGCAGAGGGCTTACATAATCAACTCATTGAGCTTATATTAAATTCTGATCAAAAAGTATTTTTGATGTATTTAGTGAAGCATTTCCAGAGTTATAATCAGTGTTTATGATAACAGATAAGTTTCCTTCTTTTTCTCATAATCACATAATTTTTGTTCATGCATCTTCTCCTGGTGAGTCTAATTTTAGTATTACTCATGATATCATTGATTCATGAGTAGTTAGAGTTCACTGAACACTTCCATGACTACCATCAAAATTCTTTGTATTAAGACAAGGCTTTAGTACTGATCACCCTCATCATGCCTCCCTAAAATTCAACCCTAAAATAACATCCAACCCTAAAATAAAAATGTTGGCAGTCATAAGCATAACAAAAAAAAATCTACTGTTTACTTCCATTTTGATCCAAAGTAAGAAATGTTTGAACTCTAAACTCTCAGCTCATGCCAAGACCCCTGAAAGGAATTTCCTCACAGGTCCCATGAAGACTGAGCAAACCATGGTGACTCAAGGGATAAGAGCCATTTGAACACATTAGGAATATCAGTGTCTAAAAGATTAGCCATCTTAAACAGTCTTAACATAGGTGGTATTACAGTTGAAAAGGGAGTGGGATAATATTTTTACATAAAAGCTTCAGATGTTACCCAAAGGAAGAAATATTTACTATTTTTCCAAACAGCAAGATAATTTTCAGCAAAAAGAGAGAGACAGAGAGAGAGAGACAAAGAAAGAGAGATTGAGACTAGAGAAAAAACATGTAATAAGGTGAATAGTGCTTGCTCTGGGTGATGGTTTTATGGGTGATGTTTCACCTTTTTTTTATACTTGTCAGCTTTTGCCAAAGTTTCTACAAATATCATGCATTCCTGATTTAAAAAAAATAAAAGGAAGAAAACACATAGGCCATTTTAAAATGTAAAAACAGGCTAATGATCCCATCTCCCATAGGCTGGGCCTCCTCATGATGAGCATCTCATCTGCCAGGATGTGATCCTAGAGAAGCTCATCCAGATTTACTACTGCTGAAGGGAAACTGCTAGGCCATCCTTACAAGGAGAGTCTTCCAAGTTAAGTATTTGGGACTTTGAATGCATTCCTCAGGCATCATTTACTCTTAGCTTAACTCTAAGAATTTGCATTTGTGTTTTCACTAGCAAAGGAAGTCTCTGGGTTACTTTTATTTATTTCTCTGTAATAAGTTGTTTGTGCTTATGTGTGGGAAGAATAATACCTCCAACAGATCTCTTTGCAATCATATCTCTTCCTCAGTGCCAATGATGCTCAATGAGAATGTGATGATTGTTATTGCCACTATCTGTTCTGTTCTGTTTGATAAGTGCCAAACCAAATGGTTGTTCAATATTGTGAATCTCACCTGTAATTGTACAGCCATAGATTCCTAAGTCAAGTAATAATAAGAACAACTAGCTGGGCACGGTGGCTCACACCTGTAATCCCAGCACTTTGGGAGGCCGAGGTGGGCGGATCACAAGGTCAAGAGATGGAGACCATCCTGGCCAACATTGTGAAACCCCATCTCTACTAAAAATACAAAACAATTAGCTGGGCGTGGTGACGTGCACCTGTAGTCCCAGCTACTCGGGAGGCTGAGGCAAGAGAATCGCTTGAACCGGGGAGGTGGAGGTTGTAGTGAGCCAAGATCGTGCCACTGCACTCCAGCCTGGTGACAGAGCAAGACTCTGTCTCAAAAAAAAAAAAAAAAAAAAAAAAACCACAGATCATTACATAACTACATAATGTATAACATACAAATTTTATACATTATATAGTATAATGTGTGTTATTATACTATATAATTATAACATATATAACTATATAATACATACAAGTATATAATTATAATAAAGTTATGTAATTATGCAGCTATAATGTAGTTTTGCATCTTGTGACAACATTTAAGATAATTTAACTATAATTTCACAGCCAATCTATTTCAGTGATTAGTTTGAATTAAAAGTCTATTTGGTTTAAAGAAGTCGCCATTTTGGAATACTATATAAATGTATCCTATTAGTGGTCACTATCTGATTAACAATACTAAGGAAAAGACAAAAATGATATTAAAAGCAAGAGCATTCTATCACATTTTAACCATGTTTCATACATACGGCATAGTGTTAGGACGAAAGACATTACAGATTTCAACTTTCAAAAATAAAGTAACAATTTGAGTTCACTTTGGAAAATAGTCATATGTGAAATAGTTACAGAAAACTTTTTACCATCTAGGTCCATTATATTCAAAATACTAGCCAGAAAATAAATAAAAATGTGTGAGAAAACTGAAAAACTGAGACAGTATTCTCTAGGTATATGTTTTTCTTAAGAAAAAGGAAGAGTTCTTAAAGTTGTACTCTTTTTTTGGTTGTTAAAGAAAGTTCAGGTGAGGATAAGCTCCTGTTGGACACTCATAAACCACCCGTTCATTCTCAATTTAGAATACCAAGGAACACAAACCTGACATCAAGGTCAAACTAAATCCTGTATCTCTAACCTTGGCAACATTTTGAAAACACCAGAGAGATTACCAAGTAAACTATTCATTCTTCAATGATTTCTTGCTAAGTCCCATTCTGGTCACTGATTGGAAGTGTCACTATGCTGTGTTAAGAAACTCCTGCTACTCTTTCAAATCAATCTCCAAAAATGTTGAGTCAACATGGACTGTGTCATATAAACACAATCCTCATTTACTGTCACGTTTATGTTGATATTATTTGTTAAATAATTAGCATAGTAGGAAAGATAGGGAAACACAACATTTCCACATGATTCCAATATTCCCTCCTTGAGCATTATCTCATGCTCCCTCCCTCAAAGAGTCCCTGAATAGACATAACGTAATATTCTTTTCTAACTTGAGTGGCAACCCAAGGTACAACTGCAGATGTCATTGCTAATAGTGTTAACATTTTTGCCCTGTTAGCCTAAGGGACCCCTGTCCAGATGCAAAACTGACGTTCCTCCAGTCATCTTGATCCAGTCCCAAGATGTCCTAAAGTGTGTAACTTTATTTGTTTAGAATAATGTTAAGTGTCACTTATGTCCTTACTAATTCCATGCAGTAACCTTCAGACTAAATACAATTTGACTTCCTTAAAGTATCAGGAAAATTTAGGGTTTTAATGAAACAAAATAAAAAATGTCACCCCCATTCCTATGTAAATTAGAGAAAATGAGGAGTAGGAGGGAGGAACTATCCAACACATTTTCTTTTATTAATACTAAAGAAACTCTCCCAGAGATATTGCCCCTTTGAAGAAACAGTTCCATTTGCATAAACTGGAGGGGCCTCTTTAATGTAGTTTTCATTATCTTGACTCCAAAGTGACTGATGTCAAGATCAAGGGAGTCAATCAGGGCAGATACACTCCAGGACACCACAGAGAAATAAATCAGCCCATCCTCTCCACCCAGAAGAGTCCTGCTCCACGAAAGGGATTTGCAAGTCTCTTTTCTGAAGCAGGCAGCCAAGTTCCATTATTATAAGGACTGACTCCCATCTCTTAGAAGTCTCTCATTCTTTAAGATAATTGGGGTGCCCTGCATCAGTTATCTAATAGGCTAATGAACTTTGGAGATAAACCAGTTCTTGACCATTTCTTGCCCTCTGAACACTCCCGAGACACCAACCCCATTTAGCCATTTATCTCATTATGTTAAGAAGAGAAAATTAACCCTAAAGAAAATGAGATAGCCCCTTGACTGTTGGCCGAATGTGGTATGGGTCATCTTGTGAGGAGAGAGGGACAAAGGAAGGAGAAGAAATCAACACATTCATTAGATCCTTTGTGACAATTAACCCTTTGCCTCTCTCAACAATTTTTTCCCATCTACAATTGCATTGTAGCTATGGAGTTTCTGTCTACTGGACTTTTCTTTTTTCAGCCTCAGTTACTCAATTTATTGCATGATGAGGCAGGTCTACTGGGTCATCATAGGTGTGCGTGAATTAAAAATGTCATCATTTGGTCTTTATTTCACAAGCTTGACTTAGTGCTGTTTTCACTTGCAAAATACAAATGTGAAAACTATAATTTATTACTGTACTAGCAATTCAAGATGTTTTGCTTGGATCTTGTGTGTACAATCGGTTACCAACATTCCAGCCTGTTTTGCTTTAGTTGGCTACTAGTTTACTACCCTCAATTTCATTCTCTAAATCTGTGTTTAAAAACAATTTAACTACACTTTGATTCTGTTTGGAAAAGCAGTTATGAGCTCCCCTCACTAATGCACAGCAACATATTAAATGTGGTTTGTAAAATGTCATTTTAAGGCAGATGACAAGCTCCAAATGATTTATTTAGCGATTCTTTAATTTCACACATACTATTTTATCCTAATAGATATCAGAGGCTGGGTCACTTCCGGAGTACATAAAGAGGTTATTTTGACTAAGACACTTGAGTGGCCTTGAAATCCCAGTCTACTTGAAGTTGTGAAACTTGTAGCTAGAACAATCAGCCTTCCTGCTCTGTGAGCAACCCCTACTGGACAATTGCTCAATTTCTGCTGCTGCACCACCAGAAGCATCTGTTCTCTCCTCTTCTCTCTCCTCCCTATTGTGAAAATTTTTTTCGTTAAAAGTAAATTGTGTAACTTCTTTTCTCATATTGAATATTTAGTTAAACAAACACACCAAATACGTCCTATGCAAATATTTTGACCTTCTTAAAATAGGAAGAGTACTATGTTTTCTCAATCTATTCTCCCATTCAAGGACATTTTCTGTATCTAATACTTAAAGAATTCCTTTAGCTTTATAAATGTACTCTGAATTTCAATAACTATTACAAAAAAATTGCAACAGACTAAATAGAAATAATGCTATTTATGTTTGGTTTGGTTATCTCTCCTTTTAACAATTAAGTGTCAGATATAACCTTATCTCAGTGTATTGTTTTCTGTGAGTCCCAGGACTTTAATAATATCTAAGTTGATCTAGCTTTTATTCTCAGCTACTATTTAAATTTTTTTCTTTTTAAAGTTGTATTTTCTTTTTAATTAATACAAAATAATTGTCTATATTTATGGGGCATAATTAGTTTTTATGTTATTTAAATTTATCACAATAAAAAATTAAAAAGCCAAAAAATGGCTTAGTATTTAAAACAGTATAGTATACATAACAACACAAAAAATGTATTTATCATCAGCTACTGAATATGACAATTTTCTTTTACTACAAACATCTGACTGAAATGTAAGATTTTTCTTTCCACAAAAAAAAAACAGGACAAAACAAATCATTATTTACCAGTGCCCAAAAAATGCACTTACTTTTTACCATAAAATATACATGGTCACTTTTATAAATGGCTGGCGAAAGACATTAGAGTGTCAGAGCCCTATTTATATGCAAGACTAGCAAACAACTAAACTTAGCCACATGATGCTGAGAAAGTATTACATACTAACTAGATCTCCATTAGTTTGTGTGGCCCACAAAATCTCTTTAAAGAGAAATTAACAAGAAATGCCAAACTTAGTCTGAGATAAATAGATTTACATCCAAATCTTCTTTTTCTCAAATGCACAGAAAAAGGAAAGATGGTTTGTTTTAAGTTACACTTTACTTCAGTTTTGTTACCTAAAGTCTGAGATGTGAGGAGTTAAAAGCTTATTACCTATGTCCTAGGTCAGTGTTTCAAAAAGTTTGTTCCATGGAAAAGTAACATTTTAAAAATATCATGGTCATTTTTTTAATGTCGAGTTCAATAATGTAAATAAGTTGCTGTGCTGCAGGATTTCTCAGAGCCACCAATTTGCTAAAGTACTCTGGGTGTCTCTACAAAGCTTACATAGAATGTGACGCTTACAAAACTCATCAGACAAGAGAACATCTCTCTGGACTGATGTTTTAAAACACAATTTGGAAAGTTTTCTCTTAAAGTCATCCAGGCTTTTTCCTTCTGAGTACTCTTAAGAAAAGTAATGGTTCATTCCTTTCCAATCTGTAGCTATCACACTGAGCCTTAACTCTGTGAATGGGGCTGAAATATGCTGTCTTTTCTGAGACTCATTCACCATTTACCCCAGGAGACAGGTATTATTAACTCCATCTCATAGATGAGGAACTTGAGACTTGTAAGTGGCCAAGGCAGGTCTCAAACACAAGATGTGATCACTGCAGGGTCTGCCCTCTTTTCTTTATGCTGTGTTACACAGCCTGCTCTCTTTTGTTGACGCTCTTTAGTGGCTTCTCTGGTACGCCAAGGTCATATGACCTGATTGGGATCAATATGGGCTACCCCACATTGGCAATCTTGATGGTTTCCTCTTTGACCACTGCAGTCTATGTTAACTTGAATTCTATCTATTGTGGAAAAAAAATTACACATTGGTTTATTTTATTTAGAACATTATCCATTCTAAAGGACTGCCATTTATGACACACAGAGTAGGGTGGAGAATGCATAAATGTTAAAATTAATCAAAGATATGTTTGGAAATAACTGAAAGGAATTTTGGCTAAAGAGCAATTGGAGGTCAACATTCATGTTACAGGTGGTCTGTGTTTTCTTCCCCTTTACCTACAAGCCAAATATTACCAAGCCAGAAACCACGAAGCAGCCCTTTCCATCTCACAGTAACAAGACATTAATAGCCCATGGAAAAATCAACATATAATTTAGTTTTATACTGCTTACTAAAGTCCCTCTACTCTTTGGTACTTAAATGAATATAAGATCAGAAAGAGCAATACAAAGTGACCCACAAACCCCTCAGAAAAGTTTTGGTAAAACATATATTTAAACTTCTGGACCATCGTCTGTTAGCATTAATGGGGACATGTTAAATACTTAAATTGCAAATAATTTTTTTGTTAGGAAGCAACAGGTAACCCTCTTATGCAGAACATAAACTTGAGTGCACAAATTGATCTCAGTGGTTTGCCATGTCTCCTATTTCCTGAATGCACCGTCTCAGACACTTTTTCTTCATTATTAATTAGATGGGTTTCATTCAGAGTTAAGAAAAGACCTTCTATGCATGTGTAAATACTGCAAAGCAAATAAAATAGCATTTTGCTCAGAATTTTCCAAGATGAATTCCACAGAAGTCATTTATAAATAAATATACATTAAACAAATATCTGATAATATTAGTATTTTTTTTTGTTTTCCCTACAATCCCTTAGTGGAAAACTATAATCGCAAGGCATATGATCAAACAGAAATATGCTTTTGTTTCTGAGTGAGGAGAGGCAAATTCCATAAAGGACATTAAGCAACTCTATCATCAAATCTAATATATCTTTTAATATTGTACAGAAAAAAGGCATAATGCCAAAATGTGCTAGTTGCATGCCATATGTCTTGTTTGCAAAATTGGTTACTTTGTCCTGTCTTTATTCAAATGTAGAGAGTATTTTCTCTCAAAATAATTAGTCTTCTCTTTTCTAGGAATAAATTCATGCACAATATGTACTATAGCCACATTTAAAAAAAAATAAATGGTACTTTAGGAATTTGACCCTGGTGAAAATGGAAAGGGGGCTGCTTCTCATTTTCAGAACAGCAGAAAGAATATAAAAAGAGCTCTTATTCCAGAAAATAAACAGGGACATAGATTGTGCCAAATATTAGAGAAATGTCTGGAAGGGATTGTTGTCCCACAAAAGATGGATTGGCTAAAAAAGTTATGCTCACAGACACCTTTTCAGCATCAATCTCTGCAAAGGAGAGTCAAAGTTTAAAAATACCAGTCTCTGCCAAAACAAAACCAAAATATACTTATACACCTATCATATAACCTATGAACAGTTATGGGATATAATTTACAAATATTTTAGTTTCATAAATGCAAATTGCAGTCGTTGCATCTTGGCGTATTATAACCAGTAATATCTCTTCACTTTATCTACTCAAAGTTCACATCTAACATTCAGGAATATAAAATATGGATAAAAACCTCTTTAGTTATCGTCAGATAAGGGGGCTCTTGCAAAAAGGGTTGAGAAACAAGCAGCAATATGCTGTCTGGAAATGAACCAGTGGGAATGCTCAACAAACTTTGTGCCTCATTCCACGGTCACCGCCTCTGTTCCTTTCCCAAGGATGCTTAGGCCATTTGATGAAACACCACTGTTTGATGTCAATAAATCTTGATTTAAGGCATAAAATTACCCATGGAAGAAGATATTCTACACATCATAATGGAATTTGTGTCCTGCCTTATACATATATGCAAGAATGTGATTTCTTTTCTTAATAAAATTTGGACAATTTGGATTATTCCCTCTCCCTAGATATAGTTGACAAGTACACCAAAAATGCTTATTTTAAGCCAACCATAGCCACAGAAGAAATATGCCACCAACCAAACCAATGATATCCTGTTTAAATCAAAGGGAAACTAGGCTGCTAGTGATCCTAATGGCTGTAAGCCCAAAATGGACCATAAATCCATCATGCTAAGCACTAGGCCTTGTTGATACCATGGTTGCATAAAATCAGTTAGAAACAACATTGCTGTAAAACCATAAGCCAACAAAAGCTTTACCTTTAGTTTGCAAATCTCCAAGAATATCAGGCACTATCTGGTTAAGGGAACTTTCCTGATCAAGAGAACTTTTAATATATTCCTAAAACATTCCTAAAGGGACTGTTTGGTTATAATTATTTTTCTTCCTCTTTGCCTTTAAATCATTCTTCTCGGACTAGATCCTCTGCAGCAATTACCATTGACCCTTGTGACATTGTTTCTTAGCCATATCCTACTAGAAAAGCCAATGGGCGTTTCTGAAATTTGAAAATTGTAAGGAAGGCTATAGTACCTAAAATCTCTCTCTGTCTCCCATGTCTTAGTTTAAACTCATTATTTATCCTACAGTGGGAGGGAAATAATGTATTCATTTGGAACTTGCAATAATGTTTAGAAAAGAAAGCTCCCCCAAATCCAAATTCAGGATTTCTTCTCCAAGGTTAGGCCAGTCTCTAGCAACCCATTTTAATGTTTTAATGGTGTGTATGTTTGTAGTTATTTTTCAATGTAAGTCTTTGTAAACTGTATTTTTAATTTATCTGCTCCCACTTGGTAGTTTTATGTGACAGAATACAGGTTCAGAAGCAATAAAGTTAAATCACTTTTAAAGTAGACTATAATTAAAACTTCCATTAAGTTAAACTGTCTTTCCTTTACTTTTTCTAAGTGATATTTTAATTTATTTCAATGGAAAATGGTTTTTGCCAGGTAGCTAACAACAGCCCAAGTGTCTCATGGAAAGATATTTACTTGTCTTAACCTTTCTCTGTAACCATTAGGGTCCTTGTCATTTTGACTTCCTTTCAGCTAGCGACCTCTGCCCTGCTCCAATTTAAAGATAAACTAAAAGACATTTCCCGTGAATGTGTGCTTCTTCTAGTTTTTCGGTGGAAACAGTAGGATCTGCTTGTCTAACCAATTATCTCCTATTTGAAAAGACATGCGGGGTGGGTAACTGTGTATTGGAAGAAGGTTTACAAAGAAGTAAACAGGAAAAAAAGGATGTGCCAACTATAAGTGAACCCAGAAGTCAGTATCAAAATTGGAAAATGAAAACTATTAGAGAATAAACATGAAACCTTCAGGAGTCAGCTTTTATCAGCAATATAGAGGGCATATGTAAAAATATTTCTAAAATAATTGATTGGAAAATGTCACTGGAATTGGAGTAAAGCAAATCATCTTTTGTACATTTGCACATTATTCATAGAATTTGTATATAAATACACTAGAAATGGAACCTTCATTATTTAGAAGTTTAGAAATGCATTCCCGGTGTCAGTAGTCAAACTAAGACTAGACTAAACAGACTCAGCTTTATACAACAGCATTTTTCTTCCACCATTTCTTGCTCTCTGAGAATATTATTCTTTATGATAGTGCTTTTGAAATCCTATTTTTTATTCCACTTGTCGAAAACTAAAAGAGTAATGGAGTAGAACAAACTGATGTATAGAAAAATAGTATTCTAAATAATACACACACATATAGACATAGCTCATATATAAGTGAATGTGTGTGTGTGTGTGTGTGTGTGTGTGTATATATATATATAGTCATTTTGCTCAATTTTCAGGTTATATGGGCTGTTTGTGGAGTTTCCATGTTTTCAGTTAGCTTATAAATGGAAATCTGATAGCTACCTCACTCCTTCACACATTACATTGGGGAAAAATTCTATAAAGTAAAAAGTTATCTAGCCAGAGTTCATACTAGATAATGTGGAAAATTTATTGGGTAAAGACTAAAACAATCTTTATTACAAGAGACCACACCTCAATATACAATGAAGAAAAATGTTTCCCTTGTAAAAAAAAACATAACAAAATATGTCCATCTAACTAGTCATGAAACCCTGCAGAAATACACAGCTTTCCCTCTTCTTTCCTTTCTGAATTCCTATTCATTTTGAGTCAGGATAGCCTAGTCCATTAATTAACCTTCAGGTCTTTGAGGTCACCTCCTTGGATCTGTTCTCGATATGTTGAAATAATTTATTCCATAGTGAATATCAAAGATACCTGAATATTGCCAAAATAATGATGTCCTGCATCTACTACACCTGGAGTTGTGAAAAATGAAAGAGTGCAAAATTCATTGAAGTACTTTTGAATAGCATAGATGTTATTTATCCCAATATAGACATTTATTTCCCATCAATGAGGGTTCTATGATAGTATCAATTATAACATAAAAATATTGTTGTAAATTATATCACACACCTTTGAATATCTGTTATTTCAAGAATAGTAAACTAGTTTGTGGTTTTGCAAGCAAATACACATAAAGGGATCTGGCATGACCAGTGAATTGGGTAGAAGATTTATTTAAATGCTGTCTACTTAAATCAGTTGTACTATTTACTAGCTTGTGTTACATATTGAAGAGCTTATTGCCTATGCTGGAAAACGTGTTGCCCTAGGAAATGTGTATATACAGAAATAACATTAACAAGCTACATTAGGAATTTTGATAGGATTAGAAAGCATAAATGTTTATTAACTATTTATATTTATGTAAAGCACATGGTACTTGGAAAATTCAGACTTTAAACAATTATAAAAATATGAACTCTCAAAGCATACTGTATCTGTTCCTATCATGTAGTACCTAACATCTTTTATCTAATATTTTATATATATATAATTTACCCTCTTCTTATCAGGTTATAAGCTTATTGGAGCCAGGTGGGACCATGTCCAACATTTAAAATAATGCCTTGCACATTCTGATGTATGATAAGCAATTAAAGAAATGAAGGTTTATGTTAGTTTAGTTGAATTCTTTTATGAGGATTTTTACATATGAAGGTGAGAGGATTCCAACCATTCTTTTAAACATAGTGTTTTACTATAACTATGTACAGAGAAGAGGAAAAACTTTTGTATAAATGTTGATAGACAAAGTTAAAATTTCAGAATCCACCAGGTAGGTTAAGGAGACTTCAGCCATTTGTGAAGAATATATGCCAGGCTATATATCTAAATTCGTGTTTTTCTAGATATTCTAAGAGGTGAAGGGAATGCATATATTTTTAGACTTTAGGGCATTAATACATAAGGCAAATTCCACATCAAGTATGTAATATAAGAATGGAAGAGTTGGGAATTTCATAAATGACATCAGCAGTCTTCCAAGCCATGACCACAAGATGTAAGATTTATGAACTAGAGATGAATAGAAGAATTAAAAATGCTAAGACATGTGTTTAATATGAAGGAAAAAAGCAGGGCCACAACTGTGAAGGCATTCATACAGTGACTTTCTGACTGATAGGAGTTTTTCACATTCCACCTTTGCCTTTGCTTTCTACAAGTGCTGGAACATTACCATCAAAATAATTGGAGGGAGTAAAGAAGACTTGGTTGAAAAGTTAGCATAGTAGCAAATGGCTTTTCTGATTTGATGTTGAAAGTACTGTATTTTGAAGTTACATTGAATAGTTCATGAGTCAGACCTGAGTGTCTGTTACTGTATCACCACGAATTGACTGAGACTCCAAGCCAGTCTCTCAACCTTTCTGGATATGGATCAGGGATGGAATCTGAGCTCTACCATAGTTCAGAAGTATGACTTCTGCTTTACCACTCTGAAGTCTTCATTTTTTCTTTGGTAAATATGAAATGGTGATTAAATGATAAACATAAATTACTGAGTATGGTGTTTGGCAATTAATTAGCTTTCAATCCCTAGTACCTTTCATTGTTGTTATTGTTGTCATTATCTAACATTCCTACCAACAATAAAATTTTGCCATTCTACACTATTTTTAATAGTGTTTAAACTTTAAATACTGGCACACACTGACTATTTCTGCATATATTTTATGACTAATTTAGTTAGGTTATTTTCATTCCTGAGGAATATCAAAAACTCTGTCAGCATAGAATGTTTCTTTCATCTCACCCCACCCCCCTTAGGAGGAAATCTATTTGCCAATTCTAGTTCAAAAATAGTAAATCAGCATTCACTTGACATTTTCTTAAACACTCAACAAATCTTTTTTCTACTAGTTAGAATTTTGAAGGAAATTATATGAACATAAAAGAAAAAGAATTTTTAAAACTAAGTGGCCATTCAATATTGGTCTGTCTTCCTGATAACTGTCAAGAAAGCTGTGGCTGTATGTCATCTTTACATGTCAGCATGGGTGAGCAAAACATAGTCTTTCAACGAAGATCAGGATTAACACTTTCAATTAACAAATGAGGAAACTGAGGCATAGAACACTTAGAAATCGTACAGCTGGCCAAGAACAAAAAAAAAACTGGCTCTTCTGATCTTTGCTTCTCCATCACATAGGCCAGACTGGTTGGGTAAGCTGCTTCCCATGGGTAAGTGGAAAAGGGAGTGATATAGTTAGAACACACAATGAATGGTATAGTACAATGCATAATGACGCTTCATTTTATGAGCTTTCCAGCAAAACACCAGTAGATTCCATAGCTAGAGAATCGCTGTTTGACAGTCTTTTTTTATTTCAGTGTACTCCAACTAACCTTTCTAGAGGTTGTGGTAAGCCACAGTGAGGGTGGAGGACAGTTTCTCTCCATAAATTATCTTCAAAGAGAGATTCAGACAAATTTTATTTAACAACAAAAAAAGTGGGAGGACCTTGAGGAGGAAAAGTAACAAGAAAAAGAAAACCACACAAAACTGAATAGAGAGGATCATGTTACAGAAGAAACCATTTTCCTTCAAATTTCAAATGTTTAAAATCAAGAGAAATGATGTGATAAACAACTAGAAGATTGGCTTTAGAACATAACTTAGGTGGAGGGGAGTTTTCCATGACACCATTAGGAAAAGTGTGCAAAGAAAAAAGTTCACTCATACATATACATATACATATAAATATATGTGTATATATATTGTGTGTAGGGGGTTACTTCATAAACCAACTGTCTCTTGGGGTAGGAAATAAAGTTCCCAAGCTGTTGAAGAATAATCAGTCTATATCAAATTTTAGGACCTTGATCTTACATTTAAAATTAAGAGATATGTCATTTTAAATCTGGGTACCTTGCTCAAAGGTATCCAATCACACTCATTAGGACACAGTTCATCAGAAGATGCCTTTAAACCATCTAAAAGTTATCAGTTGGTGTATTAAAGACTTTTCAGTATAGTTTTATTGTTTGTTTGTTTGTGAGTTGTTGCACCTCAGGTTGGTCTTGAACTCCTGGGCTCAAGCCATCTGCCCACCTTGTCCTCCCAAAGTGCTGGGATTATAGGTGTGAGCCACTGCACCTGGCCTAACAGGATAGTTTTGATTAAAAGAAAGTTTTTGTTGTCAGTAAGATGGATCAAATATTGTTTTCTGGTCCTCATGAGTTAAATATTCTTACTTTTCTTTTTGAGACAGGGTCTGGCTCTGTTGCCAGGCTGGAGTGCAGTGGGATGATAGGTTCACTGCAATCTCCGCCTCCAGGCTCAAGTGACCCTCCTACCTCAGCCTCTGAAGTAGATGGGACTACAGGCATGCACCATCACACATGGCTTATTCTTGTATTTTTTTGTAGAGATGGGATTTTGCCATGCTACTTAGGCTGGTCTTGAACTCCTGGGCTCAAGTGATCAGCTCATTTTGTCCTCCCAAAGTGCTGGGATTATAGGTGTGAGCCACTGCGCCTGGCCTAACATGATAGTTTTGATTTTAAAAAGTAAGATGGATCAAATATTATTTTCTGGTCTTCATGAGTTAAGTATTCTTAGTTTTATTTTAGAGTAAATAAAACTTGAAAATTAAAAAAGTTTGAAAAATGGAAGCATATCATAGAAATTACACATAGAAAACTCAACTCCCAATATCTCAAACTTTGATGCCTCCAGTTTGTTAACAAGCAGAGTTGAAATAAAACAATGTAAAGATTGGTTTCTGCCAGCACTATCTTTCCATTTTGAGTGAAAAAATACAACAGCTCACTCAATATACCTATAAGAAGTAAGCAAGCTCTTCAATAAATTTTTTCCATTATCATAAAACAAACAAAAAATAAACTATTACAATTATCAGCAGAAGCTGTTCCTCAAAGTAACCCAGTGGATAACAGAGGTCATGAAACTGTAGTGTAGGGAAGTAAAGATCCTTCCTACTTTCAGTCTTTAGGAGAACCAGGGACAAGATGTCAAACCCTTTGCTGAACTGTGGGTTCTGCTCAGAAGTAGCGATGTTTAATGGAAAGAACATGGAACTGGATGTAGGTTTTGATCACAGTTTTGCAACTTAGAAGCTGGAAGATCTTGATCAAGACTGGTGCAGGTTTTGTGCTTTATATATATTTTAACCATAGTGGCACAAATGACACTGTATTTTTTATTTTTTTCATTTAGAATTTTAGGACAATGTGCAAATAAAATTTGGAGTAATGTTTACTACAAGCCAAATTAATTTGTAAGTTTAATTATAAGGACTTTTTCTATGCACCTTGCTGTTTCTAAATCTCTATTTGAAATTGCACAATTACTTTCACTATTGTTATTAGTTTTTTTGTAAAAAAAAAAAAAAAAGAAAAGTTCAGAATTTCACAAGGATTACATTTTCTAGCAGAAACAAGGTTGTACCATTTTAATACCTATATTCTAGGGCCTTATGTTTGGTTAACAAATAAATTGTGTTTAAATTTTTTTTTTTTTTTGAGGCAGAGTCTCCCTCTGTCTCCCAGGCTGGAGTGTAATGGTGTGATATCAGTTCACTGCAACCTCCACTTCCTAGGTTCATGCGATTCTCCTGCCTCAGCCTCCCAAGTAGCTGGGATCACAGGCGCCCACCACCATGCCCAGCTAATTTTTGTATTTTTATTAGAGACAGGGTTTCACCACATTGGCCAGGCTGGTCTCGAACTCCTGACCTCAAATGATCCACCCACCTCAACCTCCCAAAAAAATTTTAAGGAGATCTCTATTTCTGAATTAACTGTCACCTCATTATTAATCTGATTTCAAACTTTAGTCTTGTTATACTTTATAACATTTTCAACAAAACATCAATAGTGAAAAAAAGACCTTTATAAAAAAAAGGACTGCATTTCTGCCATGGCTATATTTTATTTAGAGAATATGGGTGTTTCCCAATATTAAAAATATATTCATTCTTGAAAAGTTACCAGCAAAACAAATTTTCTTGGATGGATACAACTTTATTCTAAAATCAATATGAAGAGTGAGTGTGAATGTGTGTAGGCATGTGTGTATCCTCAGAAATATCACGCTCTATACATATAAGGAAAATAAAAATGAAAAATTAATCATACACAAAGAACTATAAATTACAATAATGAATCCCAAAATGGATACAATGATTGAAGTTTTAAGTACAATTACACAGAAGAAATGATGATAGAAAGCATTAGAAGAGAAAAAGCACAATGTTCTCTTTGTTATTGGTTGTTTACTTGCCCTTAAACAAAATTCAAAATCTATGCAGATCATAGGTTTGTAAGTAAGATTTATACTTTGCATGTGGCAAGTATATTATAAGGTCATTTTAAATGTCTGTATTGTGAATGTAAATTATATTCTGAGAATTGTGTTGGTAAAGAGAATTTAAATTTTTAGGTTTTCATTTCCTTTTCTTAATAATTTAACCTTTTATTCTAAATTTAAAAATGCAATCAGAGGTAAGGACTTTTCTTGCAAAGTTTATCAAAATGAAATAGATAATAATTTGCTTAAAAAATCCCAATCTATTGAGAAGCAATGGTTCTATTAGCGTTAGACAAAGGATATTTTCTTTGGGACAGATTGTCATTTATTCAGTATAGGTCCTATGGGTTACTCCAAAGGCCAAGAGATGTCAGAGGGTGGGGCTGTATCTTGGCACCTGGGACAGTAGCTCATATGGAATGGATGCTCTGTGTTACTTAATCTAACTTTCTTAGTGCAGGATTAAGTCCACGGGCACATCTTCATGAAGCTCTAAACTGTGCATGTATCTATAATTGGTTAAGAACCTCAAATCTGGGACAACTAATTTTAAAATCTAGATGTTCAAAGAAATTGATCACCTTGGACAAGTAACTGACTCATGGAAGTTGCTGTTAATTCTGCTGGAAATTTAGGCATAAGTCCTTACTGCAAATCAAGTTCCTATGCTGCAGCATATATTTTCAAATCTTCTGTTTTCCTTCAAATGTTCTTTATTAATTTTAAAGCTTTGAAACTAAAGAAATATAATAATAACAAATATTGTTACAATTTTTAAAAACTGAACATATTTACTGTAAAAGAAAAAAGTTTTAAAAGTACTTTAACTTTAAAAGAAAGGCTAAAATATTGAGAACAATTCTGAAGGTGCCTAAATGTATTAATCACTATCTTTTTTTATGAAAACAAGACAAAACTGGAATATTCTAATTCAAAAACCAAACAAAATATTTTCTTTTTCAACAATGAATTCACTAAAAGATTTAG
Source organism: Pongo pygmaeus (assembly GCF_028885625.2). Taxonomy (NCBI): domain Eukaryota; kingdom Metazoa; phylum Chordata; class Mammalia; order Primates; family Hominidae; genus Pongo; species Pongo pygmaeus. Next base: position 68,036,867 of record NC_072379.2, read on the forward strand.
AGATTTGGCAAGATGAAGAAAATCACACAAAAATACGCACATGAACCAAAGAAGGAGGCTTGAATTAGAATGACAGTTTGTCAGCTAAGTGATGACACTTAGGGCTAAAGTGATGCAATGAAAATTGTCCTGAGTTTTTACTAACCAAATAGTAGCAAACTAAAACTTCCTGATTATAAAATGATAATCATCTCAATCCTGTATTAAGCCATAGAAAGCAACAGCTCTTCTTCGTGTACTCAATATTTCTTTTTCACTTCCCCAAGGCCAAATGTCATCCTTTTTTGTAAAACAAAATCAAAGCCAAATGGTAAAAATGCAAAGATTTGGTTAAACAAACAGTCAAAATTTCAGTGGGTTTTATCTTCCGCATCCCAAGCAACCAAACAAAGCCAAGATATTGTTCATCTCCCTGACAGACAGAGCCTCAGAGGTCCAGAGTGACATGCCCGAAGGCTGGCACGTGATTGGGCTAATTAAATTAAATAGCAGGAAACAGCTTTTCCATATGCCACTGCCTGGCCACACACAAACTGTAACAGTAAATCTTTTATACTAGTCAAGGAAAAGTGTAACCATTAAAAAATATACAGTATCAACACACCATCCAAGAATCAGAAGTTACATATCCACATAACCTCCCTGGGCCTGAACTTTAATTCCAAATGTTGAAAACTTCCAAATTCACTTTAGGGGCCATCTAAAAGTCCATGGTAATTAAAGAGGATGAAAAAGAAACACCTCCGCCCATCAAGGTTCACTAACATTAACTTCAGCTAATATTCTGATTGCTTTAAGAACACATTTCTATACCAACTAAAATCAAAACCTGAATAGTTCTGAATCACAGTTAAAATAAAATCTATTGCTCACTTTCCACCACTGTTAATTTCTTCCTCCTCATTACTCAACTGAAGATGAAGAGATAAATGTTTTAAAACGCATAAAAGCCTTTGGAATATTTTGAGAAAACTCTCCTAGTAGGCTCCCCACAATTTTTAGGTCAATGGCACAATTTTCTCTAAGTTTGCCATTGCAGTTCTAGGCTTTTGGTCAAGAACATTTTAAACATATCTATACTTTCATGTTTCTAGAAAAGTTCCCCTGGGTTGGCAGGTCCCATTCATTTTTATCAGTCATGGTTTATATTGGCATTGATTTCTAATGCAAAGAACATGAACTATGCCGTAGTAATTGTCATCCTGGATAAAGAAATCAGGAACTAAGCATTGTGGTGGAAAACTAAATGCAAGAAAACTGCTTAACAGGGATCCCAAATTAGAAGACTGCAAGGCACTTTTAACTTAGAGACATAGAAAATGTAGAATCATTGCAGAACATCCATGGCTTACCTCTTTAAATAGAAGCATTAAAATATAATATAATATACAAAATGTAAATAATACTCAATTTTTAAAATAAAAATTACACTTACGTTACCTAGTATTTAGATGTTATAAATAGTCCATTATCTGTGCTTCATACTGGAATTAAAACTTTTCATAAGACATATTATTTTACTATATTAAAGAGTAACTGAATTAACAGAACATGGTCTAATAAATTTAGTAGGATCAATGTTACTCAGAGAAGAAAAGGAAAGAGAGAGAGAGAAATAAAGAGATGGAGAGAGAGAAGAAAGAGAAAGAGGGAAAGAAAGATGAAAAGAAAAAGAAAGAAAGGAAAGAAAAGAAAGGGAGAGAGGGTGGGAGGGAAGGAAGAAAGAGAAAGTCTAATTCTTTAAATGGAGATTAGAAAAAAAATTTAAACTAGATTGTATTGTTGTTTTCACATGGTTTAACCAATGTAATTGTAGGAGGCATAGGTCCTCCAAAAAACTTGGGTAAAAATGTCCATTCAGTCTGTGTTTGTCTGTATATGTATAAGCAATTGTTAATGGTTGTTCCCTCATATCTGCCTTTAAAGTTAATATTTGAATGTAAAGAGTACCAAAATCCAAGAAATTCAAAGCCTGGTTGAAAATGACCAAGCCACACTGGAGAAATGACTTGGTAGGACCCAGTAAGTGACTAGCTTCTAAAGTGAATACAGGACTAAGAATGAGTTGAAGCAGCTCATTCCCCCCACAATAGCTGGATTTATTTTTTCAGATCTTTACTAAATCCAATCCTTTCTCTCCATCTTCATTCCTGCACCAGGGTCCTAGGCTAAGATTGATTATTCCCTGGGGTCATCCACCCCTGTTAAATGCTCCAGAGAACTCACAAATTAGTGAGCAAGAGAGAAATCAAGTTGAGTGTAAAGATTATGATAGACTTGCACAAACAAAACTTTAAAATAAGCTTTGAATGTTTCAAGTGAGCATTCTTTAAAGAAAGAAAACAAATTTAAATTGTCTAACATTGAATGGAAATTTACCAGACATTAAACAGAACAGGAAAATATGAACCATATTCAATAGAAAAATTAAGCAGTAGTAGCAGACCCCAAAATGGCAGAAAAGGACTTTAAAGTAAACAAAAATACACTCAAGGATGTAAAGAAAAATGTGAATATGTTGCAGAGATAAATGGAAAACATATCTATATTTCTAGATGTGAAAACCTCAAGATCTTAAATTAAAAATTTACTGGATGTGATTAAGAGAAGTTCATCCACTAGGAAGAAAAGATGTGTACAGCGATAGAAAATGTAAAGAAGAAAACATGAAGAAAAAAATACGGAAACTTGATACGTGAGACAGTATCAAGCAGTCTACTCTATGTGTAACTGGAGTCCCAAAAGAAAAAGAGAGAAAATAATTAGCAGGAAAAATATCAGATGAAATAACACTTGACATTTTCTAAACTTTTAAAAAGTGCAAACCCACAGATATAAGAAGCTCAGTGAACCAAAGAAGGATGTACACAGAGAAAACCACATTAAGGGACATCATAATCAATTTGCTAAAAACTAGTATTAACCAAAAAATCTTACAAACAAACAGAGAAAAATAAACTACCTAATGTTAAGAGTTACTAAATAGCAACAGTAATCAAGATTCTGTGGTATTGGTGTAAAGACAGAGATCAATGGAATAAAATAAAGAGTTCAGAAATCTGCTAACATTTATATGTTCAATTGATTTCTAACAAATAGACCAGAATAATTCAAAGGAGCAAGAATAATCTTTCCAAAAAAAGAGGTGCTGAAAAATCTAATCCTGTAAGATAATGAACCTCAACCTATCTTCACATCATATAAAAATTAATTCAAAATTTCTCTTTCATTTAAATGTTTAAACTGGAGGAAGAAAGCAGGAAAACAAATCATTCTTGAAAGGACACTAAAGCACTAACCATAGAAGAACAAATTGATAGAATGGAACACATCAAGTGCTAGTGTTAGTGCTTAAATATTCTGCTCTTCAAAATGGAAGGCCAACTACAAAGTAGGTGAAATTATTTTTAACATACATATGTAGAAATAGATTGTATCCAAAATATATAATTTGATAACCAACAATAAAAAGACATGCCTCAATTTAAAAAATGAGCCACATAATGCAGTCATTAGCTGCATACAGTTAGAAAAACCCAACAATATCAAGTGTAAACAAGAACGCAGAGTAATAGAAACTCATACATTGTTGATGAGAATGTCAAACAATAATTAATTACAAATAATTTGGCAGCTTCCTATAAAGTTAAACCTATACTTAGTGTACAACTCATTTTCACTCCTAAGTAATTACTCAAACGAAATAAAATAAATTTCTACAAAAACTTGTATAAGATATTCATGGTAGTTTCATTCATACTCACACCTGAAAATAACTTACATTTCCATCAATAGACAAATACATAAACAAATTGTGGCATATCTGTACAGTGGCTAACTATTCAGCAATAAATAGGACCATATCACTGGTACATACACGGATGGATCTCAGAAGCATTTTCTGATTGAAAAAAAATTCAGACTGAAAATATCACAGGCTCTTTTTTATATGATTCACCTAAATGAACTTCTAGAAAAATAAAAACTAATATATAATGTCAGAATAACAGATCAATAGCTGACTGGGGCTGGGAGGAGACTGAGGATGTGAGCCTGAGTATAAAGAGGGCAGGAGGGAATTCTCTGGAATGACACAAATATTCTCTATCTAGATAGTGGCATATACATTTCTCAAAGTTTATTAAACTCTATGTATATATATCAAGTGGCATTTGTATGGATATTATAGTTCAAAAAGTAGATTAAAAATCACTAAGATTTAGGAAGTTGTGTGTAAACAAAAGTAAAAATATCATTTTAAAATTTTAATTTAAACAGCATGCCAAAAACACCAGGATATTAAAAATTAGAATTTTTTTAATCCCTGAGAGAGTCCCTTTTAAGGAAGACAATATTATCTGCTTCCATATCCAGAAAAAGGTTATAATGAGATACAACTAACCACTGTAAACATATAAAGACATAAAATATATACATTTTAAGATTTGTATGTGATAAAGAAAATATAATAAAGGAACCAAGTTGCATATTTTTATGAGTTTGTCAGACAATTGAAATAATTAAGCAAAAGTCAAATAATTTATAATTTGCAGTAGAAAAACATTAAATGTGCTATAATTCATAAAGTGTAAGTTTTTTAAAAAAGGATTTGATAGCACCATCTTCATGACCAAAATATATCTAAGATGCTAAAAATATAGTGTAAAGTAGACTTATTCTTCACCATGTTAAATGAAGGTAATAGAGAGAGGACAAATGACTATGCAAAATTATGCAGTCAAATTACTTAAGATCAAGAAATCATTGCAAGATTTCCCATTCTAAGTTCTTTGAGCATTTACCTAACTAGAGATAGTAGGTGGGGGAGGGGGAAGTTTCCCAGAACATTTGTTAAAAAGCAGAGACAGAAAAATCTTAGCATTCTTTATTTCATGCTGATTCCAAAGAAAGACAGAGTCCATATACAACCCCGCACTGCTAAATTTGACTGGCTTTAAAAATAAAAATAAGAAAGAAAGGCAGAGTCCAATGCAAATATGACAAGAGAACCCCCTGTAGGCTACTAGGCAATGCCAATTTTCTGAGTTTTGCTTTCTGATTGATGGCTTTGGTGCTGATAATAGGGTGAGAATTAAAGTTAGAGGAGACCTGGGCACAGACACAGCTTATCCAAAGATCCTCCGCGATCAACATATATTCTTAATACATCCCTCGGAACAATGATCATGTTAATCATTCATACCTAGAGTTGTTTTGAAATTGATGAATCATTAGTTGAAATCTGGTGAAAAAAATCCAGGATTCTTTTTATGGGAGGTGAGAGGAGACAGAAGAAAAGGCAGTGGAGAGGAAGAAGAGGAGTAATGTACTCACAGGGTCTCCCAAAGAACATTCCAACCTGAGGACTTCCCTGTAGGTCATGAAAGGGCTGCAGCCGAATCAACCCTAGACGGTTCTCAACTCTTGGGGCAGGGAGGAGAGGCTGAGCAGCCTCCTGCAGTGACCTGGGCCGTATACATATTGCCATTTTTTATGTGTGCTAGCACATGAAAAAGGTGGGAAGCACTGTACTAGAATTTTTTTTTTATTTACAGAAGAGAAAATTATTCATTATTAAAGACTGAAATTGAGTGTAAGGTCAGCTCCTACCAAGGAGAACAAAGTTACTAAAATTCCAAGATACATTAATGTTACTTTTCATAACAATAGCTAATTTTTACTGTGTACCCATTATGCTAGTACTCATTACACTATTTAAACACGTTAACACATTTAAAGCTGACAACTCCTTAACAGAAAAATTTAGAATTCCTGACCACATTTGACAAACAAGTAAAAAGAGGCTTGGCAGAATTCGGTAATTTACTTCACATGGAGTTGCTAGTAGGTGGGGAAGTTGGAGTTGCTAGTAGGTGGGGAAGTTGGAGTTGCAACTCCTGCAGCCTAACTATAAAATCAATATTACTGTACAAGGCAGTTCCATGCATAGATCTCAAAGACAATACAAAATGCCACTGTTTTTGGTGCATACATAGGGTTTGATGCATACCTAGTCAAAACAACACATCAATTTCCACATTTAGTAAGTTTTCTTTAAATATGCATAAGGAGGAGGCTGATTCACTCTCTAAGAAAGATTAATATGAATCATTTTGTCTTCTTTCCAAGCTCTCACTTTAAAAAATTATCTATAGAATACATGGAAATAGAAAAATTAATACTATAAAGAGATCATTCAAATTAATCTAGATATTGTATTTTTATCTAAAAATGTATGCTAGATATTAGAAGTCATAGTCAATAATTCATATACAAATATAAATTATAAATATTACTATGGTGTGAGTACTGTTAAATAATAAATTCATCAAGAAAAATATTTCCATCATTTACCATTGGCTGAAAATGAAAAATAGTAGCTATTTTTACTAAAGCCAGTTTAAAAAATATATTACTAAGGAGGACAGTGAGGACAAGAAATAGTCCATCAAGTAAAGAATGACTCTACATTTGACATCGAAAACAAAAGTGAGAATAAAATCATAGTATGGAAGAAAATGCCTTTAACCATTTACATCTGAATAAGAACAATGTAAAACAAAAACCATTAAAATAAAGTTCAGCTGAACATGTCATAGGTTCCCTGAGTGGCTCTAGGAACACTGATGAACACAATAGAGTACATTTTCCCTGACCTCAAAAAGCAAAAAGATATAATGCCACACAGGTAATGATTAAATAAGAATTACATGGGAAACTATGGAACTGATTTCAAGTTGGAGAGTTCAGAAGGGCTGGAGAAATCACAGATGGCATATGGGAGAAGTGAGTGCCTGGTTAGAGTATAAAGGTTGAATTATGAAGACTGTAGCTCTCTGATACCATTTAAGTGAAATATTAGAAAGAAATTACTGTAGGTTGTACCACAGAAAATGGGAAAATGATATTGGTATTTTACAGTAAGTTAATTGAAGTAGTATAAATATTACACTGATGTAAAAGGGGGCTATTGCAATGAGAGCAGCATGGATTTGTTTTACTGTTCACTAGTAGCTGGAGAAAGCAAAGCCAAATGTGAAGTAAAGAAATATGATGATTTGAAACCAGAAACAGGAGGATCAACTGCCTATAGGTGATAAAGGAATGAAGATAATCAAAGATGACTACAAGATCATCTATCCCACTGTTTAAATGGTGGTCTCATTAACAACAACAACAACAACAAAAAGGAAAAGCAGGAAAAACCAGCACATATTATGGATGAATTTACCAACTGAGATGAGAATGGAGCAGTAAGTGAATTCTCCCTACAATTAATATGGTAATAAAACATTTGGTAGACTTTGAGTTGTCTTTAAGGTAAAGGAGAAGGATCTTTAAACCCTTAAACCATTAAGATGCCTCAGATCTCTGCTAACACTAACATTTTATGCCTCTATGTTAATTAAGAGCAACAGAAAGATACCGGCAAGAGCAAATATTCATCTGTTCAAGTTTTATAGCCCATCTATTTTCAAATTGATGTGATGAGATCTATCAATTAACAAAATACAAAATGAGATGAAGATGATCTAAAGCAGAAACATAAATACAAATAAAAATATGTGAGTCACAAATGCAAGCCATATATATTCTTTTCGAATAGCCACATTCAAAAAGTAAAACAGGTAAGATTAATTTTAATGATGTTATATGACTTAATATATATTTAAAATATTATTTCAATATGTAATCAATAGACATGCAATATTAATAAACTTTTTGTACTATATCTTTGAAATCTGCTGTGCATTTTCTACTTAGGTGGTACCTCAATTCTCACCAGCCACATTTAAATGTTCAATAGGTACATGTGGCTACTAGTTTGGACAGAGCAAATCTAGGGTTCTTTCTCCAGAAATTCTGTCAACAGAGGCATGAAGATCAAAGCGAAGACAAGAACATTAGTTCCACATAATTTTTTTAACGACATGCTCTTGTTTTGTCACTCAGGCTAGAGCACAATGGCACGATCATACCTCAGTGTAGCCTCAAACTCCTGGGCTCAACAACCCTCCTGCCCTAACCTCCCAGGTATCTAGGTCTACAGACATGCTTCCACACCTGGCTTCAACATAAAATTCAACTGTAATTAGTAAGAGTGAGTGACCAGGGTAGGATTTTAAAAGTAATATTCATGAAGAAAAGTAATTGATTTAATTTTTAAAGAGCACCAGAAAAAAACGAATAATAAACATCAAGATTGTAACATTTCAGTGATATTTTGGGAAGAAAAACAGTAACAGTATCAAAAGTTAGAAAGCAACAAGGGTCAGCCACAGAAATATCAGAAAAGCAAGACCAAAATCAACTAGTAATTGCAACTAGTAATTGCAAAAACTGCAATTACTTTTGCATCAACTAATATAAATAAGGAAAATGAAGATAATGTATGAGAAAATGAAGTCCAATAATCATGAAGTTCATATCTCTTTAAAAATAACTTAAATGAAGAATATTATTTAAAAAACAATGTATATGACACAAAATGGATCAAAGACCTAATATTAAGTGCTAAATTTATATTAATGAAACTCTAACAAGACAACGTAAGTGTAAATCTTTATAACCCTGGATTAGGTTACAGTTTTTTAAATATGATACCAAGAGCACAGGCAGCAAAAGGAAAAACAGATAAACTGGACTTCAGCAAAATTCAAAACTTTTGTGTATCAAAGAACACTTAAGAAAATGAAAAGAAAACTGACAGAATAGGAGAAAATATTTGCAACTTATATACCCGATAAAGGTCTACTACACAAAATATATCTAAAAGCACTTACAACTCAACAAAAGACAAGCAAGCCAACTAGAAAATGGGCAAAGGACTTGACTAGATGTTGCTCCTATGAAGTTATAGAAATGGCCAATAAGCAAATAAAAAGATGCTCAACATAATTAGTCATTAATGAAATAGAAATCAAAGCAACAATGATAGCACTGCATACTCACTAGGATGGCTACCATCAACAAAGCAGGGGAAATAACAAATGGAGAAGACGTGGAGGAACTGGAACCCTCATACATTGCTGGCAGGAAAGTAAAATAGTTCAGCTATGTGGAAAACAGGTTGACAGTTCCTCAAAAAGTTAAACAGTTACCATATTACCCAGAAATGTCACTCCTAGATATATACCCAGGAGAAATGAAAATATATCTTCTCACAAAAGCCTTGTACACGAATGACCACAGCAGCATTATTCATAATAGACAAAAAAGTGAAAACTGTGTGTTCAACTGATGAATGAATAAGCAAAATGTTGTATAGCCATACAAGGGAATATTACTCAGCCATAAGAAGGAATGAAGTACTGATGCTGTGGATGAACCCTGAAAATCTTCTGCATAAGGAAAGAAGCCAGGCACAAAAGGCCACATAATGCATGACTTCATTTATATGAAATATCCACAATAGGCAAATCCACAGAGATATAAAGCAGATTAGTGGTTGTCAGGGGCAAGAAGGAGCATGGAGTGGGAGTGACTGCTTAGTTGGTACAAGAATTTTTTTTGAGTTGGGGTTAATGGAAGTGTTTTGGAATTAGATACTAGTGATGGCTGCACAGCACCATGAATATTCTAAAACTTATTGGAGTAATTCCAGTAAATGTAGTGAGAATCGCCTATACTTGAGTTAAAATGCAGAAGAAGCCGAGAACAATATACAAAAATAGGAGACAATATATTTTGAAAACTATGAATCAGAGAATCTGAGAAACTTAGGTAAAAGCTATTAAAAATCAGGCCAGATTTCAGGAAGTGGGTAAGGCACCTGGCCATCTCCAAAACATTATTTCTGAATCGGACTCTTCAAAAGGCTTGAAAAAGGTAGATGACTGAGCTCCCAGTCAGAACAACAGACTCATAACCTCTAGGGGTGTGGTCAGAACCTGTTTCCCTCGAGAGGATTGTTATGCATCTTTCTATTAGAATACCACTTAGGAGGTCTAGAACGTGACAACTGTCTCTACTTTTCCCTTCCACAACGTTTTATACAGACTACTTAAGTCAAAATTATTATTAAGTGTGTCCTTGATAGGTTTAAAAAGTCTGTAAAAGGCAGCATCCTGATGGCTTAGAAATCGGACTTTCTTTGCGTTAGCTGGGGAATGAAGGTAAGAAGTAAAGGAGAGCTCTGAACCTGCTGAAATCCTTTCTCCTTCCCCCTAAAAGTTAACCAAGTGTGGCCACTCTGTTTCAGTCCCTCCTAGGACTGGCTATGGTCAGAAAAAAGAAGTCTACAGATTTTCATGATTAAAAATGGTTGAACAAAATGCGTGCAGGATTAGAACCCTCATCTAACCCTAACCCTCATTAGAATTAGAAAAAAAAAGAGTACTAATCACTAATCTCATAATTTATAGAAGCTATTAAAAAAGATTATTGATCAAGACAGTTTGGTAAATGCTAATGAGAGAGAGAGAAACAATTTAAAAAATTGGACAGAAGTAAGCATATCGGGCAGATACAAAGAATCGTTGCACCAACACAGCACAATGGTAAAGGCTGAGAAGAGGGACTCTGGTGCCTAAGTGCCTGGGTTCAAATTAAAGCTAGACCTCCTAAATCAGTGACCTCGACTTTAATTTCTCTGTTGCAGTGCTCTCATCTCTGCAGTGGGATGATAATAATACCTCCTTCATCAGGTTATTGTGAGGACCAAACGAGCTAATAGATATGAAGTGCTTGCGCACTATGTGTTTGTAATAGATAAAAGTAAACATATTTTTCTAAATTAAAATATCTTTTTCTAAATCAAAATGATCCCCAAAAGTTGCATTGCCTAAACACAGTTTATAGCCTCAAAGATGTTATTATAAAATTAGATGTAACAAGAATATAAACATTTTTAAGCCTACATAGATATGTTGTTGGCATGACTGAAAAGTCACATTCCCAGTATCGTTTGTGTTTGCCCAAATTCTTTGATTGCCTTCAGTATTTTCTTCTTAAAATGGAGATGAAGCAATGATCAATAATAAAGCGAATAATAGTCTCAGACTCTTTCTTTTGTATCTCCAAGTTCCTGATATAATCAGTTACAACTGGAGACCTCAAATTATTTATCATTGTAAACCTTCAATCACACACCCACAATTTATACACATTACAGCGATTCAAAATTGTATACTTCAATTATTGAAAAAAACACAACGGAACGCCAAATTAAAATCAATACTCTCTATATATCTGTTAAGTACTAGGTTTCAACAAAAGGTTTAGTGTCTGAATTCCTTTTCAACATCCTTTGAAAAAAAGGAGCATAAAACAATATATAACAATTTCTAAAAGACTATCTTTCTCAGATCTATGAAAAGTAGCAGTCTACACTTCATCAACCACCTTCACCAACGAGAAGGTGAATTTTTACTTCCAGAAGAAAAAAAATCTAATGATTATTTATTTCAAGACTTGGCAATAACTATTTTTTCTAATGAAAAGTTTTCTAATGCTGGATTGATGCTTTGTATTAAAACAGTCACCCTATATAACACTTCAGAAATCAGATATACACTGTAAAACCATTTTTTAATTGATTTCTCTAACTCATATTTTAGGATCTCTGGTACCAAGTTAGTCCTGTAATTTTACAGTTCAAAGGCAAATTTCAGGAAATTATAATTAGCAATAATGGTATTTCCAGAATTCTGATTGTATTCTCAAATTTATGGCACTATAAAATGATAATCCATTCTGTAACAGTCAATAATTATAGCTCCAGATTTCTTGATATTCTAATGCAATACTGATGTGACTTAGAGTATGGCAGAGTTGCCTTTACTTGAATCAGGCTCCTATTCCTCACACTGGTATTATAATAATTGTTACGATATAAGGGGAGATCATTTAATTACTATTTTCTCTTTAAATTTATGTGCTGTCACTTTCTACTTGTATTTCAAGATCTCACTGTAATAGACATAATTATTACAACACTTGGAATATTATTCATTTTAATATTTATTGAGTGCTTGTTATGTTCAAGGGATTATGTTAAGCTTTTTAAAAATAATTTTTTAAGTTGAGCAAAGTTAGGAACTGACATCTATTTAGATAAAGTTTTATATTTAGAAGTTGACATTTTAATTTAAATACCAAACATGATAACATATCATGAAAAAGTTTACACTGGCAAAAGGAAAATGAAACAAATTTTACATGTGTTAGCTATTTGACAATTTTGGATGTAAATAGTTGAAAGTCATTATTGCTGAATTTGTTGTTTTTAATGGTATTAGATGTAACTGCTCAAAATGTCTTTATTTTCTTGTTTCAACAAAGACTGGCAATGTATTTTGATATATGAGATCTAGTGTGCAAGCTTCAACTTCGATTAAATACGGCAAGTTTACACAAAGCCAAGTGTATGAAAGGGGATCTTTTAAAAAAAACTTTATTTGAGAAAGGAAGAGACTTATAACAGAAGGCAAGAAGGGGAAACATACAAACAATATATTTACAACACAAAACAAGAGATCACCTTCAAGGGTGTAAATTATAATAAATACAGTAGATTTTAAAAGAGACATTTATCAATTAATTCTAAGATTATTTAAGTCCAGCTTTCCGTTTCACTGGTTCCAGGTAGTTTCTTGATTAAATTCAAAGACTATCAAATTCAAACAATTAACGTCCACCAACTGTACTGATGAAACTCTCTCAAATGACATTATAAAAAATAGTTTTTTTGTTTGTGATTACATATCTTTGAAGTAATATTATACAAAAGTCTGCTCAGCCACATGTTCCTCCCCAAATAAAATGTATTTTAAAAGATGCACTATCCCTTTTTTATGAGATTGAAAAAAGACTTTGAAGAAAATGAATATTTATGAGATGGAAAAAATATACAATTTTATCTTAGGCATGCCATATTTTTAATGCAAAACAACTGACAAAAAGTCATTTTAATATGAAGGAATATACTAACCAAAATATGTTGGTGATAGGGAGTGTTCCTATTATAGCTATTTGTCAAATTATCAGAAGGACTTTCATTATATGGAAAAGTTTTAAACTTTCTAACTTCTAGTTATGTTAATTTAATTTGAATGGAGACTTTTTAAAAAAGGATAATGTATCTTTAGCAGTAACATTTTTTAAAGAAATATTTTTAAATGTCACAGCAAAATGTAAACAACACGTGCCAATAACATACAGTTGAACAATGTCTACATTTGGCAAAACTGCTATATCTCCTTTGAAATAGGATACTACACCTTGAAATACCTCGGATTTAGAAATATAAATATTTTAATAGAAAAAACCTCACAAAGATTCTAGGTCAATTTGGATTATCCATATTAAAGGGGTCTTAATACAACGAACCTTTAACTAGCTTAACAAAAGTAAACCTATAAAACAAGGTAAACATATCAAAAGGGAATATGAAGGAAATGTTCCAGTGAAAAGCTTCCGTAACAATTTCCCTACTTGCGGTGTTATTTTCTTAGACAATAAATCAATTCATAGAGTGCCCTTTAAAAACAGAAAGAGTAAAGCACTATCCTCAGATTTTTTTTCCTACATTCCTCAGTACATGAATCACTTGGACTTCCTGTTTCCACAAGGCATTTCCTGTTCAGCCTCACAGAATCACTTTTCTGTAGGAGAACAGCAGGAACCTGACAAAGAACTGACTTGAATAAACAGTGTCTTCTGTTGCCTTCAAAGTTGTTTGTATTTTATAGCATCAAAGGACATAGTCCTCCTGAAGGTGCATTATGTACAAGTAAATTCTTTTGTTAAACCTATCTTTTCTAATTGTTATTTGCCAGAATGTTATGGTATATGCCCATGTCATTATGGAATTATACTTAAGAGATTTTAGTGACAATATAAAATATGATACACCTTCTTCTTTTCAAACTGATTTTGACTTGATATCAGATAATATTCATCCTGTTACTGTGTTTTTTGCAATTGTAGATACAATATTGTATCTGATTGGACCATAATGCTGCACATTACTTTTCACCAACATTTGCATCTGCTTCATTTGCTCTTTTTTGATAGACAGTGTCATCAAATTACACAAAATAAAAGTAAAATGAGCAGTGCTATGTGAGACATAATCTAATATTTAAAGTAGTGCTGCAATTTGCATCTATATATTTAAAACCACCTGTATTCCTAATAGGTTCAATTGCAATCTACACAATAACCTAGGACTACTGGCATGGTGACCAGAACATTTCTACCTAACTAAAAAAAGAGAGAGGAAGGAAGGGGCAGACTACCTTTAACAGTGTTCAAGACTATAGTATGATACATTATGTACAGTGATGTGAAAATTAAATTCTAGATGTTGCAAAAAAATAAAAAACTAATCGAATGCTTCATTGATCAGACTGGGAGACTATCCAGCAGTCACTGATCTCAACACATAAACTCAAAATAACAGTGAATTTGTTTTCCTTAGAAGTAACTGGTGTAGCAGGCTTTGGGATAAATTTAAAGCCTATTAACTGCTCAGATATTATGTATCATAATTTTAGTATAACAGGTATTTCCTTACCAGTGGATTTTCAATGAAACCTTGCTATCTATATAGAGATCAGTATATAGAAAGACCTCTATATAGATATATACATATATCTGCATTAGTTAGAATCCTTAAACACTGAACTCAAACCATAGAGAAATATAAACTGATAGGAAATCATATCCATTTACCAAACCTGCAATGCATTTCATGTTCAGATAATGACTTTAATTACAAATCCTGGAGCTAAATCTTTGCCTATTACCTGTTGCATAAAAGCAGCCTGCTCCCCAGATTCCATTTCCTGGATCTGAGCATCTTCATCACTGTCCACTGGTTCCTCCTTGACCTTCACAGCCCCAACTTGTCCCAGTGTGTCATCCACACAAGCACTGCTGTCGCTCCTAGTGCTGTTGCCACTAGAGGGCGCTCTGTCTTCCTGCATCGCCTGGTCCCCCTGAAGCTCTTCCTCCGCTTCCTCAAGGTGACTGCCTGGTTGCTTCAGTTGTTCAATAGATTTCGAAAGCAGCTAGAAGAGAGTGTTCAGGGGTTCAAAATTCAGTAGTTCTTCATGGTAACAGAGAAGCAAATTACACTTTGATTTCTAATAACTCATACTCTGTGATTTCTAATCATTGAACATAAATTTCAGAATGAACTTGTAGGCAACAAGTTTCCTCAGTAATACTAAATCTAAAGTAGTCCCATTATTCCATATTGTATGGGTCTAGTAGGCAGTGAATAAGGTCTTTAAGTGTTGGATTGTTTTTTCTTTTTAATGGATCATTCTTTAATGCAGTTAGAACACGGTGTAGAAAAAAGTAAATAAACTATCCATGGAAACCCTGAAACTTTCAAAAGGACAGGTTTTGAAAGTTGAACCTGGGAATAATACTTTTCTCAAAAGATAAAGGGGGTGATAAAAAATGTTGTCAATATCATCTTTCAATGAATGTTAAATGCTATGAAAGTCAGAACACAAATGCTAATAGTCTTTGTCTAATTTTCTTGTACCCATACAGAGAAACGATAGTCAAATGAAAAAGCATCTTCTTATATATATTTGTAAGAACTAGAAATATTTATTTTGATATTCTGAACTTTAAAAAGGTATATGATTTTAAAAAAATTAACGATAAGATGTTTTATGAACAGACTCAAATGGAAATTAAATATTAGAAAAGAATCAGGAAATTATTTTTTAATTTGAAAATCATTATTTAGACATTTTATTTATTTTATAAATTAGATTGAACTTAGTTTTCAGAAGTCAATGAATTAACTGCTTAATGATTTTAAAAGATAATTGACAATATGCCTAACTTAAACAATAGCAAAATACCATAACATGAAAGCTCAATAAATGGGGAAAAAGTCTCAAGATTATTTCGTCTCACACTGGCCATTTGTTTTCACAGTGGCCCTGTGGACCAAATCATCTGTAGACCTTGAACTGTGTTTTCAAGAGTTGTTAGTTTTCTGCTAAGTCAGTGCCTATGTAAGCAACATGCCAATTATTGCAACTAGCAGCACACTTATAATACTACCACCATAAACATGAATGCAGATTTTTCTTTGTCAAATTCATGCTTACCTCCCACTCACACATAATTACAAAATACATGTTTTAGAATGTGAATACTTAAGTACTCAGACTTAGATGGACACCTCAGCCTCTTTAGGCTTATAGACTTTCCTGCAGTCCACACAACCTCAAATGGCCCTGAACACACTAACAAAGTCCTTCAATTTCACTGCAGGTAGATTTATTAGGAATTTTCATTCATTTGTTCAACAAATATTTACTGAGTGCCAACTATGTTCAAGACACCATGCTAAGCATTAGAAAAATAGCCACTGCTCTGCCCTCATGGAGCTTTTAGTGAATGTCTTAGAAAGCTTCAAATACTTATTCCTATTTTCAAGTATGACAAAATGCTTTGAAGAAAGAAACACAAGGTGTTATAAGAGCACATACTGCTTGGCATAGCAGTGGAAATCAGGATTGTTAAGGGAGTTAAGCTGAGGAAGTGTTATGTTTAGGTTTAGACACAAAGGATGAAGTATGGAAAGGAGTAAGTTACATGTGTGAGGGGTGGGAAGCAGGGGTGGAAATAAGAGTGGAGAGCATTTCTGGTACAAGGCAGAGTCTGTGGGGACTTTGGACTGGAAAAGGAGACCAGTGCATCTAAGTCACCAAAAGGCTAGTGGAGTTTGAGAACCAGAGGAACATGCTGAAAGATAATGTTAAAGTAGATGATACAATTTGTAATATATTTGGGTGAAGAGTAAGAATCTAGAGAAATAAAATATAACTTAGGAAAAACACATATAAGACCTAAATATCATCAAAGTAAGTCAGACATGATCAAGTTAAGAAAACATATACCAATCAAAACTCATATCACAATGAAGAAATTTGAATATGAATTTCTTTTGTGCCTACCGTCTAACATCCATTGTTACTGGGCAGTCAGGAGAAGGAGGACATTCATTTAGTCACGGTTTAAATGACTTTAAGTATATTTTAGGAAACTATTTGCAGGACTTTTGTCCCAATTCTGAATACTAATCAGCTCTTCTTATCTTTAATACATACTACTTTGGACACTACTGAGATTCTGGAGACAAGAGACAATATAATAGTCCTAAATTTTGACTACGAAGTTGTAGGATCCCATTTAATTGGCTGTTTAAGAAAGAATATGCAACAGCATAGAAACAAGCAAGATATTAAAGAAAAATTCCTAGTTTTGGCTGGGATGCCAGGAATAAGGACACTGGGTAACAAACATCCACTCATTATTCAGAGAGAGAGAGGGAGAGAGACTATCAGTCAGTGCTGCAACCCTTACTCATACCTCAGACTACAAATAAGAGCAGGTGAGGGGAGCTTGTGGGAAGAAGTGATTTATCTGAGAAAAGATACAAGCCAGGTGAAGGAGGCTGCAGGAGCCCATCAGAGAAACCAACTGTAAGAAGACTGGACAAATGCTCACTGAGCTGTAGAAACTCTCCTTCTCACTAACACAGCACAGCTGAAAAGTTACTGGGAAACTGCTCAGTAGAGCTAGTGGACCAATGACACTAAGGATTCAAGTAGATACCCAGAGAGGTGTTCAGAAGATCCTGCCAATAAGGGCCTCTTGAGGATAGCAGAAGAACTATACGGGATGTGTGGCCATGGAATAGGAACTGAGTACCGGATGAAAGATTAGCCAGAGAGCCAGTGTCCAGGAAA
This sequence comes from Pongo pygmaeus, assembly GCF_028885625.2. Taxonomy (NCBI): domain Eukaryota; kingdom Metazoa; phylum Chordata; class Mammalia; order Primates; family Hominidae; genus Pongo; species Pongo pygmaeus. The sequence continues at coordinate 68,054,593 of NC_072379.2, forward strand.
TGCTATGTCGGAAGTCCCTGCTTACTGGGGAGTGAGGGGAGGGGGGGCGCGAATTTGAACCTAGCTAGCTTCTGGATGTCTGACATTACAGGAACTATTCAATAACTAAGAGGAAGCCACAAATATCACCCACCAAGTAAAAAGACTCTTCTGTTGTGATTCTTCTCCTTCCTAATCCCTGGCCACAACATGGCCTCTCAGTGTCTCAACCTCCTAACCTCCAATGGTCTTGTCCTCCACTTGACCTCATTCCCCAACATTATGACCTTACCTGAGACCTATCTTTATCAGTAACCCTGCATTCCTCTAAATCTCAATTTCAAACATCATTCCTTTCTTCTGGCTCTTTCTCAGAATAGTCTTGACTCCAACCATTCCTCATTCTAGTGGGTTTTCCAAGCTACATTCTCACTACATATTGTCCCCTTCATTTGCTCACTTCCCTCCTTTCTGGACTAGGTTCCATACTTCATTGAAAACCACTCCTTTATATTACCATCAGTGCTCCTGCCCCTTTCAATATGGGTTTTACTGGACAAATAAGACTTCTAACCTTGGTCAATACTAAATCTCTGCCAAACCCAAGCAAATGAATGAGCTAGGAAACAAATAAACAAATTATGATCATGCTGAGTGTTCTCCAAATTCATGACTACACCCTCCAATGGGGTCTCAGTCCTGCCTAGCAACCCTATTCCACTTTTCTAGTTAATTTACTTTCACTGTCTCATACTACCTCCTCTCCCTTCAAATCTCTAACATTCTCCCCTTTTCCTCACTCCCTGCTGATACCTTTGCTTCTCATTTCATTGAGAAAATGGAAGCAACAGAAGAGAAACTCAGCCTCCTGCTACCAGCACATTTATTAAGCAATCCCATCCACCCCTCCTGCTGTTGCAATGAATGAAATGTCTGCACTCCTATCTCAGTCAACCCCTTGGCTTACACTCTGGATCCCTTCCACTCCTGCAATTATCCACTGTGTCCTCCATCACACAGATCCCCTCTCTGCTGGAATGCTCTCACTAGTACTCTTTCAGCAACATCATCCATCTTAAATAAAACTTTCCTTGACCTCCTCCCCCACCCACACCATTACATACCTCCCTTCACAATAAAATTCCTTGAGTTATCGCTCTTCACTGTCTTCATTTCTCTTTTCCCCTTCTCTTTAGAATCCAGCCAACTAGGCTTTCCTCTACACCATTTAACCAAAATCTCTTGTTAAGGTCAATAATGACTGCAATGATGCCAAATCCAGTGGCCATTTAAATATGATATTAAGAGGTGGCAGCAAAGGTGAAACATCTTAGAAAGGGAAATAAGACAAAAATCATAGCATTTTTGAAAATAAGAGACTGGTATTACCATTGCAGCCAAAGACCAGAGAAACTGAGTGTTAATTTACTAGAATATAATTTCTCATAGTTAGCAAGTTAAAGAAAATCTCTAATATTAACAAACCCCTGAGTTTCCATGGAACGTATTATATGTACATTTTAACAGAAGACCTTCTGAAATCTGACCTGTGAAGTCACTGAAGTACCCAGAAATCACATTGTTCAGTCCATTAATCAAATCTGGTCAGTATTTACAACCTCACTGACACAGATATGCATATGACAGTATATATAACAATTTTTGATATGCAATACAGAAATAATTCTATTTGTTCCGGTCAGTTTCTTTGGCTTCATCTACACTTCTGATGTACCAAAGGAAACATGGGGAAGAAAAAAGCCAGAATAAATAACATTGTGATCACTTGGCAAGAAGAACAAACGGTAAAAAGATCTTTTTCCAAGAGCAGAATTCCTTCATGGTTTGTAAAAGAAATGTTTCTTGACATAAAACAGTAACTTCTGAGTAGAAAACGTATAGATATAAATGCTGGACTTGAAAATCTTTTAATAACATTCTTAAAAACTCTTATTTTTTAAATAAGGAATCTCATGCCCAAAAAAAGGCAAGTCATCTCTAAGATTGTGAGATATGAATTTGATTTAAAAAAAAGAGTAGAAACCTAGAACTTTTTATACCATTCTACTCCACATTTTGCTCTGAAATAGCTATATATTCTGATGACAACTGGATTAATAGGAGCAATTCCAATCTCTCCCCTGAGCTCCAAACTTGCATAGTTAGCTGCTTACTTAACTTCTTTTCTTAGATCTAGAATATCTAATAGACATCATAAACATTAAATACCTCAAAAATAACCTTTATTCCCATCTAACCCAATTGTATTGATCACCCAATCTTTCTCATTTGAGTAAACAGCTTTACCCAACTGCATGAGCCAAATATTTGGGATTTATCCTTGTTTCTCTGTCACTCATCTTTTTCATTTAATTTGTGAGCAAGCCTTGGCAATTCAACCTCCAAAAATAAAGGCTTTATCTTGACATGTTTCTCCATTTCTGCTGCTACCACTGTGCTCCTAAATACCATCATTTTCACCCTAAACTACCCAAACGCCCTACTCTGGGCTCCCTGATTGCCCTCTTGGCCCTCAACAGTACAATCTCTTACAGTGGCTCTAATAATTATTTTTTAAATATAATTTAGGTAACATTAATTCTCTGCTTAGAATCCCCCGCTGACTTCCCATTATGCTTATAATAAAATTCAAACCTCTTACTATGGTCCATCGACTTTCGACAACCTGGCACCACCGACTTCTCTGACCTTAGTTGGGATCTTGTTCTCTCTTTTTCACATGCTTCAGCTACCCTGGCCTCTGGCTGCCCCGTGAATAAAAACATGCAGAGTTTGTTCGCCCACAAGGCCTGAGTCTATGCTGTGCTCTCTCTACTCCCTCAAATCTTTACATGCCTGACTGGCTCCTTCTTATCATATTCTACCTCTGTTATTATCTCATTCATATATTTTCTTTAGAGTCCTTATTGTTGTCTGGCATCATATTGCTATCTTTGTTTACAATATAGTTATCTCCCAGACTATAATATAAATCTCATAGGGCATGAGCTTTATGTTTTTCATCATTTTATATCCCAGTACCTAATACATTGCATAACACCTAGTTGGAGCTTCATAAGTTTCTGAAAAAATTATTAATGCTTAGTAACAATGCTTTGACACTTTTTCTCCTACGTTACAAAATAAAGTCAATGTCTAAAGGAGCAATAACTACCTCTCTTTCATCTTCTCTGGAATAAAATATGCTCTTTGTAAAGATTCACAAAATACAAAAAAGACAAATGGGACATCCGGTGCCAGTGTTGCAAAATATAAATGCAGAAAGGGAGTTAATCTACACTTCTTATTTTAGGTATCTGACTAAGGCTGTTTTTGTTTAAACAGTCAAATTTGTCACAGTGGAAACATTTTCAATTAACTTCAGCAAGGAAAATTTACAAACAAAAGTCACAGAGAAATTCTTGCCTGCCAGATTTGAATTATTTCCTATAAAAGTTATTTGGTGCTATTTGTAACTTTCCGACTATTTACTAGGAAAATGAGTATTTGGAATTTCTTGTTTTCTATGTGTTTCTCAACTACAAATATGACCACTGCAAAGCTGGTATGGGCTAACCCTTTTCTAATTTGTACTGTCACTGAGTGGCCCCAGATGTAGTGAGGAGATGTCTGCTTACTCTCAGTGGGGTGGCAGGGTCTCTCTTTGGTTGAACATCTGGAGGTGATCCCCTAGCAAAGTCGAGCTGTTGCCTTGCTGGCTAGAAAACAGAAGACGAAACATCTGTGGGACAGATAAGTGTGCAAGCCTGTGTGAATCTCTGCTGAGGCCTCATCTGTAAAACACACCGTGTGCCACTCGTCTGACACCAGGTGAGTTACTTCGGTGGGGAACCCAGCAGAGATGAAGAAGAGGGCAGCTGCACAGCTTCTCCTTTGCCTTTTGTCTGTGCTCGTACTCATCTGTCAGGCTGTCTCTCTATTCTCTGTGCTACTGTACAGCAATTGGGCCAAACACTAAGCATGCCACGGGCAGCCTATGACCATTCTGAGTTTGTAACACACACACACATATATATTCAAACAGATGTTGTTCTGTGTGCCAGATACCATTGCAATTTATCCAAATTTCGAACGTCTTCAAGGATTACAACTAAACTTCAATTCTTATCAATCCCTGCTCAGGTCATAATTATAGCAAACTCCTTAATTTCAGAATCTCACATTCCATGTTTACATCATATATTCTATTGGCACATGATGAAAAATTCATTAAATAATAATTAAAGACTGTCACTAATGTTTACATGTTAGCACTTTAAGTTCACCTCTGTGTAAATTATATAACTTGATACAAGTCTATAAGTCATTATAAGCATATGTACTTTTAAATAAAATATGCTTAAATTCTATAATTTTAATGTTTCCCACAGAAATCCTTTGCATCCCAACAAATATCTTCAGACACAAAATATCAACTAAGAACAGGATCATGTAAGAATAAATCTGTTCCTCATAGACATCTGATTTTCTGACATTGTCAACATACCATTAAATACAAGTGTTTGAATATGATTATTAAACTATGCAAAGTGACCTTCAATGCAACTCATCACTTTCTTATTTTGCCTCAGATTTTAAGACAGATTGTACTTGGGGAATGGCAATAGCAGAAGTTGTTGTTGTTTTGCTTTTTTTTTTCCTTTTAAATAAATGTAATATTCTTCCTTTGAAAAATAAAACCTTTCCCTTAAGCTCCAAGGAAACTAGATTTAAAAATAATGATAAAATTCTGTTTCAATTCACAAATAGATTAGGTATGGACCAACTGTTCTCAAAAACAACATGCAGAGCTTGGAGGGCTTTCAAATTGAGAGGTCTACTTGGAGTAGAACTCCAACCTCAAGCCAAAATAATACTCCATGTCACTTTGCTTCTGTGCATTTTAGGGAAGTAATCAGATGAACCAAAATTAAATAATAAGAGAAGAAAGATTTTCTAAATATTGGTTCATTATTCACACAAATTGAAGTCTAAACTGAAAAATGCCATTTCTTAGCAATATTAAAGACGTTCAAAATTAATCTAAGCATCAAGTGAATTTTTAATAAATGCTGCTTCATTTTTTTAACTCTAAATGATTGCCCAAAACAATGCCTGCAATTAAATTTTTTTTTCCCCTCTGGTTCTCAAAACTTCCTAATAGTTCAGTAACTTCAATAAGTCTTCCCTTCTGGGAAGGAAACTGAAGGTTTGTTCCAACTAGTTTGAGAACATTGCCCACCCATTTTTTCATTCTTCCAATAATTTTTTATTGAGCGTTTACTATATGCCAGGCCTTAGGAAAAGAAAGGTCAATCAAGCAAGATCCCAGCACACAGTAGGGGAGGCAGAAAATTAGCAACTGAAAAATGAAACTTGAAGTGATAGGGAATGATGAAAGAAGGGGTGAACAGGTGGGTGTTTGTGTTTACTCTTGTTTGGATGGGCAATAAAGACCCCTCTCAACAGGTAAGGTTTGAGCTGAGACAGACCCCAAAACACAATCGAACCATGAGAAGACGCGGAGGTTGAGCCTTCCACACAAAACAGTGGCTGGCGCAACTCCTGGAGGTGGAAGGAGATTCCCCAAAGATAAGAGAGGGGGCCAGTGCGGCTGCAGCCTAGAGAGAGAGGGAAGGGAGGAGATGATGAAGGCAAGGGGAGGAGGCAAGAATCAGATCATGACAGGCTTGTAGGCCATGTAAAAGTGTTTGGATTTTATCCTACAAACAAGAGGGAGCAAGTAGGGTGTTTTAACCATAACATGATTTGGTCTGCATTTAGAAATGATCATTCTGGCTGCTATGGAAGACTGGATTTAGGGAGGCAAAAGTAGAAAGAGGAAGACTGAATTTTCAAAACATACAATCCTCAGCAAGAGTGTGGAATTCTTAACCAAGATTTATTGGCGGGGGTTGGGGCAGTGTTCTTAACTAGGACACAAATAAGCAGTTTTCCCTTCTTTTATAGCACTGCATAATTTTCTGTCCTTTAAAATATTACCTAATAGGATTCTTTCCCTGATAATCTTTAGGAGCCTTCTGGTGACAGTATACTTTCTGCCCAAGTTTTCCTCCTTTTCTCTTTAAGAGTAGAAAATAGAGGCACAGTGTGGAAAGGCATCCTTATTTTCTTTGCTAATCATGGATGGTTTGGGAATGGGTCTCAAAATAGACAAAATCTCAAACCAATGAATCACTCTCTCCCAACTCATAAACATCGCCCTTTCCCCCATTGATCAATTCCTTACTTTGGTAAACTGGAAAGCAGGGCAAACCCAATTAAACACAGTGACCAACAAAGGAAACAACCAGCAAAATGAAGCTAAAACCCACTGGATGGGAGAAAATATTTGCACATTATCCCTCCGACAAGAGATTAATAACCAGGATATATATGGAACTCAAACAACAGGAAAAAAATCTAATAATCTGATTTTAAAATGGACAAAAGATGAATGGACACTTCTCAAAAGACATACAAATGGCCAACACTATATGAAAAAATGTTGAACATCATTAACCATCAGAGAAATGAAAATCAAAATTACAATGGGACATCATCTCACCCCAGTTAAAATGCTTTTATCCAAAAGATGGACCGTAATGAATGCAGGTGAGCACGTGGAGAAAGGGGAACCCTCGTACACTGTTGGTGGGAATGTAAATTAGTACAGCCACTATGGAGAACAGTCTGGAGGTTCCTCAAGAAACTAAAAATAGAGCTACCATATGATCCAGCAATCCTACTGCTAGGCATATACCTAAAAGAAAGGAAATCAGTATATCAAAGAGATATCTGCACTCCTGTGTTTGTCACAGCACTCTCCACAATAGCTAAGATTTGGAAGAATATAAATACTGTATAAGATTTTAGTGGTGCTTATCATGTTTACAAAGCACTTTCAGATATGTTCTCTCATGTAATCCTCACTGCAAACCTCAAAAATTTGCTGTTTATGGAATTATTAAACAAAAAGGTTGAATATCTTGACCAATATTGCAAAACAAATAATTGTGCAAGACCTCAGAAACTTCTCTTGAAAAATCTATCAAGATGATAGATTTTGCAATTCGTGTGAGCTATGCATTTGATAGAATCATATTTGATTATAATGATCTGTTTACAGGTCTTTGAGCCACTCAAGAGAAAGAACATGCCTTCTTTATTTTCATTTCCAGAATGAAGTGTAATGGTTGTTAATAGATAAGTCTTTGTGGAACATCATCAATTATTCCATGACCGGAGACTGTTGTAGGAGTTCATACTGCTAGCTGATACAACTAGGTTAATAGCAAGAGAGCAGCAGTAGATTTAGGACATGAGAGAATAGCTCTGGATGCAATTCTGCCTGCAGGAATAGGAATACTATAGACCAGATGACATTTCAGGGTCACTGTAGTTCCTCAGATTTCATAAGTAGTTAGAGGAAGAGCTGAAAGATACAGGAAAAAAGAACTAAAACCAGGAACTTACAAGCCACCAAAATATGCCAAAAAAAAAAAAAAAAAAAAAGAAAGACTGCTACCCACTGGCAGTTTTCATGTCTACAAATCACTTAACTATATTAAAAATTCCTTAGCAAGACCTAATTTTTTCATTCTGTCACATGAAACTACTTGTCAAGGTTGGGAAACAACCAAATTATTTAGCTTCCCTTTCCCTTTGAACTGCCTGGAATCAACATCAATCAAACAATTCACGTGGTTTAATTCCCCAGATATTTTTCTTCCCCCCATTTTCCTACCTCGTAGTCATGTCCAACTATTGTTTTTCTCATTCAATAAAAGCGTCTCTGACTAGATTAACAGTGCAGAGTGAAAAGGAAAGGTCTAGGTCCCTTCCCTTGGTCTCCAAGTTATGAAAGCAGCACTGGGAATGTTTATGAATGCTGCACATTAATCCACTGAAATGGTCATTTTGTTTCTTTTCCAAACACAGGATTTCATCACATCTAATAATAAAGCAACAAGCCACTTTCTGTATATTAGAAACCATCAACTTGTAATTATATAGTGAAATACATCTATGTGAATTCCTTGTGATGATATAAGCTGGTATTGTATAAGTGGATTTTTTTTGGAGACCACTACGTATTTAAAAGAATCTATTTATATTGGGCCAATTATCTCAGAATAACATCGATTTAAGGGTAAAGTCAAAGTTTCTTTTATAAACCTCTATAGATACATAAATAATCTAGGAGGCTTTTTACTGTTATAAAATTAAGACTGCCTTTCAATGCTTGCTAAAGTTTTTGGACATACTATCCATGTAATGGGAAAAATGTAATCCTAAATTGGTTATTAAAAGACCCTGCATGGAAACAAGCTGTCAAATGGATGGAGAGAAATTAAACCTGACAACAGTAATGCCTACTTTCCTAAATGAAAGCCCAGTTCCAGTTTCTACTCATTCATTTTTCAAAACGTAAAACAAGGCATTTTCCAACCACCCATAGATGAGATGCCAACATTTGCATTTCAGTTGAACCTGATGAAGTCAGTAACTTTCAGCTTCAGGCTTGCCCAGAACTTCTGTGAGAAGATGTTTGTCCAATCTAAAACAATGGCAATGTGACAACATGCGAGAAAGGAATGAAATGTGGCCTGGCTGTAGTTGGCTCTGTACTGCATTCACTCTGCACTGTTTGGAAAGCCTTATAATCCAACAGGATATCTGAATGTCTCACTGTCAGGTCCACATGCAAAGACTGCCAAGTGAGTAACCTGAAGGAGGTCAATGTGTGGAAAGTTGGGAGGCAGGGCTGGGAAAGGGGATTTCTTCATCGTGGCAAATCTAAACCGGTGCAAAAGGAAAAAAAAGATCACCCTATATTTTTTAATGTTTGTTTGCCTTGTTTTTAATTGTGAATTTCCTACTTTTAGACAAAAATAAAATTAGGAAAAGCCGGTTTCCTGCTTGGTCATAAAATAAGACTGTAATCATAAGCACAAATGATTAAGGACAGGCTTTTGTGTCATACAACCTATGTCAGGATTTCAGCTCTGCACTAGCCCTGCCACCTTGCTCAATCTACTTCAGCCCTGTAAAATTAATTTTCTTGAACTAAAAAAGAGTGAGTTGTTAAGGTTGAAGGGATGATAGACGTAAGAATTCTGGTATGGAGTCCAGCTTATAGTAGATCCTCCATGTAAAAGTGAGCTGACAGTTTTTAAATGACCCTACCCTAAGGTATCTATGGAGAAGGTCCTGAAAAGATGCACAGTGCCTACAATAAGGGGAGGAAGAGGTACACTAGAAGAAATAGGTGCAGCAAAAAGTCAGAAGTGGGTAAATGGCCCTTGTGTAATTATATTTAACATTTAATTTGCTTACAAGTAAGCCACGGATAGAATTACATTAGAATATAGCTAATATAAAGTATCTGTTTGAGAATATGAAGTATAACTTTAAAACAATGTAAACCTTTGGAATATACACACGTGTAAAGAATTGTTCTTCTAATTAATCTCTTTCTCAAAATATATACTTTTTTCAACAGTGCACAAAATAGTTCTACATTATAACTGCCTTCAGGGACACTTTACAAGGCAACACATTAATACACACACAGGCATGCATGCTATGTTTGTATGTGACCACAAGCATGAAAGAATATACTCTCTTAGGTTACTGTGGATGGATGGTTGGGGACAGGGAATGGGTATAAATCAAGAGGATTTCAGAGAATATATAACATTCATGTTAGAAAATTATGTCAAAAAAGGAATAAAACAGATACTACTCAAATAAACAGATTCTCTTCCAAAAGCTAATGAAAGCTCCCCATTTGCTCAGATCCAGCATTTGAGCATAATTATATTCATGCCTTGCTTGTCAGAACATAACATCTACCTGTTTTAATAAGGGCAACACAGGACATCTGCTTGACCTCACATTTGCTGGTCTTGTCTTAGATATATTTTTATTATGATAAAATAGCACTCACGTCAAAATGCCTAAGTATCACAGTAATAAATATATAATAAATACTTATATCTAGACCGAACCTTGGCATATATAAGATATCATCTCATGATTTATGTAAGTTTTTAAAAAAGTGTTGGCTGATAGCCAGTCATAGGAATGCACAAGGTATTTGTCACAGAGCATATAAGAAAGAAAGAGAAAGAAAGGAAGAAAGCAAGAGAACAAGCGAGCAAGCAAGAAAGAAAAAGAAAGGGAGTGAGATATAATAAGAACAAGATAATCCAGAGAAGTAATTAACTCAAGTTTTATTTCCTTAAAGATGTCTCCTTTCCTAATACTTAACACACTGTATTACTGTTTTTTTTTTTTTTTGAGATGGAGTTTCACTCCTGTGGCCCAGGTTTGGAGCACCATGGCAGGATCTCGTCTCACTGCAACCTCTGCCTCCCAGGTTCAAGAGATTCTCTTGCCTCAGCCTCCCGAGTAACTGAGATTACAGGCATGCACCACCACACCCGGCTAATTTTCTGTATTTTTAGTAGAGAGGGGGTTTCTCCATGTTGGTCAGGCTAGTCTTGAACTCCCCACCTCAGCTTATCCACCCACCTTGGCCTCCCAGAGTTAACTGGGATTACAGACGCGAGCCACTGCACCTGGCCTGTATTACTGTTTATTTGAATAATTCACTTCCTGCTCCCCATCCTATAAGCTCCATGAGGACACTGAAGGTTGTTTTCTTAGTGCTTAAAACTGTGTCTGCGCACAGTATTTAATGATTTGTTTAATGCATCCATACATAGATTAATAATTCATTAAAGTAAGTACTAAACAAAGTACAAATTTTCTTAAAATTTCTGCTCTTATGGATTTAATGGAATGAATATGAAAAACAGATATTAATAAAGATATTAATATTCTAGTTAAAATAGAAACTGCTAGGCATGAATCAGCACAATTCTATTAATACTATAACAGAGAAATAAAGAATAATGTTGTCAAGGGGATGGGGCATGGCAGAGATCTATGTCAAATTACCTCACAACAAAAATGCCTAAAGAGATTTTGAAAAATTTCTATATATCATTCAAATAGTGGAGTGACTAGAGATGTGCCCTTTTATTTTTTAGGCAGTGCTTAGAATACTTCTTTAAAATCATCAATATGTCTAAACAACTGTTAATGTATTCTGTTTTAATCAATCACAGTTTTATTTCACCAGAAAAAAAATCCTGTGGTAACATTTAAACTTGAAATGGGCCCAAGAGAAAATTACCAATACCTTATTACTTTTTGTTTGATATTTTGTATTTGAGGGAAGTTCTACTTTAGAAACTCTTTTTTCCTCCAATGAGAAAAGCAAGGTATACTGGCAAAAGCATCAGTCTTCCCTTGGTGCCGGTATAAAGAAACTCTTGATTTTTTGAAAAGGTTCTTCCATGGTATTGGGGAAAAATGATATAAATGAATGTGCAATGACATCATTGCACAAAAATGTTAATACCATATATTAGCAATAGAACTTGTTTAATGCATTTCTGATTTGTGAAATGTCTCAGGAAACAAAAGATCAAATGTTGTAAGCCCTGATTTCCTTATGATTAAACTTCTCAAAACAGTTTCAGTGAAAAACAGAATATTCAAACTCTTGAGCAGAGATAAATCATTCTGACAGGGTTTCCTCTCCAGCCCAGCACTCTCCTTTCTGACTTTCCCCATTATTTACTGGCAGATATAACAGTATAAATACTATACAAGCCCATTCCAGGGATATTTCTGCTAAGCCCTTGAACACTTACACCGTAACTATAAGAGGCAAATAATCTTAGAACACACAACTATCTCACAAATATCCCAAATATGATATTAAAGTATAAGGCAACAGGTAGGTAAATTATTTTATATGATTAATAACAGTTACATTATGTAGTTACACTGAACATGAATATTTTATAAACACATTAAAATAATAGCAAGATATGAAAAACTCTTTCAAATTTAATAAGTCAATCATTGCATCAGCTATGCCCCTAAAACTATAGCTTTGTTTCTAATTCTTCTGAAGATTATTAGTAATTCAAACACATTACTACAAATTTTATACCAGGAAGCCCATCATATTTAATCTGATACAGGTTTAGAAATAATCCTACTTATATTTTCTTGTTCCCACTTCATTTTTTGTTTCTCTAAATTCCTCAAAAAAGAATGATAAAAAGGAAATAAAAGAAGACATATTTAAATATGTCATTTGTATGTCGACATCTTCTTGTGTGCCTGTATTTCCTGCCATAAGTATCTCAAGAGTAAGGACCATCGCTCCAGTTTGAACGGGTTTCATAAAGGTTCATCCATAGAAATGGGGAAAAATGACAAAATTTCTGTGGTGATTTCTTACTAATGGGCATTCTAAATGGTTAAATCAAGTATGTAGCAATATATTATACAGAAACATGTTAGCTTTGGGCATGTAAGTTATGAATCTGACCCAATGTGAAATAAATATCCTTGTCACCTCATGGAAGCAGGTGAACACTAGCCATTCACTTCTTAAGCATTCTATTGTGAATATTTCAGGATAGGACACGGGTTTGATATTTTCTTTAATAAGCTTCCTCTCTGTCGCCTTAGACAACTGAGGGCAGGTAAAATATTTTCAAAATCTGGAGAATACCCAACGTGCATATGCCAACTTGATTAAACATATGGAATACATACTTGGAGAAAAGCCAACTGGCGACCTGCTTGAGTCATCTAAACACCCAAGCTGAGAGAGGTTAACATATAAAGATCAGCTTTGGACTTTGAAGTTTTCTGGTCTTCATTTTGCCTAATTAAGACAAGATTTAATAATCAAACCACTGTACAAACATGTAGCTAAAAGTATAGGTTTGTTTCTAATTTTGGGAAGAATTCTTAACAGATTCAAAGGAATCAGCTCCACATGGGAAAAGGTCTCTGATAAGATTTGCTTTTCTCATTGCTAAAATGCAAATGCCTGCTTTTCATCTGAGTTTTATCCAGTGTGACTGAGGTTAGCATTCGCCTGTCAAAATCCAGAGTTTGATACTGAAAAGGAAAGATTCTGATATTAGCACACCATCTGAATCTGAAACAGTGGCAATTAGTTAATAAAAAAACTGTATTCCAAAATATTCTTAAAGGTATTCATAGAAACCATTTGTAGATCACAATTTCAAAGGGAGTAATTTACCTACTTTACCATAGTAGAATATATACATCCATGTGTTTCTAGGAAATAGAACCAAGCATAGCAGAAAAGTCTATCTACTATCTAATACTGGCTTTATAAACAAACCTAATTCTAGATCAAAACACTATAAGGCAAAAAATAAGATCCCAAATCTTCCCTCCCACATACACTTCTTGCACTAAACAGTGGACAATTTTGCAAGAATACCTAATAATTTTAAGTTGTGCTGAAAGGCCACAAAACAAATAAACAAACCTAACTCTACCATAATATAGAAAACATACGCAGAGTCACATACAAGTCAATGAGTATTATGCCATTAGTCAGAGAAGGAAATTGGCTCTTACCTGAAGATACTGATTTGATATAAAATAATTTGATATGAAATAATTTGCTAAATTTAGAGAAGTGCTACAGCAATAAAATAGGCATTATTTAATGACACAGAAAGGGTCTGCAATGTATAGTAAAAGGTTAGAGAGAGAGTTGCCCCTGCCAGCCACCCCATCTCTAGCACCCCAATCCCACACATACTTTTGCTACTTTGAGAGTAGCAAAGGGCTAGGCTGGAAAACTTTCTGTTCAGAAGCATGGTATCCAATCCATGCTTCCTTCATGGCTCTGCCCTTGTTACGGTGGAGGCCAAAGGAAGAGAAAAACTCCAGCAACACTTGCCATAAAACCAGCAAGTGATGAAGATCCCTTTCCCCTACTGCCATTAGAAAGATGATTAAGCCTCTGACCATGAGAGTTTATTTTGTTTTGTTTTGTTTGTTTCTCACATCATAGTACAACAAAGTTATTACTAAGCCAGGTTTTAGCTATCCATTTATCAGTAAACAAAGTATCAGTTTGCAATATCATGCCTCTCATGCCTCTGTAACATAACTTGTAGATGATACAGCACAAAGGCAAGGGAATAGAATTTTAATACTCAGGACCTTAATATTTTCCAGGAATGAGAAGAAGGTGCTTTTTTAAGCCTACCACAGCAAAGAGTAGTGGAAAAACTGTCCAGACCAGGTTCTTTAATATCATTTTGCTTACAAATTCATAGAAAATTCTTTACTGGCCTGTCTGATATTATGCTGCAATCACTGTTTCTTTATAGTTGCCTCAGCAGGAGAGTACCTAAGAATGTGGTACGGTACAGACATCCGATGTCCATTTTAGCAACATTAAGACTTCCAGGAAGAAATGATCACAAGTTTCCGAGAAACTACTCCAAACACTTATTGGAATGAAGTGGGGCATTCACAAAATAAATGTAACATAGATGCATACAAGTTGCTGAGAAGTGCCTTATTGGCTAATCTTGGCCTATCTGTCATCACCTGTATAAACTTTTTGACATGTCAATGCACCACATTCAAGTCTGCCTCAAACCTTTTCTGCAACACTAAAAAATGAGGCTCCACATACGTATGCCCATATGGGCTTGTGTACCAAAATAGATACCTGATCATAAAAAGATCTTGCGAATGTATCATCTCAATTTTGCTACAAATGTCTTATGAACATAATGGTGGTTAAAACACTGATATTGTGATGGTGTCCTTGAGCCAAGAAAGCAGGCTTAGGATGATCACATCCTTTTTGCTGTGACTCCCATCAACATTCCTCTTAGATACCCATATCAGTGAAGAGATCCCCAATTTCCAAACCAGTGGTTAGAACATTTTGACTTGGCTTGGAGGCTTACTTTGTTCATGTGGATCTGCTGCTGGTATTGCTTCTGCTTCTCCAAGAATTGCTGGTGTTGCTGTTGAATGACCAGCTGAGCCAACGTGCTCTGAGGCAAAGGTGCAGACTGGGTTCGGTTCAGGGGTCTGTGACGGGGCAATTTGTGGGTACCTCTAATTCCAGGTGAAATTCTCTCTTTTGTTGCCAAGGGAGACTGAGGATGTAAGGGAACTCCACCTGAAAAAAAAAAAATACATTTATATGTGTGTATACACACACACATACAATTTTAAGAAAATATAAGAAGCCAAAGAAAACAGATACATGGTATAAACTGTAAGAAAATTAGTGAATTAGTGATACTACCAGGCAAACAACAGAAGAATAGGTCAGGTGTGGGAAGAGAGAAATGTCAAGGCATTGGACAGGTATGCATCTGACCATACAACTCACCACAGTCTAGTCTGGTGTGAATAAAGGTTAAATGAGGTGAGTCCTCCTACCCCAAGTGGATCTGAAGGAATAAATAAAGATGATAGCCTTTCCCACAGTACCAGGTATCAAGGAAACTTCTGTATAGCACTGTGGATCTCTATCAGAGTCTTGAGTAAAAGAGACATTATCCTGGATCACTAATAAAATAAAACCCTAAAATGACCCGCAAACGGTGCCATAATGAATTACCAGCTACAAGAAGCTTTTGCTGTCGCATTTGTTCTTTCAATAATAAATGCTGCAGGAGAGCCTGATGGCTGCTGTTGGGTGGCTTTCCCTCTAAAGTAACATGAGGGTGGCTGGAAGATGCCGGGATGCTGCCCCCATACTGCCCAGGCAGAGGAACACCTTGCCTAAGCGTCTGCGTCTCACACTTCTGCTTTTCTTTGAGTGAATTCGAAGCCTGTGTTGAGAAATAACAAAGATGTTAATCCTCTTTCATCCATGTGGGTCACTGGGTCTCTAAATCATTAGACAAGTTTCCTATGCTGTAGCTTCCCAAAACAAAAGCCCCATCTTACCCAATGGCTGAGCAGGGAAAATGGACTTTTTAAACTAACTCAGTTCAAAAAGGAAGGAATAAAAATAGGGTTGGAGCACTGAAGACAATTGAATATTGTCATTGTATTGAACTTAAAAAGGTTTTATAATTAAAATCAGGAGTGATGCTACATACACAATTTTAGGTCGAAAGAATAAATTCAAGAGATCTATTGTACATGATGATGACTACAGTTAATAACAATATATTGTACATGTGAAAATTTTTCAGAGAATAGATTTTCAGTGTTCTCACCATAAAAATAAGTATGTGAGACAATGCATATGTTAATTAGCTTGATTAAGTCACTCCACAATGTATACATACATCAAATCATTATGTTGTAAACCACAAATACATGTACCTTTTATATGTCAATAAAAAACACAAAAAATGCTTATTTCAGGCTTAATAAGTGGAAAGTACATCTCTAAAATATTTTATACACTGTTTAAGTTAAAGGCATACTGGAGAGGTAAAATTTATTCAAAGACTTTATCACAGGGATTAAGAAGCGGAGATCAGATGGACTGTAATTTTGGAGTTGCAAGCAAAAGGAACAATTTACCCTTTCTCTACATGGCTTCTAATAATTTCACAGAGCTGTAAGTGTCCAATATTTAATTTTTTAAATTAAATTCTTAAAATAACCCAATGAAAGGAGGTAAAAATATGCAGAAATTTGATTTAAACATTTTATATTAATTCATGATACCCAAATCTCTAAATATTGAAAATGACACTCTAGATATTTTATATAATAAACTACAAAAAATGCTATTAAGAACTTGAAATGTATGATAACACAGTAATAAGGCAATAATAATTATATCATCAATAGCAATAATGAATTATCCTATTCAAAGGATTTAATGAATGGTGGTCATTTTGCTATTACAAAAGCAGGACTCTAATACCTCAAAATTATGTGGCATGTTTCTTTTCAAAACTCATGTTTCATCTTTCAAAATTGCTGTGCACCAGGGAGGCAAAGCAATTTTCAGCGATGGAGAAACTGAAGGACAAAGAAGTAAGTGGTTTGTCTGAGTCACAGAGCAAGTCAATGCAATGTTTAATCTAGAAGTGATTCCTTGTCCTGGCCTCTTTTCCTTAAAATTTCCCAGTATTCAGTGGAGAAATGGAATACTACAGATCCCGTTGGCAAAGCAATGCTGAACTTGAAAAATTAATTGTGATGGCCTCATCCACACCAAAATGGAAGCAAAGAAAAATGAAACTTTAATCCAAACCACATTGGTTTATTCATCCAATGGTACCAAATCGTATTACCTCTGAAACATTAAATGGTCTGGCTTTAGTACTTGGTCCTTTGGGAAAAAATTTTCCCTGACCACATTAAAAGTGGTCCATGTGTGAGTTATTGAGAGGAGTGTCTTAGAACATACAAAAATAAGTAAAAATAAAATGCCTATTCGTGTGTCATAAGAAGTTTTTGGGTTGGTATTTACTTATCATTAGAAGAGACAGGAAATAGAAAGAGAAGGAAAAATAATTTTTTAATTAGTGATAACTGTAAAATATTATCCATGAATATTTATTTTTAGTTTCATTCCTAATTCCTTTTTTTGTTTTTCATTTCATTTACAAATGTTTCATGTGGAATTTTAAGAGCATAGCCGAATTCAGTATTTTCAATGCTTTCTTTTATAATCCCCAGATATAAGACAACATCCAAATTTTGTTTTTCCTCATCGGTATAAGAGCACGGTACCACATAAAATGACATTACAGTCTATTGACAATACCAGATATAATATCTCTTAGGTTGATTTTAAAATATGTATTGAAACTATGTATTGAACATACATGTGAACTTGATACATTCAACTCAGTGGAAGACTTGAAGGTAAAGATTGGCCAAACTGGTGATGAGAGTTGGAATAAATTTCTCTCTAAACCTAATGTATCATATGACCCCTGTATATATACAACTTAATTAACTAACATTTCAGAGGTGAATTATTCTGGATAAGGCCCACACATTTTTTACAACTAAAACTGACACTGTTTTAGGGAATATGCCTAGAGTAATTATTGCCATCTTCTGCTAGTATGACAATAACATTTCAAGTTTAGCACTGCTTTGGCAAAGAGATCTCTAGTATTCCATTTTCTCTGCTGAGTACTAGGAAATTTTAATGCAAAGAGTCCAGAACAAGGAATCACTTCTAGGCCTTCATGTAACAGTATGATACAGTGACTGCTTTCTTCCCGAAAGAGCCTATTTCAGTTGTCAGGACTTTTAAACTAATTGATTCACTTTGCATCTTCTGGGAATAGTTTAATATTTTTCTTAGAGAGTTTTTCCAGATACATATTCGCCAGTACCAGAGAGTCAGTAACTTAAATTCCCAAAATAAACTCATTCACAAAATAAATTCTATAAACATATGCTGCTGTGCTTTCGAAGCTGTAGCTCTCAGCACTGCCCTGGCTTGTGTTCCAGGTCTGCCACTTACTGGCTCTGTGATCTTGTGCTTTGAAACTCTCCAAGTCTCAGCTTTTCCTTCTGTAAAAACGTGGGCTGTAATCTCTGTTTCACAGGATGGCTGTGTGGAGCTATTAAAATAATATATCTGGAAAGTGCTTTTTTTTAAAAGCTATAAACCATTATACAAATGTTAGTTATTATGTTTACATATGATTATGTGAACCAGGATAATTCTGATGTGAAATTAGACTGAATGTCTTTGAACAACACAGCAAATAGCAAACAGTGAAGGAGATGTTGGCTCTGTCAAGTTTTTCTAAAGTCTAAATATATAAAACATGAAAGAGAGTTCCCCTGTGAAAAGATATTGCTTAGGTTGATTAAGGCTGATGCTGTGCAATGACTTACATTGAGCTGGGATGGCACTGCGGGAAGCCCCAAGGTAATGTTGGGCAAAGAAGGAGAGGTATAAAGACTTAGCAGGTTCATGGAATCTTCATGAATTAGAATGCGTTGCTGTGAAACCATTTGCTGTTAAAAAAAGAGGAGAGTCTCAAAATACCACGGTATCACAAATTTTACTGTAAAATGTTCTCATTTCAGAAAATGGGTCTTACCATAATTAAGAAAAGATTTTAAGTATTTATTTTATGACTTCTGTATCTAAAAGTTATAATGTAAAATTTAAATAAAAAATTTCTTCCAAAGACATAGTTATAAAATCTGAATAAAAGGCATCTATGTTCATTTTTTGCAAATTCATTTATAAAATTCTGGCTATACAAAATACGGTCAGCATGTTTGTCATCTGCTGATAAAGTACAATGACAAAATTGGATAATTCTGATTAGCGTGTCTACTTCTGTATTACTCAGTGAAAAAAATATGTATATAATGCCACCATAGTCATTATCTTCATCTGGTTCTTCATTTAATGTCATTTTATTGATGGGAAAACTGACACAAGAAAAATCTTAGATTAAATATCACCATATAGGGCTTCCACAGTAATCACATCTTTTTTACTTATAAACATTTATGAATAGACAATTCTGTGTGGTGTATTTTTAGATCATTCATATTCAGAAACTAAAGTAAATGTTAAAATGTTATGAGTCCTATGCCACAATAGGCTTCATTTACACTGAAATACCCTGAACGTTTTGGCATCACTGTGCTTTTTACAACAAATACCTTTTTTTAATCCATTACTAAGAGTCATGTTTTCCCACATGTGGCCTAATATGGTTGCTTGAATTACATTTTCTGTTTAACTCTTGCCTCCCTCCCAGAACTTTTATACAATAAGAGTTACAAAGGTCTTATTAGACTAAGGAACTCTGGCCTGATATGGTCCCCAAGGGAACAACATCCCTGAAAAAGAATACTCCATGTAACAGTATGACACAGTGACTGCTTTCTTCCCAAACAAAAAGCATATGGGACTCCAATAATAGACCACCTCCAAGAGGGATATTGCACACACGGGCTTTGACTAAAGTAAATATAATAACTTGTCAAGCATGTTTGGGGGAGCTGTAGATTTTCCCCTGGACAAACCTGGGATATCAATTAACCGGGGAAAATATCATGTGCTAATACAATGCAACCTCAGAATGTCACTGAAGAGTGATGCACCACCAAAACACAGGATGTTATTCCAAAACATCATCTCAATCATATGTTTGTTTGGAGATGAGTCTTAGTCTTAACATAATAAGAGCACAGGGTTAAATGTGGAGTTTTCTCATTGCAACTTGGAACTCAAAGCTAGTTCAGATTTTGTTACTTCTTAAAGGAACATGTCAGATATTTGTGCATGAAAATCAAGAGGTATGTTGAAAGCAATAGCATTACATTGACTTTATATGCAGCCCTTTAAAAAATTGGTTGTCTAAGTGACATAGCATGAAGATTGCTGGGAAAGATTTTAAAATTACAATGTGTGGGGTTGCAATTTTATTTTATGAGCTATCAGACAGAGTTGCATACTTGCTGTAAACAAAAAGGCAAGCTACTCTTTTACTCATACAAATAATAAGCTTTTCATGAAAACTGTGAGTATAGAATACATACCTGTACAAGAACAAAAGGAACATATAAGGAAGTAAAAATATTTTAACTAGCTTATTGGCAGTAAATAGTAATTTAAAATAAAAGGATATGTTATTCACTTATGTGTATTCATTGAAGCGAAAATAAGTGTGGAAAAATCAGCATTTTAAATAGGGCATAATATTCATTCAAGGTTATATCTGCTTCTCACAGCACTAAGATATGGACTAGGGGATTTGACATGGACTGGGAGAATGGCACAAAAAATACCATGGACCTCACAAAAGAGTTTTCTGTTTCCCAGAGACAATTTCTGTGATAACCTCCCACCTCATCACAGGAACCAGACTTAAACTAAAATGAGAAATAGATTATCTTCTCAGACGTAATAATGGCAGCAACACACTGGCTCCTCATACTGGCTTTGACTAAAGTGAAGAGATTTGGGGATAGTCTTACTCTGGGATTGCAGATCTTTGTAGTTTCCTATAAAACTTGAGTGGCTCCATTTCCTCCGGCAGTGTACTGATATTCAGCACCTACCATGGTGCCCTGGGCCAGAATTTTTTGGAGGTTAACCTGTTCTTCACAGGCACTCTCAAGCTACCATTACGCTCATGCTATCGATGAGGAAACTGTCATTTCCCCACTTTTGCTTCCATGTGGGACCAGCAACAAAACCTTTAAACTGACCAAGGCTATGAGATTTGTTGACAGCTGCTGCTACAGGGAATATGACTCTGCAGCCACTACGGGAAGACAGGGGAACCACAGAGAAGTAGGGAGAATGGTGGTGGCTTTGGAGGAGAAGAGGAAGCAAACTCAGGCTCTGAGGCTCATGGCAGGAATAAAGGAGTGCAACTGGGAGTCAGGGAACTTGGGCACAAGAAAAAAACTCCAGTGACTTTAAAAATGTCAGGATCTTCAAGTCATGGAGACAATTGACGAAGCAAGGATGGTTCTGTATCCCCCACATCTACCAGGTATAGTTGGTTCTTCCCCAAGACTCTTAACTGGTATGTCATATCATAGAAACTTCAGAGACCCGGACATTGCTTAGCTTATCTCCTTGGATTACAGATAAGGAAACAGGCACAGCATTTATGTAGACTTTCAAGGTCTAGAATGACTTCAGAGAATTGAAAAACCATTTCCCTTAAATTATTTTCTTTAAATACAGCTTTCCTCAACTATGCTTTTTGATCAGAGCAGTCTATCTGTTCCACATTTATCTCTTAATAAGACCTGGAGCCATAGTCTACACTGCTAATTGAGTACAGACACACTTTAAGGTCAGACTAACAGATTGGGAGGGGTACCATTCACCTAACACAATGAAAGATCCTGACTAGTATTCTTGCAAGGCTGGAAGACCATCCCACCTTAGCATTGTGGTGAGTTCACAAGTGTTTTCAGACAAAGCCAAGATTTTTCCAAGAAGCATTTTGGAATCTGGCCCATCCCTTAAATCAGTGCTTTGCTATGATGCCAATACTTCGCAGTTTAGAACATGGAAATGATGGTTTTAATCTGAAAATTTTTCAGAACCAAAAATTTTTATTGTGGTTAGATAAAATGAGTATAGTAAATGTATGAATGGCTATTGTTTAACCTTCACAAAACAATTAACGAGTAACTTCTCTGTGTTAGATTAATGGTGTTGGGTGCAAGGCATACAAAGATGTCCTATAAAACACCAATTCACATGGTAGTTAGGTGCACAGAAAAGTAAAGAACTAACTCTTTGACTTGTGATAACTACTGTAATTAGAGGAAGGAGCATTATGTTAGGACATGAGATATGAAATGGGCCAAGTGCTGGGGTAGGGGTGGCCTACTCACATTTTACTAAGGCTCTTCAAAATCTTATTTAATTTCTCTCCTATTATGTCAATAGGAGGGGCATCTCATAAATAATATTTGTAATTCAAATGAATACAAAACACATAGACTGAAACATTATGTCTCTCAATAGAGCTGTTTATGTGGAATTTAAATTAAGCCACTGAGTTCAACTAAAAGACTCAGAGTCTCTTCCAAAAGGGACACTGGCTAAAATTAGAAAAATGGACAATGTCAAATGTTACAGGGATTTAGAAAGGTAAAAACTCTCATATAATGCTGGTGGGACAGTAGTCTGGTACAGCAATTCTGTTGAACTTTAAACCAAAATAATTATACTGTATACTATGATCCAGTGATGGCTTTGCTGGGAATTCTAACTTCGAGAAATTCTCTCATTAAGCTGTAGGATGATGGGCCATGGTATATATTGAAGGGCACCAGGACATCTACCTTGGGGAATCAGTATGCGGCAGCACTCACGATGGATTTTTATGGTGTTTGAAAGCACACCATTAGATTTCTGCATCGATAAAGACATGGTGTCTGGATCTAAAAACACATGCTTAGTGATAAAAGCAAGAAAATGGAATGATGCAGATAACATTGTGCCATTTATATCCCATTAAAACTCATGGATGCAAAGTAAAAAATATATATAATGCAAAAATTCATATAAACAAGAACATGGGAGAGAATGATGCCTCCGGGAGCAAGGAAAATGAAAGTGGGGAAAGGAGATGGAGAGAAGGAACCAAGGAAGGAGGGAGGGAGGCAGGGAAAAAAGGAGGAAGGGAAAGAGAAGAAGATAAACAAATACTTTTCTTACTCTTAAGAAGACAAAAAAGTCAATGATAGCCCTTGACAGAAGGCTAGTTATACTAGTTATGTAAATAATTACCTACTTTTCCTTTTTCTTTTTTTTTAGACAGGATCTTGCTCTGTCACCCAGGCTGGAGTGCAGTGATACAATCAAGGCCCACTGTAACTTCAAACTCTTGGGCTCAAACTCCTGGCTAATGTTTGTTAGGTTTTTTTTTTTTTTTTTTTCCTGTAGAAACAAGGTCTTTCTATGTTGCCCAGGCTGGTCTTAAACTCCAGGCCTCAAGTTATTCTCCCACCTCAGCTTCCCGAATTGCTGAGATTATAGGATTATACACGTGAGCCCCCATGCCTGGCCAGTAATCGCTTACATTTTAAAAAGCTCACAGAAAATGTGGATATAGAATTTTCAGTTTACTGTATGTTCCAAATTATCTACAATATGCATGAGAATCAGAAAAAGAAAAATATATATATATACACACAGAATTTTGGTGAGGAGCAGCCTGGACTTGTGAAACGAAGTCTGGTCTAAGTGTCTTATACTTGAGCTCTCCTACTCATGGCTTGTAACCCTGGGCAGCACCCAACTTCCCTGGACTTCAGAACCTTCAACTTGAGACTGAAGCACCTCTGCCCAGCTCTATCAGGTAACATGTGTGTCTATTAGAATGGCATACAGGAAGACATGCTTATGAGTGTCAATCAGCTTTGGCTTTACAAAGTCCCAAATCCCTGAATCCAGGCTATCTAAAAAGAATATAGCCATGTTTTAAAAAAGAAAAGCCTCAATCATTTAATATTTGCCTATGGTTTTCATGGGATTTTTCAAGATTGTATTTATTTTCTACTCTTCTTTCAGATAGCTCATAGAAAATTAAAATCTCTATGTAATTAAAAAAATTGTTGAAGCAGTAGAAATCTCTCAAGTTTTCATTTTACTGGACACCCAAGAAGGTGTTACTATAAAATGGTGAGACATATTGTGAGACCAAAAAGCAAAAAAAAAAGAAAGATCATTTGACAGAGTTTGCTTAGCATTTGAAAGGCACTGATGTTTTGTTAAGGATCTTACTTTAAAATATTGACTGATGTTATTCCTAGTAAATGATTATTTTGTCATAGCAACCTCCTTTCCCTGAATTGGGGGTGGGGGAACGTGTTTTATTTGCTGCTATCTAAAACCACAGCTCTACACCCACTCAGAAGGGAGCATAACATTTACAGCAAATGTCACAACAACTATTATGAAACAACAGGCAGATGAGTCATGTGAGATTGGGGCAAAACAAGTGACATTACAGATGATTTTAGAACACTTAACCTTATTATTAGAATCCTTTTTTAAAAGCATTTGTATCTGCTGGAAAATTTATTTTAAAAAATAGCATAGCAGAGACAGCCACTAATGTTCAACTAGAAATAAACCAGCAGTTTGGCTACTGTTAAAATAGCTATCAAATAAATCTACTGAATCTAAAGTAATAGTGTTGATATCCATGGAAACATATTTGAACCCACAGGCCCACAGTATTAACAATAAAGTAACTAGATAGGTAAAGACATCTTTGACTGGAGTTGGAAATAGAAACCCCTGAGGTTTCAGCTCCCCAACCAAGTTTACAAATGAGTAAAGCAAGTAGCTCCAACAATCTGAGTTCTGGGACTGAGCATATGTAGGAAATAGAAGAAATGGAACAGAAGTGGTCACAGCAGATGGAGACTCACTCTCACATGAGAGCTGCTGGCTTGAAGACAAACATGCTAATGAGTTTTCCCTACCAGGAGTCAGCATTGATAATAACAACAAAAAATGAACTTATTCCGAACTTCACAATTTACCACCTGCCTTCCAAACACTGACTCCTTAAAACAAAGCTGCTAGTGTAGGTATTATGGTACTACCTTCTCCTAGATCAGAAATCTGGGGGTCGGGGAAGTCTGGCAACTTGACCAATGACGACAAGGTAGCCGGTTTTGGAACGAGGTTCAGGCCGAGTCTTCTGAATGGAACACCCATACATTCTACTACAATGTGCTATTTCCTGAACCTCAATTTATGAGTAAATTCTCCTCCTACTTCTGTCTTCCCTTTATCTAAATTAGGCAGGACATGTGAATTACAAGACAGAAAATTTTGTTTTCATCTAGGGCTCAAGATCTTTAGATACAGCCTGACTTTCCTACTTCTGAAGCAGCACAATAGGATAGAATCCCATTCATTTACATGGGCTCTGAAAGAATTAGGTGACATGCTTTTCTACTTGCAGGCCATGAAATAAAGACTTCATTCAAATATACACTACTTTAATATGAAAACTCACCAGTGTTGCTTAAGCAAAAATAGTAGAATAAGCCAATTTTGTAAACGGTAAAGTATGCAACCATTTTTTTAGAGTGCAATATATTATGCAAATAATTCATACCCCCAAAATATTTGTTGCTATGAAATCCCGTACTACTATTAATCTTAGGAGACATCTGTAAAAATCATCCTAAATTCTAAATGATGGTTACTCAAGTATGGCTGAGAAATTTTTTTTTCTTTTCTCCAGTTTGGGTGGAAACATTTAGTGCTAAAAAGCTAGGATATTAATTTGCTGACAGTCTTAGTCTAAATTCCGCTGTCTCCTCACCTATCGAGAATGAATTATACTATAGATCTCTGTAAATGCAATACAGCAGAAAACCACATGTTAGCCATCAGGGTTGCATTTTTTGTTCTGGGCCACAGAGAGGCTACTCATCAGTGCATAAAGGTCTGCCCACCTGGCCTTTTGGATCATAGTTCAGGCACACAATTAATTCATTATGAGGTAAGTCACTGCTTGCTTTTGAACTCGTCTTTCCAGATTTGGAGGTGAATGTCCTGTCACTGACCTGAAGAAATACCTCTACCCTTTTAAACTCCATTAAATCACATTTCCTTCTGTTTTGTTTTGTTTTTCTTTTTTTAATGGGGGGGGTGAAAGGAAAGGTTTGCAGTGAGAGAATATGTTCAACAATTAGCTGAAAAGCTAGGGTACCTAAACAGATGATTTGTGGCAAGTTATGGCTTTAGAAATATAAAACAGATTAAAACAGTATAAGCAAAATATTTTATTTACTTTCTTCACCAATGTATACTTATTGGTTGTTCCAATATGTTGTACTAAATACTATATGCACATACATATGTATTTACAATGAAGGAATATATGTATCTTCTTTAGTAACCATCAAATCATGTTTTCCCCCTTCTTTCCTCCTGAAAGGTAATCATCATGCTAAATTTTGTGTTTGTCATTCTCTCGCCTCTTAAAAATATACTATTACTACATATTATCAAAGTATGGTATTACCATTTCTGAACCTAATAAAATTCTCCCACGTTGTAAGTGGTCTTCTGAAACATTGCAATGACAATGCATTTCTCAGAATCATACATGCTGCTGAATGTAGTCTAGTGTGTTGTTTTCATTTTTCAATGGCACAAAATCCATCCAGGGACTGATTAGAACCCAGATCCTTTGGTGTTTTTGCAATTACTAAGAATTATACTCTTCATACTGAGAGATAATGACAATCTAAAGTTTTTTGAAAAAAAAATTGTAACCAAGTTGTTCTTTTCCTGGAAATTTACTAAATAGTTGCAGAGAATGGACCAATATCCAGATATAACTGCACTAACAAAAAGATGCTATCTACAACTAATAACCCAATAACTCCACTTCTGTCTCTGGTTGCAAATATAAACAAAGTATTTATTCCATCTGCTATCATATTTTTGAAAGGATAATGAAAAAGAGAAACAGGGGTGACAGGATAGTAAGTAAGAAATAGATGTGGGACCTGAAGACCATGTAGAGGCCAGAATTACTATTCTTTAAATAGCTGAAAATGGTCAAACGACAGCATCTAGATATTTTGCTCATGTTTCTTGGAAACTTATCTGAGGGAAATTTTTGAAATCTAGAAGGAAGGTATATTCCTCCAGTGGGTTTTTTCTTCGCTTTGTGCAGACTCCTAACGTGGGAACTACAAATGTGGTGCCATGATAAGTCAAGTTAACAGCTTGAGGTTATATGATTTGGGCTACATATCTACACAAGGACTAGCTTGTGGTTACAACTTCTGAGAGAGAGGATCTGCCCTCTGCTCTGTTCCACATTAGACAGCCCAGGGCAGGGGGGTTGGCGGGGGACACAGCAGTAACAGGGGCAGTCAACTCACCAATGTAACATAGATACAGGCCTCTGGGGTGTCAGCTTAGTGTTTGCAGGGTCTCCTATTAGATTATCCTCCTTGGTTGGTACTAGGCTTTATATCTTCTGTCTCTTGAGTTTCTGAGGCCCTGAAAACCAAAGCTCAAAACTCAAGTGTGCAAATGTGCCTAGAGCAAAACTGACTTTACTGGCTTCAGCCCTTTGCTCATCAGAGACAACTTCTGGATTTCTGCCTTCACTTATATTCTGACCTGATAATTTCATAACTTATAAATAATTTATTATACATATCATGTTGTGTTTGTGTATATAAAATACATGAAATTACAGAGCAATAGCTGTACAGAGACATATCAGTCAAAATCACTATTTAAAATCAACTGGATTGCCTCAGTAGACAGTGAAGTGAGCTCCCTATAAGCAGAAGCATTCTAACAGAGGCTGGATAATCACATGGCAGAAAAACTATGGAGATGATCCAAGAATAAGAGACTTGACCAGTCCCTTTCTGTCTCAAGGTACCATGACTCTATAAAATATAAAGAAAGAAGCATGTTATATATTAGAAGTTAACGCACCAGCTCTCCTTGAACAGAGCAATGCACAGTGAAGAAGGCATAATAACAGAAACAAAAATAAGGCTTTCAGTCAATTGTTGATTACTTTAAAACAGGTGATTTCATGAGTGGCTATTTTCAGACTCTTGCCTTTGATAGCCTTATACAGAAACTACATAGACAAATTCTTGCTGACTTTTATATTAACTTTCCTCTTAGTCTTGTATCATTGGTTACACTAAATCATGTGTTACTTTAAACTAATATCCTTTAATATGTCATTCTTCAAACATAGAGTTCATATCTTGTCCATGTTTATATCCCTACTGTGAGGCAAAATGACTTGAATATAGCAGGTGCTCAAAAAATGTTTGCTCAGTAAAGCTTTACACCCTTCAACTATAATACTGCAATTATTTTTCATCACTTTTCAGTTCAAATGGATAAAATCCACCTCGCTAGGTTCTTCCTCTGAGAGGCCTGTATGAGTTGTTTTTACTTACTAATGTGTCTACTCACATCGGCATAACCAATTACCAAGCAGAGGGGCTAGTAAGTTACATAATTGTCAGGCAGTGTGCACTGAGGATCGCTAAGAATGTTTGACTGAGGATTACATTTCAAGCCCGGACTGCCTTCCAAACATCTTTGGTTGTCTGATTTATAAATAAGATCAATTTTACTGAATTCCATACACAAGACAAAAATCTATAAGAAAAAATTGATATTTATTTATGTCAGCTAATAAATATCAGTTCATTTCTTACAGGTTTATAATATTTACATTAGTTAGTAAGTATCAATTTTTTTCAATTGGTTTACAATATGTGGAACTGAGTAAACTTCAATTCATAAATATCATTTGGATATTGAAGGTCAACTCAGAAATATCACTTTGTATTAGGTAGCTAATCAGAAACTCAATTTTTAAAAGAAACAAAATAATAAGGGTCTTACCTCAGCATGAGGGGTAGGGGGCAAAACCGAAGTCTCATTTTCAGTAACACTTCCAGTTGGCCCATTGTTTGGTGAACTGGGACCAGAGCCTGGAGAACTGCTACTGACTGAGGATTCTGAAAAATATTGTGAAGTACAAATGTGTTCATGAGGAACATACATAGATGAACTTTAGTTACTATAACATGTAACATTGGGCATGTTATTTTTCCCCTATGTAAATGCAAGCACTATTTCACAAAGTAGAAAGAACTAAAAATTTCTGAAGTATCTCTGAATTTTCATACCACTTATTCCCCCTTTGTTTTCATGGCAAAACATACAACATAGTGTTCAACAGTTTCTGGAGAAGTAAAGATATCCAGTTAGAGAGGGTCACAGGAGCTTTGAATGAGAAAAAAAAAAACAAAACTGAAGAAGGGAATATTTTCTTACTTGCTCTTACACTATTATAGAAAATAACAGTAATGAAGATAATGAACTTGTGCACATCAAAAGACAGGTCGTTAACACGTAAGGTTCAGACCCATTCCATTAGGTCTGAAAAAAATTGTTCAAATGCTGTGCTGTAAATTGTTTTTTATTTAATATACTAAGGCTATACCTTATCATAGCGTATACTAGTTAAAGTCATATGAAGAAAATACAATAGAATGTAAAATCTCAACATTGCACTGATGACCTTATACAACACCATCTGACTTTAACTCTACTCATTTTCCAGAAGATGAGAAGTTGCCTAAATTTAACATGTAGATTTCTAAATACCAATATAACAAGAAATTCCTTTTAGCAAAAGTCAGGCAACAACAAGACAGATTCTTTATTTAACCCATCCTTTCCTCTTCAGATATGAAATTCACATGTACCTCAACTTACGCAGAAACTAATGCATTTATTAAAACATTTAATAGAAAATATAAATTTCCATTTCCTAGAAATATAGCTAGAGAAGTCATCTTATCAAGCTTTGGCAAATTATTTATTCAGCTCTAATTAATTCCCTACCACCTTCTACAGTTCACTCATTTCAAAATCTTCCTAGTTGCCTCATCATTACACCTTGTCAACCCAACTCTGCACAAATGATCTTGCCTCGTGCTTTTCAGAGACAGTACTTTTGATATGATTTCCACCAGCATCTTTTCTTTCTACTCATGATTATGTTATTACATTCTCTTTTCCCATTTCAAATATAAGTCATTTCTCTTCCTCTCTAATTCTCACACATTTAGTCTTACCCACGATCTCATCCCCTCAAAAAAAATCCTAAAAGGATTAGTTAGGTGGAATCTTCAGGCCCTCCTCCTACACTGGAATTGCCCCTCTAGTCTGACAGCATGCTAGTAATTCTTGAGAAGTGGTGTGCTCTCACAATGTCCACTCACTTCTTCAAGCCCTGGCAATATAGCTTACCCACTATAACTGCAACTGTTCTCTCAAATGCCACCACACTTGAAGGCCTCTGAGAAAACGTTCCTTTCCATATCCTTTCTACAGTGACATTCTCTACATCCATGTTTGTCTTTCCATCTCTTTGACTTTTCTTCCTCCTACCAATTCCTAAATTCAGACATTCACCTAAGTTTGTGACTTTATCCCTTTTCTATTTCCCTTGTCAACATCACTCAATATCATGACTTCATATGTCATTTTGGGGCAGAATTATCTCAGGAAAATCATATTTCTTGCCTTTAACTCATAAATTCCAGCCCAAATTCTTCTGAAAGCTGGACCTTTCAAGCTCCCCTACATATGTGTAAAACTCAATGTATGTATTTTAATATTAACTGTTTCCTGCATATCTCTATTTTTTCATCACCCTAGAGTCATCCTCACTCTCTCTTTACTGCAAATCTAATTAGTTACTAGGCCCTTTTAATGTGATCTTTACACTATCTCTCCATCTATGTCTGACTACAATCATTTCAGTTTAAGGCCTTGTTATTCTGTCATGAACTATAGCAAAAGTCTGCTAATATTTCTGAGTCACTACAGTAGTCTTTCAAACCTTTCTTTCAAACTCTTGCAAAAGGATCATACAGAGAGAACTCACACCATGTCCCTCTGCTCCAAATGGAGCCTAATATTTCCCACCATTGCCCTTTCTGTACTCTACACTCAGTCAAATTAAATCACCTATCCTCCTTTCATGCCAAATACTTTTCCAGTTCATGCTTTTGTATCCTCCTTTCTTTCCATTTCATTGCAGGCCGAGTCCCACCTATAAGGTACAAGCCTGGCTCATATAACATATGTCCCTCAGAGAAAGGGAACACCCAGTTTCCAGGCAATATTTTCTTACCCTCTCTCAGAACACCTATAACTTTCAACTTGTACTATAATTATATCTCTACTCAGAAATGCAGAATCACTGGAAAGAATGTGAGGTTAATATAAGAATTCTAATCCTGCCACTTATTTACTGTGGGATTTGAGCAAATTATTAGTATCATAAAATACTTAAACACATTTTGCTCACTGCCTTTCTGTCTATATATCTGGTTTATATTTTGATTAATCTGTTTTTTTTAATCATCACCTCTTGTTTTCCTTTAACAAAGGAAATGTAGAACTTAAAAGTTCTTACAGGAGCTTCTTTTTCCCAACTCCTAACTCTCGTCTTTACAATATGACTGATTTCCTGTTAATGTCTCATTTCCATATCATTTCCATTTCCATATTTTTTAAAAACTACTTTCTTAAACATTCTGTCTTACCAATTTTAAATTATAATATTTATATTATTTTATGATATTAAGACTGAAGTATTTCCTTATGTAGAAATCACTGTGATAAGCAGTAGAATTCAAGGCAGCAACTACTGTACCAGAGGATTCTATGACATGACACTGGATGGGATCTGGGAGAAGGTAGCAACTGATTTTCTGAGATCTCTGATCTCAGTGTATGATATTGGAACTGAAGCTTGAGGAAGGGTAGCCAATGACGTAAGGATGCTGGAGTAGGGAGAATGGAAGAGAAGGCATTGCAGGCACAGCGGGAGTCAATTTTAACATTTGAAAAGAACAGGACTTTCTGTAGGGGGCAGAAAATACTTGAATTTGAAAAAAAAAAGATGGTAAGTGGGTTCCCATGTCAATGAGTGGAATGAGTTTGAAAAGAGCTTACACTTTAATCTATGAAATGGGGAAGAGAGAAAAGACATAGAGGTAAGAGGATAACAGCAACAGCAACTGAACTGCTATGATGTTATGATAGTCTCTGACGAGATACTAAAAATATTTAGTATTAAGATCCAAACAAATCTCATCCAAACTAGATGAAAGTTGGCAGAGCAATGGGAAGGAGTACAGGTGAAGACAGCTGTGTGTCAGTAGTCCGGAGCCTCCAAAGACATTTCGAGTAAGTGCGGTATACCACTTAAAAATATTTACCAAAGCATCCATAAGTCCACTCACCAGAAATGTCTTTCTAATAAATGTACAAGTCTCTCTTCCAATACATATTGTTTCCTGAGATGAAAGGGCGAGTGCTTATCTCACAAAATTAAGAAGAGAAGTATATTTTAAATTTAAGGAAATTCAAGTAAAACTCTGGTAAATCAGAATCCTTATAAATAGGAACCAATCACTACTGAGATAGGTATTGAACTAAATGCCACTGCAATTTGGTATGGAAGAAAAAGTGACTGTGTAGAAAAAGCTATGATCAAGAAAACAGACTACAGGAAAACAGAAAAGCACATTGGGATAAATAAATATGACTTCAGACATTAAGGCTATGAAGCAAAATAAAATAGCATTATATTCAGTTTTTTCTTTTCTAGAAGTTTTTCTGTTAGAAGGGGCTTACTTTCTGCAGTTAGAAAAACCACCTGTCTACATTTACATTAGACACCTGATAGGTTTATAATTCTTCACATTCATTAAAACAAATTCACTCCCCAACTGCCCACGCCCATCAAAGACCTCTATTAGAAAAACCTAAGATTTTTATTTACTTCCATACAATAGTATTTCCTGGGAAAAAAGTCTGTAACTCCAAACTTAGAATTCAATTCATCTAAATTAGTGATTATATTTAATGTTGGAAAATACATATAGACTCTAGTAAAATAATTGTATTTATTATTCACTGATTTAATATTTCTTATCCCAAGGAAATACTTCCCATTGAAATCACTAACACTTTTCTTCAGATAAGCATATAAAGGTGTCCAGATTGAATAGGAGACTAAATATTTTTTTCCCAAAATTATCGGCCAAACTTTTAGGTTGCATTAGAACCTAAATACACGTTTCTACCACCACTTCCACAGTCTTCCTCTATATTGTCTTCCTGTAGACACCGTCATGGCCAAAAGAGATATATAGAAAATAAAGAATTTTTTAAAACTTACTAAAAATAAGATCTGATCTTGGAGAACTAATACCAACTGCCCACATTGGTATAAGCACAGTTTTCCTTGAGAATGGGAAAAAAAGTGGTTGCAGATCATCACTTCTTTCTTCATGCAACCAAAGGAAACAACTAGATACAGTACATGACTCTAAGTAGGTACTCAAAAAACAGTAGTAAGTAGTAGTATTTTGGCTAGTATTTTTGGTTCTTACAGGCTTAGGTCTTTCATTTCAAACCAGGTACAACTGGAACTAGGGGTGTTGTAAGACCTCAGGTTGAATTTCCTAACCCCTCTACTAAAACAGGCAGCTAAAAAAATAACTCTTCCATTTGAGACCCATGAAAATGACAGTTTCTTCCCCTTCATAAAAAGCAATATATCCCCCCTCCTGCCATAAGTCCCACTTCACTAGTAAACACATAAAGTCATTTATGAGTTCTGTAAATTTGTTGAAAAGTCAAGGTTTTGCTGTTCCATGTAGTTTAATTTTCCCAGATGTATTTTGTAAATTCATGTCTGAGTACAGGGGAAAGTGTTCTTCTTGGACCTCCCTCTGCTCATTTCTGATCAAATTTCATTAAAAATTATATTCTCCTGGTTGGCATTCCCAAAATGGACTGCCTGTTTCTGAAAAGAATAAGGTGAGCTTTGGTGTTCCCTAGTTATGCCTTGATTGACACATAGTTCTGTTTTTTCATTCATTTCCTGTTTAACACAGTTGGTGAATGCATAGCAAGGTTTATTGAACTACTTGTGATCGCTTCTCGGCCTTTTGGCTAAGATCAAGTGTGTGAACTACTTGTGAGTTTTCAATATAATTTCCTTTCAAGAAATATTTCTCCTCAAAATAACTTTTAATATGCAGCAGGTATATTTATTCTAAACTATTTTTTTCATTCCTACTCCCAGCATTCATATGTCTGCCCAGTCCTCAATTACCTGTCACCTCAAACATTCGCTTCTTGAATGAAGTGACAACATTTCCATCCTTCCGCCTGAGTAAGGGGCTGCTTCTCCTCTCTGCCACTTTCTGTTTTAACCTGGACCGCACCTTCAAGTTGGGCTCAGAGGCTGGGGATTGAGACAAAAAAAAAAATAGATAAAAATTAAAAAAATAGAGAGCCAATTGCTCATGTGTTTAAAAAAAAAAAAAAGTCTCACCCTTTTCTTGGTCCACTCTCATTCTCAAATGAAAAACCCAAGCACATAAATGAGGCATTGACTCTACATTAATGAAACAGGCAAATGTTGCAATTATTTTTATGAAATGTGTGAAAGTTTTTTCAACTTCTCTAAATATGAAAGTAAAAAGTAAACAAAAATATAAGTTTTCTACTTATTTTATCTAGCAGATTTGGGATTGTTAATGGGAAGTTTAATTACTAATTGTGTTTGGGTCACAGTAAGATTTATTATACTTCATTGTCAGGCCTCTTAATTCTCTCAAGGGTGAAACTTAATAACCACTAAAACAGTAACTTAATGTGATTTTAGAGACTCTGACCTGGCTTGTGGTAATAAGAAGACACCTCTGCAGTGTATAATTTATGTCTAATTCTGACTCCTGGAATATTTTTTGTCAGTAGTTTCTAACCTAAAACCTTGGGGAAACATACTCAGTGTAATGACACCAAACCAACTAGAATCATTGCAAATAAGACATTCTATACATTCAGTATACTATCAGCTGGAAAGAAAAGGTGGCTAAGTCTTTGAATTGAAGGTTCTGAGTTAGGTTATATATTCCATAATACAAATGCACATTATTCACATGTATGTTACCATTTATTTCATATTCTAAACAGTGAAGCTTATTACAGAGCTTCACTATTTTTAAAATAATACCACTGATTTCAAAATAATTATACTTTAGAAGAATGGAAACATTGGATTGCATCTCTGTGCAGCAGAAGTGGATGGTGATGATGGTGGTGGTAGTAGTGATGGTGGTGATGGTGGTGGTGATGATCATCATGTAAAGGATATTTCTGATTAACAATTAACTATAACAATTAACATTTATATAGTCTTTGTTATGTTCCAGTACTATTCTAAATGTTTTATCAATATCAACTTGTTTAACCATTAAAACATCTGAAAAGCCTATGCCTATTTATAATTTGATTAGATCAACGAGGAAACCAAAACAGAGAGACAGGGTAAGTATCTTGCCCAAGGTTACAGAGGTAAAAGGAGATGAAGCCAGGCTCTGTACCCAGGTAGTCTGGCATAAGTCTATTCTAAATACTGAAAATGTTGCTCCTCCAGCTTTCCTTATGTATTATCATCATAAAAATTATAAAATAGTTTTTCCCAAAGCACCACTAATCATCTAGAGCAGATACAATGTTATAATGTAGCCAGATTTTATCAGTGAAAATATTTTTGAGGGAATTTATATTTTTGCCAGACTACAAGGGATATCAAAGGTAGAACTTACAATTCTTCTCCACTTTTTTTTTTTGTTTTAGTCTTCAAATATCTATACTTTTTGCTTTAAGCTTCGATGGAGAACTCTTGCATTATGTGTTTTCTTGGAATTGGCTTGGTGAAATAGGAACTTAAAAATGAAGTTCAGATACAAAAAATAAAGCTAGCTACTTTTTTGTATTGTAAACCTGATTTTATGCCTGAAAATACTGAAAAGATAAAAAAACCAAAAGCCCGGAAACGCTGTAAAAGTAGGGTGTCAAAAGGTGGGGCAGAGATCAGGGGTGAGCACAAGCTCAAAGTGATAGAGATCTGAAATGTATCACTTGCTGGGACTACCACATGAAGGCAAACAAACCAACCAGTTTGGGAAAGGATTAGGATTCTTGCCAGATCTTCCAGTAGTGGCAACACACTTCACCTTAGTGTAGGAATCTATCTCAGTTTCTAACCCCCAACTTACCCAGGAATAAAGTGAGATACTGGGACTGTATTAATGTACTTAGATATGTTTTCATGTACACATTTATTTTTAAATTACTTTAAAAATATTGATCTTGCCTCCAAAAAGTTATAGATAATAAATATATTTATCTAAAACCTAGAAAGGAAAAATAAAGAACCATGAATCCCTAGGTGCTAACTACATTGGTATCCTCTGTAGCCTTGCTAATAACCATAGGAAATCACAGATTTTCAGAACTTAGATGGAGATATGATTTTATAATGCAACCTGATGGATTAAATGCTGCAAATTGGCAGTCCATAGGGAGTAAATCAATTGATCACTTCAAAAGGCAGTGGGTGGACTAGAAAAGACCATGCATTTTCAGTGAAGGATGTGAATTCAGTCTGCATGGGACCATTTTCCTGCTATGAAATTTGCAGTGAGATTATAGTGCTTTCTAAGCTTGATTCTTCATTTGTGAAACATAGCTTAATGCCTTTCCAATTAGATACCTGAGAATAACTGTGAAGATCTGGGTGAATGTAGAAGGGAAGGGTTTATGAAACATATTATTGGTACTATTTCTGAAGGATAGTTATACAGCTAAGAGGGGCTGATCCAGAACTGGGCCCCAAATCTCCTTATTCTCAGTCTTGTCCTCCTCCCTCTCCTAATATATTGCATCAGCTGGGGCTGAGTGTCTGCAATCAAGATAAAAATGTGCTGACAGATTGGAAAAATAGCATATGCCATTTAAACATTCCAGATGAAACCCAGAATTTTCCAAAATTTTCAGAAAGAAATGATTTTTAAGGTCAGCAGATAGATTTCACTCCTGTTTGTCTACTTGAGAATCAGCTGGATATACAGCTCTCAGATTTCTTTCAATGGTCAACATAAAAAAAGCAAACACCAGAAGAGGAATGAGAACTGGGTTTTAGTCTTGTATCTACCACCTACTAAAATCAGTAACCTTGAATAATTCATAGTCTTGCTGAATGAACATCAGTTCATTCATACAGACCAACTAAGATGATACCTTCATTGTGCCTGGAGTCAAATAGATGCCTGGATGAATTACTTTATACCATTAAACCTCGATTTCTCATGTTAAAATGGGGATGTTGGAGGGATTTTCTTCATTTTCCCTCCAACAGATTCAATTTTCCTTCCTTCTCTGAGCCCATGGGGGCTGAATCCTGGAGCTGCAACACTCTAGTTCTTTGCTGGTTGGATTTCACTTGGGCTTAATCTACTGGCAGGACAGGCTGGTGGCCAAAGAATTAAGGAGGAGGGAGAGGCCAGGCTGTCCTACACTCTCCCTGTCACAATGCTGCATCACTGGCCATGGCTATGTCTCTTCCTGACTTCATCTCCCTCTGGAAGCCGCTATTCCAGGGCTCCAGCTCTCCAGCACTCCAGGAAAAATTTCCTCCCCTCTCTTCTTTGTGGGAATGACCTCCCACTATTGCTATTTTCTGGGTACCCCCACTTCCCTAAGCAGTTCATTTAACCTTACTAACTTCCTTGTTAAGTAGTCCCTTCATAAAAGTCTATGACCCATGCTGCAAAGATCTGTTCCCTGCCAGGATCCTGATTAATATAGTCCTACATATCTTTTTTTTTTTGAGACGGAGTCTCGCTCTGTCACCCAGGCTGGAGTGTAGTGGTGCGATCTTGGCTCACTGCTGCAACCTCCGCCTCCTGGGTTCCAGAGATTCTCCTGCCTCAGCCTCCCAGGTAGCTGGGACTACAGGCATGTGCCACCATGCCTGGCTAATTTTGTATTTTTAGTAAAGACAGGGTTTCGCCATGTTGGCCAGGATGGTCTCGAACTCCTGACCTCAGGTGATCCACTTGCCTTGGCCTCCCAAAGTGCTGGGATTACAGGTGTGAGCCACTGCACCCAGCCAGTCCCACATATCTTGCAGCTACTATAGGATCAAATGAAATAATGACTAGTACAGAATAGGCCAGTGGTTCACAACCAGGGAAGATTTCTCCTCCAGGGGACATTTGGCAATATCTGGACACATTTCTGGTCATCAGTATGGAGAGCTGCTACAGGCATCTGGTATGGGTACAGGCCAGGGGTACTGCCAAACATCCTACAAAGCACAGGACAGCATCCCATGACAAAGTATTATCTTTACCCAAATGTTAATAGTGCCAAGTATGAGAAACCCTGGGACAGGAAATCAGTCAATGGCAGCTGTTAATAACTGTGCTGCTCTGGGATGACTAAAGAAAATAATATCTGTCAGAGATTCCCAAAGAAGCTGGAGAAGGGTAAGGGAAGAAAAGAAAAGAGAGATTATTAGAAATTGAGAGTACTCTATGTAGTTTGTATATATTAAATGTTTCAATAAATTTTATACTTGGAAGTTGATTTTAAAATGTTTCCAATACCACTAATATTTCTAAAAATAATAACACTAGGCAACTTTTATCATTAGTTGGTGGAGTTATGCAAAAAGGTATAATTCTCAGTTTTAGAAAGGACAACATTTGAGGCATTGTGATGATCTAAGGACATAAGGTTTTGAAAATAAGGAATCTCTGACATACTGTAAAGCACAACATAGATTTATGTTAACAAAATATACAATATACAACTTCTCTAAAGAAAGGCCCCTACTTAATGTTTCTAGCAAAACCTTCTGCCTGTATTTCGGGTTTTGGGTCATGAGAGATATTAAAATCTCAGTAGTGAGGGTGAGAGATGAGATGATAGATAACTATCATTTAGTCCTGGCAATGCTCTATAAAACTCACTCCTAACATTTCAGAAGCCCACACACAGAAGCTCAGCATGATATATACCCAAGCAGAAGAATTAATGGCCTAGTGTGCTGACTCGGTTTGCAGTTAGAGTTAATTCTATTTTTAATGCTCTGGTCTTCCCAAAGGCTCAAGATTTCCATGCCAGTGACTTACTAATGGGATGCAAATCCTCAGAGCCCAGAAAAAGATCACTAGCTGGGGAGAGGTTCTGCTTGTATATGAATGTATTTCATGCCTAGTTGCACTAATTACCTTTCCATTTTTACCCCACACCCATCGTTCTCTACATCTCAATTAATCATAGAAACAGAAGGCAAGCTTTTTAGTGTGTGTGCTCATCTGAATACATTTGCCTGCTGAGATGAAAACTTTGTATAAAAATTGACTATCATTATTTAAGTGAAAACAATCAATAGTAAAATATACAGAATAGACCCAATACCTTTTTCTCTTCTTACCTAAAAGAAAATATCCTCAATAAAAGGAAACAGAAAATATCTGAAGAATGCCCCATGAACTAAAGGTATTTCATATCTTTATTCTCATACTGGTCTCCATGGTACACAATAAACTTAGGGTGGCAGGTATGAGAATAAAACATGGGAGAGGAATAGTAAACCTAGGTGGCGGAAGCAAAGGTTAAAAAATTAGGATTCCAAGGTACAGTGAGTGACACTGCCCAGACTTGTCATTTTACTAAGAGATTGATGTGTGTGACTGTGTACATAATTGTGGGGTGTGATTTTTGTACACACATGCATGCAGACAGGCACACAAACTATCTTGTGTAGAAGCACATAGGACTCTGACACAAACAGACCAGACTTCTCATTCCAATGCTTTTTTTTTTACCCTGAGATAGAGTTTTGCTCTGTCGCCCATGCTGGAGTGCAGTGGCGTGATCTTGGCTCACTGTAACCTCTGCCTCCTGGGTTCAAGCAATTCTCCTGCCTCAGCCTCCCGAGTAGCTGGGATTACAGGGGCGTGCCACCACACCTGGCTAATTTTTGTATTTTTAGTGGAGACAGGGTTTCACCATGTTGGCCAGGCTGGTCTGGAGCTCCTGACCTTGTAATCTGCCCACCGTGGCCTCCCAAAGTGTTGGGATTACAAGCGTGAGCCACTGCGCCCAGCCACCAATGCTAACTCTTTGATGTACTAACCGTAACCCCAGATGAGTGATTTCATCTCTGTGAATCATTTTATCATCTATAAAAGAATGGTAACAATGCCTACCACACATCCTGGTTCTTGGCTCACCTGGTTGTCTATCATAAAAAAAAAAGTTGTTCAATACATAGATGTCGAATGAATGTTTCATGAGGTGTACATGTAAGATGAAGTTATGTTAAAATTAAACAAACAAAAAAAATAAGTAGAGAGAGAGATGGCTGCAATTGGTACACTCCTTTGCCTAGTGTAATGTTTGAAAACACCATAACCATAACAATAGCCCTTTTCTGAATTTTGACTCAGTATACTTAAAATGACTTTTGGTTAATAACTGACTTCACATATTTTTCTCACTTTTTAATTTGCCTGCTTATAAATTGTATTGTGTTTAGTTCTAAGTCTTAACTAGATCATCATCCACTTAAGAAGGACTACCTACTATGTGTATTTTGCCTCTGCTCACTTTTTTTTTTTTTTTTTTTCCAGAGACCAGGTCTCACTCTGTCACCCAGACTGGAATGCAGTGGCATGATCTCAGCTCACTACAGCCTCAACTTCCTGGGCTCAAAGATCCTCCTACCTCAGCCTCCTGGGTAGCTGGGACCACAGGCATGTGCCACCAAACCCAGCTAATTTTTGTAATTTTTATAGAGATGGGGTTTTGCCACATTGTCCAAGCTGGTCTTGAATTCCTGGGCTCAAGCGTTCTGCTTGCCTTGGCCTCCCAAAGTGCTGGGATTACAGATGTGAGCCACTGTACCCGGCCTCTGTTCACTCTTAATCCTAGGTTATGAATATTCTTTACAACAATAATTTAGATTAAAAAATTTCAATACCACATAGCGTGGTATGTAGAAGTTCTTCATTCTTATTGAAAATTATCATAAGGAAAAAAGGGAAAATTTTCCATTGTGTTAATATTATATATATTAATATTTTAACATAATATTTCATATATTAAGATGATTAATTATTAACCAAGATTGAGTACTAGATTAATAAATGTTTCTTTAAGCTGGGCATGGTGGCTCACACCTGTAATCCCAGCACTCTGGGAGGCCGAGGCGGGCAGATCATGAAGTCAGGAATTTGAGACCAGCCTGTCCAACATGGTGAAAACCCATCTCTATTAAAAATACAAAAAATTAGCCGGGTGTGGTGGCACGCCCCTATAATCCCAGCTACTTGGGAGCTGAGGCAGGAGAATCGCTTGAACCTGGGAGGTGGATGTTGCAGTGAGTCGAGATCATGCCACTGCATTCCAGCCTGGGTGACAGGGTGAGACTCCGTCTCTAAATAAATAAATACATACATACATGTTTTTTTAAATAATGAATATTTGGGATATTCAGCGATTCCACCTGTAGTGAACATTTAGCTCTGTAATCATAGGTGAAGGTCAAGTCTTCACCACCAGCTTCAAATCCCTTTCTGGCATTGTCTATTCTTCCCTGCAGTACTGGATATCTGTCAACTTCTCCACACAGTTTCTCCCTCCCCTGGGTTTCTCCTGCTATCTCCTCCTCTAAGGGATCCCTTAGGAGCTGCCATATTTAAATGTTTTGCTACTTGGAACCAAATACTTATTATAATTTATCACCTATTCGTTCACTCTCTGTTCTTTCTGAAGGTTAGATTTCCTGGCACAGTTCCTGCCCAAATCTCTCCTCTAACCCAGGCTGGTATTGTAGAAATCTAGAAACTGTTCAAATCAGTAATCACTACAATTATGAAAGACACTTTGGGGACACAGTAGATCCTCCAGTCTAGTTAATCAAAATACACAGGTTACTCTAATTAAAAGTTTCATAATTATACAAAAGGTACATATTTTCAAAAGTACTATTCGGCATACTACAATAAATAATACAATGTATGCCTCTTCTGGCTGGGATAAAATGAACTTTAATGTTATGAATTAGATTTTATATATTTTGACACTAAGGAGCAAAATTTCTAATGTAACTATTTCTAATTATAACCACTTAACAGTATGTAATTCATATATAAAGTTTTCAAAAAAGAATTTTGGGGGAATTTCTAGCCACATGTATGGTAATACACGAATGCAATTTCCTAAAGACATTATAATACTATTTGCCTTTGAGAAATACTACTGCATCTATCCATTCTCTTATTGCAAATACACCAATTTTGTCTACTTGTTAAGATTATCATTTTTCAAAATCCATATTGGTAAATGTTACTCAATTTACAACATGATCTTTTGAAAAGTGCTAATTTTATAATAAAATTTATTGTTTGCTTCCGATTATGTAAGTCATACATATTTGAGATTTTTAAGAATGGGAAAATTTGTGTATACTCTAAAATGTTCCCTTTGTGTTTTATAGGTAAAATTATTTGAAAATGAGAATCATTATATTTATGATTATATCCTATTTGTTCATTTAATAATATATTATGAGTCTTTTCCCAGGTAATTACATATTCCTTAAAATTACTGCATTTATTATGTTTTTCACTTAAAAATCTATTATGTTTTTCCCCAAGCAATTATATATTCTTTTAAAAATACATTATGAGGATATACTATATATTATATATCCACACTTACATGTGAATACACAATATTTCATTTAAGAATAAGACAATGTTGGACACTTGGGTGTACTACATTGCTTTGCTTCGAAAGACAGCGCTGTTATGTACATCATTGTGTGAATTTTGTAGGAAGTTGTATTTCCTTCTATCAATGTAAACAGAAATTTAATTCTTAGGTTTATCACAGATGGAAACAACAATGATAACCTCTTTACATATAGGAAAAAAAATGGTCATACATGGGAAAGAGAACTACCAAGTCATTGGAAGCATCACAGAATAGCATGGGAAGACAATATCAGGGCCGTAAGTAACAGGAGCATGGTCTAGAAGGGGAAAGGTGGGCATTTTTCCATAGCATCTAAAGCTCATGACAGTGCACTCAGTTCCCTCTAAGAGCAGCACCTTTCCTCCTCCTCACCAATGTGCCTCAAGAGTGCCTGGCACTCGGCTGGCTCAGGTGAAACTCAGTAAAAGTTTACTGAGTGAATGAATGAATGTACAAATTTGTTATTTTTTCCTGTTTGTTCTAGTACTAAAAAAAAAAAAAACAGTACCACTCAGTAGTAATACTGGTTTTTAGTTCTACTTTTAGTACGACTCATTACTGTTTTTTTAATACTAGGACAAACAGGAAAAAATAACTTTCTAAAACTTTTATGACATTTTAACAAATTATCATTTTTGCATAAAAACACTTTAATCAGTGTGATTCAGTATAAAAATAAATTTTAATAGTAAGTTATAAAATTCTAATTATTTTATAGTTAGAATTAAAACCTACTATTTAATTAGATCTATTGTTTAATTACATTCGATTAACAGCTATTGAATAATAATATTGAGAAACAAGGTTGCAAGTTACATGCAGACTGGAAGCATGTGTAGCCATATTTCCATTGTTCAGGTACCTATACAGTGCCAACTACATGGAATAAATCCTTTAGCTATTTATTCAAACAAGGAATCAAGGAATGGGAAAAAGGGCATGTTAAGAGAGTCTTTTTCTCCTAGGTACTCATGGTCTTAAGAATGAATAATATACTAACCGGGATCAGTGTCACGTGATAGGTATAAGCAGAGTGTTGTGGCTGAAAGGCAGAGATTTATTTGCTTTGAAAGAGGATCCTCCAGGGCTCAGTGAGATGTTGACAGGTAAAGGTGGGAGAAGTGCAGTTCTATGCAGAGGAAATAACTACGTCCAAGGGCAGAGCCCACACATTCAAAGAATGGAGATTAAGTATGCTGGTGAGGAAAGGAATACTAAATAAAAAATAAAACTTCAAAGATAAACATCAAACACATTTTAGTTTATCTATGAGATACTTATAGAGGTTATTCAACATGTATCTTCAAATTCCCTCTCTCTTCTGGCTCCTTCTCAGAATGTAGACATGCTCAAATATTTCCCATTCAAATAAAAATAAGCCCCCATAGACACAGACCTTATGAGCTACTTCCTGCGATTGCACTTTCATAGTCAAGTTAAAGAAATAGCCTATACTTGGCACTACCACTTCCTAACCTCAAAACACTGCAATATGGCTCCAGCCCGCGATGCTTAGCAGAAATATAACGTAATCATTGATTTTGTGTCTATTTCCAGTACCTAGCAAGAACATAGGCTCAATGGGTCTCCATAAACAGTTACCGAATGAATAATACATGCCTGTATACATCCAAGCATGAAGGAAACTTACATTAAAAGGCTGAGTCTCAAATATTGTTGAGAAGAGAACTAGATGAACCTGAACTACCCTAATTTCTAAGAATTT
Organism: Pongo pygmaeus; assembly: GCF_028885625.2. NCBI lineage: Eukaryota > Metazoa > Chordata > Mammalia > Primates > Hominidae > Pongo > Pongo pygmaeus. Next base: position 68,098,866 of record NC_072379.2, read on the forward strand.
CTTGATGCTGAATATTATGGCAAGAGGCCTCATAGATCAGATGTGGAATGCAGAAGGAATTTCTCTTTTCTGGCAAGCATCACAAATACTACATTTTGGAGTCAAGGAAATCCATATCTCATACAGGCCAGAATGCCTTCATATGCTAACTCCTTTATATGCTTTAATTTTTCAAATATATTTTATTTACCTAAGACAAATTTAAAAATCTATCTAGCATCATTTTGAATTATCATTTCAATAAATCGAACTAGATTATAAACATGTTTCAGTCTTCAATCCAGTTTCTAAAATAATTTTCTTTTCTACCTGAATCCCAAAGTTTTATCATAAAGTATACTTCTGAATTGGTATTTCACAAATAACATGCTACTTTGGGGGAAATCTGAATTCATACATGTGTTTATATATTTTTTCTTATAAACAAGTCCTGTTCACTCTAAAATTCTGTATAATTATTCTGCTATGAATCTTTCTGTAATAAACGAACTCCTACATATATATATATACATATACAAAATCCTGTACTAGATACATCTTTTATATACCATTTCAAATAGAAATGGCATGAAAAGTAATTTTATTGTGGATATAAAATGTTTTAATGTCCCTCCTACTCAGACAGTTCATAAGAGCTACATGTGAACTGACTGCATGAGAGAGTGGGGCCATTTTAGTAGGTGAGATCTATTTAGAGTGCAGCCCAGTGCTTGATACAGACACACATGGAGACAGCATGGAATTACTCCCAGAAAACGTTATAGGTCAGGATTTCATGGTCCAGAAAGGTAATACCTATCCCCTGATAATATCCTGGGTATCATCATAAACCTAAACTTTATTGTACTTATTTGTTCTCTCAGCATGAACCTCATCTTGTTACCCTCCTAAGAGTCTGGAGTTGTTTTCCAGTCTTGACTCTACCACCATAACATCTGAGTAAAGTATTATCTAATGTCTCTGTGCCTCGATTTTCTTGCCTGCAAATGCGGACAATAACAGGCATTCCTGACCTTAAAGAGCTCAGAAGTAATGAATGGAATACATTGACTACAATAAGTATAGTAAATCACTGTCTAATTTGAAATGCCATACAATTATCTTCTTCAAATATATTACTTTAGGTTTTTTTCTCTCTGATGTTTATCTGAAAATTTTTAGCCAATTCCCATTAAATTGCAAAATCATCCTCTAGCAAGTCATTTCATTCCACAAGAATTAAAGTAAAATAATTTAAAAACTATAACATCAACTTGCTAACATGAAAAATTTTGTTTCCTTGTTTTCTTCTGATTTACCCAGTTACAGTCATCCAGAAGCAGTTAGTCTCTTACCTCCAAAATGTTATTGCAAATTAAATTCTTAAAAATTATTTAGTAAAATAACTTCTAGAATTTTAAATACCCAAATAAATGTGTATTAGTTCCTATTTTAGTGCATATATTCATTTACTCATATAACAGAAATTTATTCAGTGCCAATTATGAGCTCTCTGAAGATGCTGGGGATACAATAATAAGTAGGCTAAAGATACTGTCCTCAAGGATTCCTCAACTGAGTAGAATGTAATTTTAATATAGAGATATATGCACAGAGATATGTCAGAGCATATTTGGGCATATACATTTGGCGTAAAATATGAAGTGACTATTTGGGGTGGCCTGGTGGGTACGAAGGTACCAGGTAAAGCTTAACAGAGAGGAAGTATATATCATCTGAGCATTTAAAGATGAGTATGAACTATTGAAGAGGGCACTTTAAGAGCAAGGAGCATTTGGAAAACCAGATGAGAATGGCTTGTGTGAATGGGAAACAGAAAGATTTGTTCAAGGAATTTCCATTTTTTCAGTACTGCTAGGGCAAAGGGGTATGAGGTGGTGGAGTGGGGAGAGTTGAGAGAGGTCAGAGAGGGAATGAGGGGAGAGATATCATGCTTGCGATGGAGGAGCTTTAGCCTTGTACATAACAGAAGAGGCAGTAAATGGCTCTTTTAGAGGGTAGGAAGACTAGATTTAAACTTTAGAAAGTCAAAGGATTGACTGGACAGGAATATGATGGAATCAGTGGTTAATAACTGGAATGGAGGCTGAACAAAATAGGGAATGAACTATAACAGTAGGCATGATAAGAAAGGGGAGATTTAACAGCAAGCAATAACAGAAGTTAGTATTGGATGAAATAAAGGAGAACTAGGCGCCCGGTGTGGTTCTGAGATTTCTGGACAGAACACGGTTCCATTTATTTATTTAGGGAATCACATTGTTCAGCTTAATAAACAGATGCACGTACATTTTTTAAAAGTCTAATTACTGTTACTAATAATTGTTATCTCTCACAATATAATTTTAAGTCTTTAGGTGCAACCTCTAAGTCTATTCAACTCTTCACAGCCCCTCAGATACATTCAGGTACCATGGATCAGCAGCACCACTGACAAGGGGTCAGCAGTGACTTCTGGCCAACAGGAGACTGTCCTCTCCCCAGTTCAAATACCACCTTGCTTCCTGCTCTTGTCCTGTTTCAGAACCTTCCAAGTCACCTGGGCATCTGTTATTATTAATTTTGCTTTGCAAGTTTTGATTTTATAACCTTTAGACAACCTTTATGGTTTTGGAATGTTCTTGGTAATTCAATTCTACCTCAATAGCATTGATAACTTTACTGGACTATATCATACATTTTCTTTATAATATATATTTATAAGGAAACACTATTACCTATTTTGAATGGATATAAAAGGTAAAATTTCACCTCTAGATTCATTCAGGCCTCCCCTGAACCCTTTTCTAGACAGATCATCAGTTAAACACCTTCTATTTAGTCAACTTTTTCTGGATGACTGTCTGGATAAAGGCATCGCAAACAAATTTCACATAAAATGGTAAAGGGGTAGTAAGTCAAAGTACACTGTAGAAAACACCATCTTAACGAAAACTCTAAGCAGTTGGGGTAGGCAGAATAATGCCCCACTCCAAAGATGTCCATGTTCTATTCCCTAGAATTTGTGACTATATCACATTAGGTGGTAAAGGTAAAGGTAAAGTTACAAATGGATTTAAGGTTGCCAATCAACTGACTTAAAGAAGATTAACTTGGATTATCCAAGGGGTCCTTAAAAAATAAGGAAGAGAGAGGCAGAGGAGTGTTAGTGCAATGCCATTTGAGAAAGGCTTGGTTGGTCCTAGTGGCCACGAGGAAGGGAGAGCCCACAGTTAGAGCTTGCAGGCAGCCTCCGGAAGCCAGAAGAAACAAGGAGAGGGATTCGTTCCCAGAGTCCCCAGAAAGGAACACGCCAGGGTGATGCCTTCATTTTAGCCCAGTCAAAGCCATTTTGGACATATGACCTCCAGCACTGTAAAATAATAAATATAGATTGGTTTAGGCAACTAAGTTTGTGGTAATTTGTTACAGCATCCACAGGAAAATAATACAGTAGTTGAATGAATTCCAAGATTGGTGCTATTTTGGAAATCTGAATATTCTGAAATACTGGTTCTGACTAGATCAGATTTTACTGGGCTGTATTTTTAATGCATTATTTTTAGGTAATGTAGTAGGATATTAAAGAGTAGTATATAATGATATATGATCACACAGCAAAAATGCCAGGACAAAAATTTACTTAATACTTAGCACTTTGCCACGTGTAATTTTCTATGGTAAAGGTTTTATTAATGTATTTGTTTACTTGCAGAAGATCCAAAAGAGAAAAAAGACAAAAAGTATAATTTATTTCCTTTAAATATTTCTGTAAAAGTTCCATAGGGTATAAGTATATAAATTAAGGATTATTTAATTTAACCATAAAATACTAAGAATACATTAAATAGCCAAGATAAGCAATTTCCAAAACTTGAGTGGGAATATTTCCCTTTTTTTGTTGCTGTTGTTTTACAGATTCCATTTGAGATATTATTAAGCCAAATACCAACTCTGTGATAGGCCTATTTCTAAGAATAACTTTATTTTTAGTTTAATGTAAGTATAAGAGGCAGGGGAACAGTTTAAACCTTTTAACTGCTTCAAAATAGTTAATCAAAATATTTTTTAATTTTATATATGACCTTTATAGTATAAGATACAATTCCAGTCTCTTACAACTTAATCAGCTAAATATAAAATGTAACCTTCCATCTGGTAAATCAGTTTAACAGACATAATTGTGCCCCACCATAACTCAATAAGACACTGAGGAAAACCATTGAAATGCTATTTCCTTTTCTTTAGAAGAGAATTATGTACAATTTCAGCATGCTTTGCATTTCTAAAAGTTAAAGTCAACAGGGAGGTATCATTCTCCTTTACTTGAGTTTCCCATGAGAAAATCAACAGCAAGTTTAAAGCTTGTGCTGTTATTCATGAAACACTCCATAACACTAACTTGGCTTTAACCAGAACATATTATTTGGCAGCTAAAACCTTTAATTAGAATTATGGTTTGAACAGATTTTCACTGAATTCAGATTCTTGAGGGGTTCAAAGAAGAACACTATTTTTCTAACCAGTTTATTCTATTTCAGATGGTTTAAATGTTGTACTTATGATGGGTAGAAAAAATGTTGTACTTAAGATGGGTCGAAAAAAGAGAATGTTGCTCTGATTCACATTTTGTTGACTTTAATTGTGATTCACCATTTCTTAACAAGTACTAAGCATCAGACAAGAAGAGAAGAGAGACTCCATTCAACAAGTATTTACCAAGCACTTACTCTGTGCAACGTTTACACTAGGCATTATGCAAGAAAAAAAAATACATCTGAAAAGATGCTTCCTACTTTAAAAACGAGAAAAAGTAGGTGGGGGAAAAGACATAACTTGGTGATAGAGTGGACAAAAGAACACAACAAAGAAGACAACAGAGACAGAACTGAACCCAAAAGTCAAGCTTGCATGTTTGGGAGAGAGGCATTGGCAGAACTGAGAAACTCAGGAGGAGGAGGAAGTCTTGAGGTGTGGAGGACTGGAGGGTCAACTTCCAAATCTGTTACATTTAAATAGTTGCAAGATACCTTGCAAATGTTAGCCTGAAGTCTATGAAAGGTTTGAAGTTTAGAGATGTGGAGTTAGATCCCAAATAAAAGAACTTAGAGGAAAAAAAATGAAGGCAGTCCTGATCAACCTTTTCATTTTATAGATGAGAAAGCTGGGTTAAACCCTACTATCAGAAACGACTACTGGTTAGAATGAATAACAAGTAGGATCAAAGTCTTTAAGATGGTGACAATTGAAATAGAAAAGTTAAAACAATAGAAGAGACAATGCAACTTTAGGAACCTCAGGTTTCATGAGCTTCATATTTAAAGGATGCGGTGGTAAAAATAGAGAGGTAAAGTGGATGAATGAAAGGGCAGCCCATGAGGTTAAAACTTTAAGGAGCATGGGTTGGACAATGGGGTCAAAAGCCACAGAGAAAAAGGAAGCCTGAGAAAAATGCATAGATTTCAGGATTTGGGAGTCCCTGGTATTGTTTCAGAACACTGATTTAGAAGAGACCAAACGCTGAATCAGATGATGCACATTTTTATAACATCATAACCTAGCATAATAACTACTTTAGAATAAATGCTCAATAAAAGTTATTCTAAACTCAATCATATAGGTAATGATAAAATAGGCTCACAGTTTGACAACAAAAGGAGAAAGAAAAAAAATTATAGCCACAACACATAGTAGTAAATTTCAATGAATTTTTGTTTTTTTCTAATTCATTGTTTAGGAGAGGGATAGATTTTGAGTGTAAGCATTATAAAATTTAGAATGTTTACATTAGGGGTAGTTGAGAAAAATCTCTTAGAACCAGACTCTGAGCTCCTTGAAAGCAAAAATGTCCCTTAATCCACTCTATGTGCTCAGAGTGACCATAACTTCCAGCCCAGTGTTTGTTAAGTGCGAGTAAAAATTTGCTCTCCTCCTTTTCCTTCTCTCCTGTCTCATTTCCCAAAATTAAAAGGGACAACTGTGAAAACGACCTCTTTCTTTGGAACAGCTTGAATTAGAAGATTGCTAATGAAACTCTTTAAAAAATGACAAAACTAATAGACTGTTCTTTCCAATATATTCAGTTCCTTCTAATCTTTATTCTATGAAGTAATAAACTGACTGTATTCAGTCTATTATAAATATATCTATTATATTTATATATATAAATATATCTATTTATATATAAAAGAGATATATAAATATAGCTATTATTCAGTCTATTATAAATATATAATTAGATATATAAATATATCTAATTATAAACATGTACAACTTCTTAGACTATACACTTTAATAAAATTTCTTCCAACAAAATTTAAAAATATTTCCTGCTAGTCAGCCTAAAGTTTCAAATTTTAACATACCTATTTTTAAAACTCAGAAACTTTCTGTAAACATAAACTTCCTGATTTTTGTCTTTCATATTCTCCTCTTAGTATCTGCCCCTTAAAAGAGAGATGAGACCTTAACAGTCATGGTCTTTCTTCATGTGGAAGCTTCTCCATTCTCTTTCTAACTAAATATTTTCCTGTGGTCTCATGTCACTCATCTCTAGGATTTACTCAATACTATCTCTGGATTATCTGATTTACTTATTTTAAACAAGGGAAACGAATTAAGATGTTTCCGATGCTTATCTATGAAATAGCCAACATTTTATTCCTCTTCCTGCCTTCTGTATCACAGAGTTCTTCATCATTGAATTCTGTGTCTACTCATCTTCTTTTCCAACCCTGGAGTCCTCAGTGAGACTCCTCAGTTCTCTAATTCTCTAACATTAATATGCATATCCTCTGTCCTTCCCCACCCCTCCTCTATCTGACAGTCATCTTTCACTTCCAGAGGACTCATAACATCACTGTAATAACAATAAATAAGTATATTAATTCTTAAAAAAAGATAAATATTATCCTAGTAATAAATCCAAAGGGAAATGACTTTCTACATATGTATATGTAGTGGTAATGGCAAACACAATTGATGTGTCTTTAAAAAACATTTTATAAAAGCTGGAGATATATTCATTTTTTTCTTATAACTGTACTACAAATGAATGATCCCTTTTGTAATAGCCTCTACATAGAATATTTAAACCCATGTAATTAAAGTATGTCTATTATTTATGGGCCTATAAGTTTATCTATTTCCCTTAAGAAATCTAGGAGATTTGAAAAATTGTATTTTCCTTTATACAATTAGCAAATTAACATATTTTGGCACTACTATCACATTTACAATTTCTCAGAATTCTGTCAATAATCAGCAAATTAGTTCTGAAAGTTTGTTTATGGCAAACATATTTGGAAAGCCCAACTTGAAATAGGTTTTACCTTTGAAATAGCTTATTTGAAAAACTTGTTAAATATTTCGATGCAGAAAGAAAACAAAAATTTGTGGTTTTAATAATTTGTTTTCCATTGAAAATATCTCTCATCATTGTTTTTACAAAGAATATCCCAAACATATGCTATTTCTAAAAAGATTTTGAACTTTATTTATCATTGGACTGAAGTTAACTTACAAATGACACCACCTAAATTGTTATAAGCCACTACTTTTATTAGGATAGATGCTACATGGTACTTTAATTCTAGCAAAATTGCCATTCTCAATGATATTAGATATCACTTATTCCTGTTCAAAGAATAAGTGTTAAGGGTTAAGAGACCAGATTCTGAAATAAAACTCGCTGTCTTCAAACCTGGCATTGTACATACTGCCATAATAAAGAAAATCAGAACTGAGGAAAGTTAGTAAACCTCTCTGTGACAGTTCTCTCATCTATAAAACTGGTGAGAAATAATAAAATATATTTCTAGGATTATTGTATGGAGTTAATAAGATATAGGTAAGATGCCTAAAATGGATCTAGCACATAGTCACCAAAGTTATGTATTCTACTATATGTCTGTTAACATTAATTTTCTTCAAAATTATTATTGAACAAATATATATTATTCTTGCTAGTTGTGATCTCAGAATCCACTGATTACCCATTTATTCCCGACGAAATAATACCCTAAAGTAATGTGCTGTTCCCTTATCAGTGTTTTACTATGGAAAAATACAGTGCGGTGTCTAAACTAGGTTAAACATCACTGTCATGTAATAAATTATTATGCTCTTCTTGCTATTACATTCTTTATTATCCAAGTATGATTTATATGACAAAGGTCTCAATGTATTTCTCTGGAAAATACAGCTTTCATCTCATAAATCTTACATGATCACCTATTATAATGTTTAAAAAAATGAAGGATTTGACATGACTCTATTGTGTTGTTAGTGGCAGTTTTTAAATAAACAGGAAAGAAGGTAATAGGAAAGAATATATTATCTGCACTGTTGAAGCCCCCAAAATAAAACACAAATCCTGCTTCTGAGTAAACTTGATTATTATGGAGGCGCAATGTGTACATGGGAATAGCATAGCAGCAAAGGCAAATCAAAGGAACGGAATTGTAAGATTTTAACATCACTGTTTTGGGGCAGAAAACATAGAGGATTGGGAAAAGTTTCCTTTGAGTCGAAGTGCTTACAATGGCTTGTGAAGAAAGATAAACTTGATTATTATGGAGTAAACTTGATTATTATGGAGGCGCAATGTGTACATGAGAATAGCATAGCAGCAAAGGCAAATTAAAGGAATGGAATTGTAAGATTTCAACATCACTGTTTTGGGGCAGAAAACATAGAGGACTGGGAAAAGTTTCCTTTGAGTTGAAGTGCTTATGATGGCCTGTGAAGAAAGGGTAGACAATTTATACTTTAAAAGTCCACTGAGGAAAGGCCAAGCGCATTTGTGAAAATCCACACAAAACTCTAAACAGAAAAGTTTATACATCAAAGCTGCCCATTAGATGGATGAATGCTGGTTAGGGTTTTGCTCTTAGTCCAGGTTATTTGAGAGGTAAACTGCAAACTCCATCCAAACTTCTAGAGGGCGCAAGTGAGATAAGCTGCCCGAATGAGATGGTCCTGGGAATTTATCAGAATGACCAGGGAAAGAGTGCTTGTTTTTGCTATCGTTGTTAAACTGTGAAGTGGTGAGCCTAGGCTTGCTCTGGGTTATTGTCAAAATTTGGAGGGAGAGCATTACTGCACATAAAACCCAGAAGAGGCAAGACGGGAACTCATACTTCTAATAACAAAGTTTAAATGCACTGAATTGATAACATCATCTAAGCAGCTGGACACTAGGAAAATTCATTTAAATGACCCCCTCCAAACACCTCCCACTTTTTAAACTAAACTAATTTGTATTTGGTTCTTGCTTCTTAAAAATTAACGAGTTCTTAATCCAGTCTATCATTGATGGACATTTGGGTTGGTTCCAAGTCTTTGCTATTGTGAATAGTGCCGCAATAAACATACGTGTGCGTGTGTCTTTATAGCAGCATGATTTATAATCCTTTGGGTATATACCCAGTAATGGGATGGCTGGGTCAAATGGTATTTCTAGTTCTAGATCCTTGAGGAATCGCCACACTGTCTTCCAGCAGCCATAAAAAATGATGAGTTCATGTCCTTTGTAGGGACATGGATGAAGCTGGAAACCATCATTCTCAGCAAACTATCACAAGGACAAAAAACCAAACACCGCATGTTCTCACTCATAGGTGGGAATCGAACAATGAGAACACTTGGACACAGGAAGGGGAACATCACACACCGGGGCCTGTCACGGAGTTGGGGGACGGGGGAGGGATAGCAGTAGGAGAAATAATGTAAATGACAAGTTAATGGGTGCAGCACATCAACATGGCACATGTATACATATGTAACAAACCTGCACGTTGTGCACAGGTACCCTACAACTTAAAGTAAAATAAAAAATATATATTAAAAAAATTAACGAGTTCTGAAAATATAATTCTGTTTAGACATTGTATCTTCTTTAGGTGATATGACTTAGAATGCTTTTACTAAGGCTTGTGTTCAAACTCAGAGGGAAGAGTTTCCTGTGACTGATTAGTGAACTCTGTCTTGGACACTGAAAGGGTTTCACCATGATGCTTATGCCACACATGTGCCTGCCTTGGTGTATACTTATGCTGTCCTACATGACAATCACTAGACACAGGTGGCTTTTTAAACTTAGATTCAAATGAATTAGTTAACAAAATTAGTTATGAGCTCACTAATAAATTAGTTAACAAAAATTTAGCTCCTAAGTCATACTAGCCACATTTCAAGTGTTCAATTTCAAGTGGCAACATGCAGCTAGTGGCTACTGAATTGAACCATGCCAATATAGAACTCTTCCATCAAATTATATTTGGCAGTGCTGGTCCATACTATTTTCAAAGAACCACATATGTACAGCTACAATAGGCTAATACATTTTCTCCAAGAATTTCTCTTCATTACCTCTGTGTTACCTACTTTAAAATATATATAATGACATTAAAATACGCATTTTGAAATAAAGATACTGAAGGCTTACAGCTGGAAAAAAAAAAAAACATAACATCTTAATGTCTTTTCCCAGCTATATTCCTCGGGTGGCTTGGATCTTTGCTTTCACTCAAGAATGCCTATAATCTGAAAATATGAAATAGTAGTTCCTCAAGAAGTAAGGTGGTTCAACTGTTCAACTGCTGAATTAAAGTATCAATCAACCTATTAGGAACCTATTACATGTGCCTCACTATGAAGACTGTGAGCTCCTTAATGTCAGAAATCCTTTTTTACTTCTACTGGTTTATTTAATATTTATGTCTAGGCCCAGCACAAAGTGTGGTTTGTCAAATAAAGAAGGAAGATGTTACAAGCATTATCTTCATAGATATTTTTATCATCTAATTGGGATGAACAGGATAAAAACAACATTATAAAATTTAATATCTCATAATTGACAAAATTACCAGCTTTTATAGCAAAAATTACAATGATACGAGAATACAGATGAGGGAAGTGTTAGAATGAAAAATAACTTTAGAATTTATCTTGTATGTGAATAAATGGGAAATAATGGAGGAATCACTGTGAATATTGAAATAAAAATGAAAATAAGAGGCTAAAAAACAAACAAATCTATAAAACAGGAGGCTGATAGACATAAAGCAAAATAACGTCACTTGATAAAAAATCTTACGTGTCACGACAAACTGTTAGTATGTGCTGCTTTTAATAATAAGATGGTTCTTAAGCCAGTCCCCCTCCCCTCTCACTCCTCTCTCCAATTTCTTTGCCATAAAGAACACTTCCATTTTAAAGTAACTGAGATAGAGGCTGAAAATTTAAGGAAAATACAATCCCAAATATTTCATCATTTATTTTGTATCTCTTAATTTACTTCATTAGGTAAGTCTAAAGACATATAAATGCATATATTTGCATGGAATATTTCCTCAGTGTTCTCAGTTCTATAGTTGTGAATATTATAAATTAGGAATCATTTTTCAATAAATCTCATGATTATACAACAGATGGCTAAATGCTTTTAAAGACTTAATTATTATTTTTTGCCAATTTGTCATTCCAATCTTATCTAAAATGTCCTGCCTGTTCTAAACGAGCATTTTATGAGGAGTGAAAAATATGTCATTAGACTTTTCTACAGTTACCAGTTATGATTAATTTCAGATACCACTGTGCAAAAGCATGGTCATTTATTTCTTATATATTCTTCAAATCATTAATATATTTTTTATCACACCTCTTTATGAAACACAATTATATATTTCCTTCTTAGTTTCATATACAATCTTAGGAATCATTTGGTCCATTTGCACTTAACTGAAAAAACGGAAATCTAAAATCATGAAGCACTATGCTCATAGTCATGTATTAGTGACAGGGTTAAGACTAAAACTTAAGTCTCCTTTTGCCATTCTAGTTCTTCAATAATTACATTATATGGCTACTACTAATATTTCCTATCACTAATGTCATACTATTATTCTTAATAATTCATACTGGCAATATGTACTGAGACTGATGTCACGCACTGTGCTGGAGAGTATATTTTTGCTTACAATAACACTGGAAGGCAAATATTTTCCATATTTGCCATTTGAAGAAACTGAGGCTCAGAGAAATCCTGCATTATGTGCAGATCACACAGCTCTCATCAAAAGTGCCAAGCTAGAATTCTCAGCTTTGTTCATCTAATGCCAAGCCATGAAATTATTTTCCATGCTTTGTCTTTCTAGGCTACATTAGCTTTTCTGCAAGCAAAATATTTGAGTTAGATTTTCGAAGTTCTTACAAGGCTGATTCATTATCACACAATTGTCATTTGATACTTGCTCTTAGCTGCAACTACTTGTCATACAAATTGCATATGCAATCAATGAAACCAGCTTCTCACTTATTGAACTGTGAAATTTAAATCATTTTGTTCATTGATTTGAAACTAACATACTTTTTCATCAAAAATTTTTAGGATTATTAATTTCTACTATGTTTGTTATTTTAAAGTAAAAAAAGTATAAATTATAAATTTGTATTATTTCTTTATCATGAGGAATCTTAGCATTCTGGACCATTTAATTGTTGGGTAAATACTATGGTAATTAATCAATTACAACATTTACAAGTACGTTGTATACCACTAACTCCCTGCCACCAGAAAGCACTACTAAACTATAAACATCCATTAGAGCAATTCAGATTTCAGATGTTAGTTTAAAAAATGAGCATCTTAAAATCAACTAAATATGTTCTTTTGAAATTGCCAACTTTTCATAAACCAAATGATTACATCTATCAAGAAGACTGCTTAAAAAGTAAATTATTATCTAGAAAAAAATATTATTTTAAAAGTGAATCTTATTTTGAAAAGAAGCTAAAATTTTCTAATTTGATAAGGGTCAAAAATTGGTTGGATTTTCATACCTTACTAAATGGTTTAATGTTATGAAAACAGTAAGACAAAAATCGACAAAAAGTCCTTATAATTCCCAAGTCTTGCTTACAAAATGTGACTTAAAATAAAATAATTTCAACCTATTTTCTCTCTCTCAGCTTTTAGCATATGAACTTGTTAATCATGAGCAAGCTGGGCACTGATGTTAATCTTTAAAATACATATAATCATTAATTTGTAAGAATAATATTGCTCAAATATGAATCTGTCACCTCAAAAAATGAAAAAGTTGAGTTTTGAAAAGTATTTTTAATGTTTTACAGATTTAAAAGTAAGTGGTAGTCTTCTCGTTTCATTTCCACATGTGAAGAACCGGGAAATTTTCACTCCCAACCTCACAAGTAAAAAGCTGAACAAAGTAAAAATTAAAATTATTTTCTTAGATCTATCAGAGAATTAAGGTTGCAGGGCAAACTGCCATGCTAAAATCTGGAGAAACAGGAAAACAGAAAATCACAGCTGAGTTCAGCTTACAGTGAGCAGAAGCCACTGGAGTCAGTAACGAAGAAATATTTAAATGAGGTAATTTTAATGAGGTGTTGGCGGCATGAATTGCTGGAGGCTGAATGTGAACCAGCTTGAGAGTCAAAAACTCCAGGGGCAGCCAGGCACGGTGGCTCACGCCTGTAATCCCAGCACTTTGGGAGGCCGAGGTGGGCAGATCACAAGGTCAGGAGATGGAGACCATCCTGGCTAACACGGTGAAATCCCATCTCTACTAAAAATACAAAAAATTAGCTGGGCATGGTGGCCGGCGCCTGTAGTCCCAGCTACTCAGGAGGCTAAGGCAGGAGAATACCGTGAACCTGGGAGGCGGAGCTTGCAGTGAGCCGAGATCATGCCACTGCACTCCAGCCTGGGCGACAGAGCAAGACTGTCTCAAAAAACAAACAAACAAACAAACAAAACTCCAGGGTCCCAGTCTCAGAAGAATCCTACATTTTCATGGGTTTTACTTCCAGGAACCCGATCAGTTTCTCTCAGTGAATATATGAGAAAAAAATCCCTTTCTGTTTAAGTGAAGGTAGGGAGTAGGGGTGGGAGAGGGAAGAAAAGTAACCATTTTGTAATACTTGTCTAATGAAAAAGTAACAATTTTGAAATACACACAAAGGATTCTTCATAACAACAGCCTACTCTCCAAGAGAAAATATTTTACAGAGCCTTATCTGACCCAAGAGAGAAGGTAACTAGTAAATCTCAGCTTCCTATCTTACTCAAGGGGAGGAAACAGGCTAAGAAGTAGTTCAAGGGATCACACAATACAAACTCAGGCCCACTTAAAAAAATGAAATTTAGTTGTAAGGTTATAGAACATTTCTCTTGTCCAATGCCTTACCACCACATCAACTAAGTTCTGTATTCTAACAGTGAATTAAAACTGAGGGAGCTACAGGACACAAATTCTATTTAAGAAGGAGCTCTTAGGGAGACCCCAAAGCAATAGGAGAAGGAAAAAAATCAAAGGAAACTAGAGGAAACTGAAGACTCTGACATTTACCACTACAACAGATACTAAACAAAGCCCAACCCCAGCCAGATTAACATAAAACCTCACACCAAAAGTATAATTACTCAATTTCTATTGTCCAATATATCATGTCAAGCTTTCAACAAAAAATTATAAAGCATCCTAAAAGGCAAGAAAAACAATCTGAAGAGACAAAGCAAACATCAGACCAGACTCAGTTATGACACAAATTTTGGAATTAACAGAAAGGGAACTTAAAGGAACTAAAAGTAGTATGTTAAGGGTTCTAATGGAAAGTTGGCAACATGCAACAACAGATGGATAATATAAACAGAGAAATGGAAACGCCAGGAAAGATTGAAAAGGGAATGCTGGAGATCAAAAGCACAGCAGTAGAAATTAAAAAAAGGTCTTATCCGGGCACGGTACCTCCGCCTGTAATCCCAGCACTTTGGGAGGCCAAGACAGGTGGATCATGAGGTCAGGTGATCAAGACCATCCTGGCTAACATGGTGAAACCCCGTCTCTACTAAAAACTAAAAAAAAAAATTAGCTGGGCGTGGTGGTGGTCCCAGTCCCAGCTACTAGGGAGGCTGAGGCAGGAGAATGGCATGAACCCAGGAGGCGGAGCTTGCAGTGAGCCAAGATAGCGCCACTGCACTCCAGCCTGGCCACAGAGCAAGACTCCATCTCAAAAAAAAAAAAAAAAAAAAAAAAAAAAAGGTCCTAATGAGCTCATCAGTAGACTGCACACAGCTAAGGAAGGAATCAATAACTTTGAAGATATGTCAATAGAAACTTCCTAAAAAGAAAGGCAAAAAACAATTTTTTAAATGGAACAGAATTCCCCAAAACTCTAAGAAAATTGCAAAAGGTATAACATATTCCTAATGGGAATAGCAAAATAACAAGAAAGAGAGAAAGAATAAATATTTGACATAATAATGGCTGGGAATTATCCAAAATGACAGACACCAATCCATAGATACAGGAATCTCAGAGAATATGAAACAATATAAATACCAAAAACTCAATATCGAGACTTATCATGTTCAAATTGCAGAAGATAAAAGATAAAGAGATCTTCAAAGAAACCATAGAAAAAAAGAAAAACTTTATCTACAGAGCAACAAGGATAAGATTTAGATCAGATGTCCTGTCATAAGCTGTAGAATAAAAAAGAAAGTATAGTACAAAATGTTGCCAAAAAAATTTTAAAAAGAACACAAATTATCCCAAACAAGAAGGAGAAATAAAGCACTTTCTTGGACAAACAAAAACTAAGGACATTTATTGCCTGTAGGCCTGCCATACAAGAAATGTTAAAAGTTTTTCAGTGAGAAGGAAAAGGATATAGGTCAGAAACTCATACCTATATAAAGGGAAGGAGCATATGAAGGTAAAAGAAAATCTTTTATTTTTATTATCAATTGATCTAATAGTTAACTGTGCATAATAATAATAGGAACAAAATACTGGATAATTGTAGCTTTTGGAAAACAGAAATAAATGACAGCAATATAAAGAATAAAAGGGAGAGATTAGAAATACACTTTTATAAGGTACCTGTATTACCTGTAAAGTGGTATACTGTTATTTGAAAGTGGACATGGATTCACTATAAATGTATTCATCAAACTCTAGAGAAACCACTGAAACATATTTTTAAAAGAGGTACAATTGATATGTTAAGAGAGTAGACAGCACTGAATTATATAAAGTTCTGAACACCAGACGAGTCAGAGAGAGAAGTGAATATTTAAAAAAAACAAGTAAATATAATGAAGAAAACAGTTACAAACATTGTAGATATTAATCTAATTATATTAATGATCATTTTAAATGTGAATTGTCTCAATACATGAAGAGAGGCTGTCGGTAAATTTAAAAAACAAGACCTAACTATAATTACCTAAAAGAAACCCACTTTAAATATAAGACACAGATCAAAAGTAAAGCAATGGAGAAAGATATAACATGTTCACACTAAACAGAACGATGTTGGAAAAGCTATATTAATTTCAGACAGAGCAGATTTCAAAGCCAAGAAGATTATTGAAGATAAAGTGGTGTTTGTTACATATTGATAAAATAGTCACAGTTCTCCAAGAAGATATAACAATCCTTAATATGTATGCTCCTAATAATGTCACATCAAAATACATGAGGCAAAACCTGTTAGAACTGGAAGGACAAACAGACAAACCTATTACGGTTGGAGACTTTAGTACTACTGACCAAAACAGAATACATTCTGAGGCATAAGATGTACCTCAACAAATCTAAAGGAACAGAAAGTGTACACAGTATTTTCTTAGCCCACAATAGAAATCAATAATAGAAAGATTAAAATAAATAACAGAAAGACAGCTAGCAAATACTCAAGTAATTAGAAATTAAATAATATAACTCTAAATAAAACATGACTTAAAGAAAAACTCTCAGGATAAATTTCAAAATATTTTCAACTAAATGAAAATGAAAATACAACTTATCAAAATCTGTGGGATGCTGTATAAGCAGTGCCTAGAGGCAAATTTATAGCATTGTGTATATATTAGAAGAAAAGATAAAAATTGAATAATCTGAGCTTCCACTTTAAAAAAAAAGAGGAAAAATAACAATCTAAGCTTAAAGTAGGCAGAAAAAAAAGTAAAAATTAATGGGAAAATCAAGACAATTATAACCAGGAAATCAATAGAGAAAACTCAACAAAACAAAAAACTGGTCCTTTGAAAGATCAACTGATGAAACTACAGTCAGGCTGTCAGGAAAAAAAAAGTAAGAGAGAAGAAACCAATAACTAATATTAGAAATGAAAGAGAGGTCATATCATAACTATTGATGCTGTGGATGTTAAAAGGATAATAAAGCAATATTATGAATAACTCTATACTGACAAGTTTGAAAACTCGAATGAATTATTTGAAAAACACAAATTACTAAAACTCACAAGTGGAGAAAAACATAATTTAAATAGGCCTATATCTAATGAAAGAAAATGAATCAATAATTAATAACCTTCCAAGAAAGAAAGCGCCAGGTCCAAATCATTTCACTAGTAAATTTTACCAAATACTTAAAGCGTAAATGGTATCAATACTCTAATCTCTTCCAGAAAATAGGAGGACTACTTCCTAACGCTTTACATGAGGACAGCATTACCATACTGCCAAAATCAGATACAGACATTATAGGAATAGACAGCCATTGATCAATTATCTCTCCTGAATATAGATTTAAAAATCTTCCACAAAATACTAGCAAATCAAATCCAATGATGTACAAAAAGTGTTGTATAACACAAGCAAGTAGGATTTCCTGGTATATGAGGCTGGTTCACTATTTGAAAACTGGCTAATGTAAATCATCACAGCAAATGGCTTTTTAAAAAATCATATGATTATATCAGTTGATACGGAAAAGGGACTTGACAAAACCCAACATTAATTTGTGAGGACTCTCAGAAAACTTAGGAATAGAGGGAACTCCTGAATTTGACAACACAAACACAAAATCTACAGCTAATATCACACTTGATGGTGAGAATCAAAATGCTTTCCCCTGACATTGGGAACAAGGTGAGGATGTTCCCTTTTACTTCTCCTGCTCGACATCTCAACATCATTCTGAATGTCCTAGCTAGTGCAATAAGACACGAAAAAGAAAAAAAAAAAGGCATACAGATTGGGAATGAAGAAATAAAGTTACGTTTTTGTCCACAAATCACATCCTTTATGTAGAAAATCCCAAAGAATCAATAACAACAAACAACTCTGGCAATGAAAAAGCTGTTATACCAATTTGCAAGATAGAAAGTTAATATACAAAAGTCAGCTGCTTTCCTATATGCCAGCAATGAACCATTTGAATTTGAAATTTAAAACACAGTAACATTTACATCAATACCAAAAAAATTAGGAAAGTATAAATCAAACAAATTATGTAGAGGATGTAAATGAGAAAAACTAGAAAACTTTGATGAAAGAAATCAAAGAAAATCTAAATAAAAGAATTATTCATATTCATGGATAGAAAAACTCAGTATTGTTCAGATGGCTATTCTCAACTTGACCTTTAGATTCAGCATAATCCCAGTTAAAGTCCCAGTAAGTAACTTGGTCAACATAGCAAAACCCCATCTCTACAAAAAATACAAAAATTAGCCAGGCATGTTGGTGTGTGCCTATGCTCCCAAGCTACTCAGAAGGCTGAGGTGGGAAGATCACTTGAGCCCAGGAGATTGCACCACTGCACTGCAGCCTGGGAGACAGAGTGAGACCCTGTCTCAAAACAAAACAAAACAAAATTCCAGTAAGTTATTTGGTGGTTATTAACAAACAGATTCTAAAGTTTATACCCAGAGACAAAAGATTCAGGATAGCCAACGCAATATGGAAGAAGAGTTAAGAGGACTGACAGTACCCAAGTTTAAGAATTACTATGAAGTTACAGTAATCAAGACAGTGTGGTATTGGCAAAAGAACAGACAAGTAGATCAGTGAAACAGAATAGAGAGTCCAGAAATAAACCCACACAAATATAGTCAACTGATCTTCGACAAAGGAGCTAAGGCAATTCTTTGGAGAAAGGATGATAGTCTCTTCAACAAATGTTGCCAGCAAAATTGGACATTGATATGAAAAACAATGAATCTAGACAAGGACCTTATCTTTTCATTGAAAGTAACTCAAAATGAATTATAGATCTAAATGAGATATTATAAAACTTCTAGAAGAAAACAGGAGAAAATCTAGTTAACTCTGGGTTTAGCAACAAATTTTTGGATATAAAACTAAAAGCATGATCCATGAAAGGAAATAGTGATGTTTAATAAAATTAGAATCTTCTGTTCTGTGAAAGACAATGATACAAGAATTAAAAGATAAACCACTGATTGAGGAAAAATATTTGTAAGACAAACAGCAAATAAAGAATTTATACCCAAAATACACAAATAATTATTAAATCTCAACAATAAGAAAACAAACCAATTTAAAAAATGTAAAATATCTAAAAAGACACCACCAAAGATGATATAGAGATAGCAAATGACATATGAAAAGATGCTTGGCACCACTTGTCATTAGGGAATTACAAATTAAAACCACAATGAGAAACCACTACATACCTATTAGAATGGCTAAAATTTAAAAAAAAAACTTAAAATACAAAGTGCTAACAAGTATGTGGAGCAACAGGAACTCTGTTATATTGCTACTGGGCATGCAAAACGGTACAGCCACTTTGGAAGACAGTTTGACAGTTTTTTTGTTGTTTATTGTTCTTTTTTTAACAAACAAGTCTTACCATATGATCCAGTTAATGTACTCCTAGGTATTTACCCAATTGAGTTGAAAACATGTCCACACAAAGACTGCACATGAATGTTTATGGCAGCTTATTCATAATCACCAAAATTTGGAAGCAACAAAAATGTCCTTCAAAAGGTAAATGGATAAACAGTGGTTCAGCCATACAATGGAATAACCAATTCAGTAACCAAAAAAGCTTCAAGCTACCAAAATACATGGAAGAATCTTACATGCATATTGCCAAATAAAAGAAGCCAGTTTGAAAAGGCCACATATTGTAGCTCTATGACATTCTGCAGAAGGCAAAACTATAGAGACAATAAAAAAATTGGTGGTTACCAAAAGTTGGGTAGGGGGGAGGATGAATAGGTGGGGCACAGGAGATTTTTAGGGTGGTAAAACTATTCTATATCATTCTGTAATGGTGGATATATGACATGATATGATGCATTTGTTAAATCTCATAGAATCTTACAACACAGAGTAAACCTTAATATAAACTATGGACTGCATTAACAATAATGTATCAATAGTTGTTCCTTAATTGCAACAAATGTACCACACTGATGCAAGATATTTAAAAAGCAGAAACCTAGGGGTTAGGAGGAGGCAACAATATAGGAACTCAACAATATCTGTTCGATTTTTCTGTAAATATAAAACTTTTCTTAAAATTAAAGTCTGCTACTTTAAAAATGAAGTTAATAGCAGAAATTAAAACTCTGGCCCTAGTGAGCACAGAACATCAATCAGACTTCCTCCTACAATGAACAACAAAAACAAGCCTGCTGCTCCCTTTTTTATTTTATTTTTAAGAGACAGGATCTCCCTATGTTACCCAGGTTGGACTCAAATTCCTGGGCCAAGCAATCCTCCCTCCTCAGCCTCCTGAGTCGCTAGGACTATAGGCATGCAGCCTGCTGCTTCTTTTGGATACCATAGTGAGCTCTGAAATGCCAGAGAATACACAAAATTAACAAATAACTTTACCCTCATTTTGACAATAGCCTTGTGAGTTGCCCATAGCTTAAAAAGAAAATATTGATCACCTTTTTCTTAGTTTGGTTGTTTTATTAATAAAGGTAGAAGAATGTAAGACATTAAAAAGACCTTCTACAACAAAAAGAGATTTAGTTTTGGCATAATAGAAATAAATAACATTTCCTTATACAAACATACAGTCAAGAGTAAGCACTCCTTAAATCCTAGGTATGATCCTAAG
Organism: Pongo pygmaeus; assembly: GCF_028885625.2. Classification (NCBI taxonomy): domain Eukaryota; kingdom Metazoa; phylum Chordata; class Mammalia; order Primates; family Hominidae; genus Pongo; species Pongo pygmaeus. The sequence continues at coordinate 68,119,727 of NC_072379.2, forward strand.
TGCTTTACATGCATTATTTAATTGAATTCTAAAAATAACTGTGCAAATCAAGTGCAATTATTATCCTTATTTGACAGATGAGGGAATCATGGCCTAGAGAGGTTAAATTAATCGCTCAAGATTGAGGACCCACATTTCCAAGTGGTATGTATGGATTCAAAGCCTGAATTACAATGGCCACATTACTTCTCAATTCTGAGAAAACTAGTATAAGATTCATTAAAAGAAGTATATTTCAATAAAAATAAACTTTGACAAATTTAGTCAAAACAATGTAACCAAGATAGAGTACTAAGATATATAAAAATGCTCCAGTGTTCGTCAATCTTGAATAAGATTTTGAGCAAATATCATTATAAGCCTAAGCCATCTTTAATGATATCTTTGCAGAAATGTGTATAATGTTCATGTATGCAATGCACACATGCACAAGTGTATTCTGAAAGACACAGAAAGAGGGAGAGAGAGAGGAAGAGATATTCTAAACCATTAAAAATAATTATTGTGTTAATTTTTACTATAATGACTTGAATAGGTTATCAAGGTACCAGAACATAACTGCTGACTGCTATACCAAAAGGCAATTTATAAAGCTATATATCTCATCTCTGCCTTCTTTCCAATTTACTCAGTGTGGAAAATGATATTGGCCTTCCAAAACCTTCACTTATGTTTGGACTCTTTCCATCTTTGAGTCTTATTCTAGTGTTGCTGACCACTAAAATAAACATTTCGGTGGGGCTGGAAAAGTCTCTTATTACCTCAAGCCAAGCTTTATATGGCTTGTGCACTTTAAGAGGTTAATCTAGCCAGCCAACTCACTTTGTTCAGAAGTATTAAATGGAAAGACTGTAATATTCAAAGAAAGGCAAAGTTCATTGGGTAAAACCTCAATAATATAATGGAGCATAAAACTTCTAGAAATTTTTATCACAATATTTTATGAAACATATGCACACACTCACTGGAACAGAATCCAATCAAATGGTTTTGAAGGTCAGTTCAAAATCACCACATATGTAGAATCTCTGTGAGAAATGTGAACCATTTCCAAAGTGCCAGGAAATATGTACTATTTCCAAAACTTCCTTTCCCTACTTGATAGTTTATTATCAGTTCAGCAGTGTAATATATAAAAACAATAAAGTCATCTACTACAGCAATGATACTATTTTCAGCCAAAGTATAAGTTTAGTAAAATATTCCAAATTTTCCTATCAACATATCCTTGTGTTATAGAACAAAATTAATTACAATGTATAATTCTAGAAGGAAGTACTACTTTAAGTGTGAGCAACGCATATAAAAATTAAAAACAATTATGTTATTTTCCACTTCAAAACAAGTTATGTAAAGCCTTTGATGTTGTGAAAGGAGGAGAAGTCACTCCATTCTTAAATTTTAAAGAAAAGTGAATTGGAATGGGCATGATTAGAGCCAACTCTTAATATAATTCCATGTTTCTAAAATGCCCAAATTCTAGGAGCAACTGTGATTCTCCTAAGGCGAAGGAAGTAAAGGTCCACTTTGTGTGACAAAGGTCAGATTTCTGCAGGCAAATGAGGTTTCTGTAGTTAACTGTTCCCGGGTTATCACTGTCTGGGGAAGGTCCTAAAAGGTCAAGAGAGGTTTCAAATTGTGCTCACTGCTTAAGGGACATCCTAGGGCTACCTCAATCAATGTAAGATCATTAGGACTTTTCTAACTCTGATTCCAGTTTTACTCTCGTAAATCTTGCTTGCTAATACATATTGCTGATGTAGATTTAAAAGAAACTAAAATAGTATCATACATAGATCAAACGATAGAATACACTCATTTAACAACTTCTTTTAACTCTAAGATTGAGTTCAATGAAATCCAAGCAGACAAGAGAGGTTTAGAATCTGGCTCTAATAACAAAGCATCACTCTACAGTAGCTGGGCTGGTGTTTACACTCTATGATCAATGACACTCTTCCAGATTTCATTTAGTATGATGTAGCTTTACACAAGCTATCTTAAACAGTTTCCCCAATCATCATGTATGTTTTATTATGGTAAAATTTTATTGTTCGCTTTGTTTGTAAAGACTTTTGAGTCACTGAAATACAATAAACATTGAAGTAAAAATTATTATTTGACAACATTTCAGTGTTATTCTTTTAGTGCAAATAGTGCTAAATTTTCTCACAATGGAATTGGAAATACACCAAACGGATTATATTTATAAAAGCTGAGTGTTCCATCTATTTTGTAATTAATGAAGGGCATCTCTAAGTATTTTAGATAGAGTATAGAAAGCATCTATATTTAATTATATCTTACTTTTCTTAAACAGACAATTGGAACTGAATTAAGGAATATTTTGAAACCTCTATAGAGATACTAAATATTAATGGCTGTTCAAGAACTTTATTCCTATAACGCTTGAAAATGTTTAGTTTTACAGATCAACAGCCAGACACTTCATAAATATCAGATTTTCAACATAAAAGGAAGAAACATGAAATACTGATCAAATACAGAAAAAATACCTCTAGAAAAGATGAGGGATTTTTCACTATTATTATATAGCACATAATAAGGCACAGAAAATGTCTTGCATATTTGTACAAATCTAAATAGGGTTTGTAACATATATATCCTGAGAAGGATTTCTTTTTAAATTGTGTTGTGGATTGAAAAAAATCTATGAGAATAAATTAACAGCTTGTTATTTATTCTTCACAGAGGAAAAACCTTAAGCTGTTCGCATGGCAACAGTGGGACACAAAGTATGGGTTTTTAGTACTTCTCCTTAAGTATTAAAAATATCAGATTTTCTCACTGGGTGCTTAATGTTCCCAAATGCCACTTCTTTTCAAAGTCAGTTATCAGTTCTGCAGTCAGTTTTCAATCTCCCAGTGGTAAGGATATATTCAAAGGCTCTGTGCTCAGCAGGATAGAAGTCTTTCTCTGTGAATGTAACTGTATCACTCATCAGTAACCTCCCGCCATAAGGGGAATCCATATTTTTCTTTCCTTTTAGTAACTCCTTAGATTCTTGAATGCCATTCACTGCCCTAAGACCTGGGGTAGTATCTACATAATCTCAGTAAATAGCTCCTACTCATGCTACTCACAAATAAATGTCAAGCCTGCAGATCAAAGTCCCCACATTCTAAAACTCATGCCCTTTATGGATCACTTTTCATAAACTATACTCATGTTTTAGAAATAACATAGAAGCTCACATTTTGCTTTCTTTCTTTTATCCTAGAAAAGTTTATTTATAAGACACTCTGATTTGCAGATAATAGTGTGGAATTCTGATGCAATACATAAAACTCAATTATCCTTGCCTTTGCATAGCCTTCTATTAAGGTATTTTATAATATTTATCATCTTTTAGTAGAAATGCAAAAATATTTGGGCTATTTAAATTAAAAAGCCACAGGTTGTTTTGCAATAGTTAAACATCCTTTCCTAGTGCCTACAATATATGCTAGATGGCGAATAATAAATTCTTATTCACAATTGATTTTATTTTTAAATCTTCATTATGCCACAGGTAAATTATATGACAAAAAATAGCTTCGGCATGTGTTTTTACAATCTATATTCATTTTAATTACTCAAAATTGCTTGTGAAAATGAATATAATTATTTGAAATCATTTTCACTCTGCAGATTTCATATATAAAATAAATAAATCTATACTTCTTCAAGTAGATCTGAGTCAAATACAATAGACCAAGCTATCTTACATGAATATCTTTTCAGATCAGTTGTGGAGATAAACATTTTTAAATTTACTACTGTCTCTAAAGAACTATATTTGGCAAACAACGTGAGATTTAGAATAGAATGTACACAAATGCTATTTATATGTATATCTAGTTAAACATTTACTATAGCAGTAAGAGCATATAAGACATTAAATATATACATATCAGAATGCTCAGAAAGGAGATGAAGATGGAACAGCAAATACAATCCTTAGAGCCACAGAACTGTTTACTAAATTCTAAATAAAAGCTTAATTGCGCTATTTCCCCTAACTTCATGAGATTATCAGATATAATTTCACTCTGAGTTCTATTATAATCCGTGAGATATTATGCAAGTCACTTACTCAGAAGGTAGCTTTGGCCTTACCTGCTTTCACCACAAAAACAATTAAAATTTAAGGTTTGTAAAATATTTATTGGAAAAATTAAACTTCATTATTCTCATTTATGTGGTAAATGGTTGAGGTACAGCAGAAAAACAGGACAATGAAAGATATTACAGAGGCCCTATCTAACGGAGAAGAGTTAGGTTTTCCGAGATATCAAATTTTTATTTTTATTTATTCCTAGTAAGAAAATAATTTGGCTGAAGTTCAAATACGATAAACTTTTAAACTGAAAAAGAGATATTTTGATTGTGTCATGAATCAACTGATGCAGAAATAAGTAGGGCACGTGTGTGCATTGTTTGCTTATGCTGGGGGCAGGGGTGGGGAGGTGTATTATCTACGACTCAAATCCTTTGGCTTTCTTCTAGAGGTGTGGCAAAATGAAACTTACAGGTGTGTTACAGAAGAGCAAACAGAGTTCTTGTTAAACCAACTTACCAGTTTTTCGAAGGGGGAAATCATCCTTTGCATCTTGTGCTCCTGGTAATGTGTACTTGTAGGATGGAGATGTTCCACTAAGGGGTGGAGAGCTTTGATCCAATGATGTATGGTGGGCAGCCCTAGAAAAGACAAGGAAGTTTCACTATTTACTCCGTAGATTTTACTGCATGTTGGTCAGCAATAATCAGCTGCACATGCTGTACACGTGCCTCAGCTATGTTGATGCTCTTTCTCCTTAGTGTACACAAACCATAGCCTCACGTAACCAAGTTCACTGTAGCAGTATGCTATGGAATGATGCTGGGATCTTCAGGATGCCCACCATTTATTTGGTCATACAGTCACATAGAAAGTTTGCTTCACTAAAATAATTTACCAAGAGTCTGAGCTTTTGACAATTTGAGATTATTGCCTATGTTCTCTTAAGAGCCATCCTAGGGGAAAAGTCATCATCTCAATCCTTTCTCGTCAACAGTATAAAACAATCAAGGTAATAGTAAACATATGCAAGGACTTCATTTTAAAAAACTGCTAGATAGTACATGTGAGTACATGAGAGTAGCCGTTTTTACTGAAAAGACAGGATTGTGCCAACGGACTCCCATCTCCTGACTTCTGGGGCAGTTTCAGTAGTAAAGAATGGGGATCACATTCTTTAATATGAAACCAATTGTTTTAAATGTTTTCTTTTTCCTGGGTGAATACAATCTAAGAGATGCAATTGTGCTGCTGGAGAATAGTTTATAGGACTGAACACTGACTATCTAGTAGATATAAATATCTATAATTATATATGTAATGAAAACAATTAACAGGACGTAGTATCACCATCACAATGATTGTTCTACCAGTATTATTTATTTAAATCATACATTCTTAAGACTTTACTGGTTTAAGGATATTTCTTCTGGCTATAACTGGCAAAAATGGTATTAAATTCAGATTCTATAAATTAACCATTTGTGGTTATCTGAAGTTGGACTCTACTGAACTTCAATTCCATAAAAACAAGGTAAATACTGCTAAGTAACATGTGAGAGCTATGCTTAATATTACCTAAGAGAACAGCTAATGAACTTTAACCGACAAATTCTTTGCATGTAGCTGTTTCTCATTTAAAAATGCTATTATCTTTTCTTAGAACAGACTTTAATTTTGAATTATGAATTAGCTATAAATTATGTGTATAGTTTTAGGTAACAAAATCGTGTTTCTTTTTAAATCATTCGTGATATTGATTGAATATTTGAAATTGTTCTTCAGAGATTTGTTTTTCATGTCAACTGATATACATGACAGAAATTATGAAAATCATTAAAAAGTATTTATAAAACATGATGGTATCTGTCTGTTACCTGTTTTGGGATGCAGAGAAGGGCGGATACCTATAAAATAGCCTTGTAAGTACATTAACTCTTTAAATAGAACTCCCAGGCTGCTTACAATATTAATGTAACAGAGTACTCAAGTACTATTTCTATCTCTAATGGTGTGAGGGATTGAAAAATATATAAGTGTAAAATTATATGGTCATTTGGCAAACACTTTTAAGAAAGAAATGAAACTATTATCTATTAGTTTATTATCCATATATGATTTGCCTATCAGTTCTTTGCCCTGAGTTTTAGAATCACCACATCCTCTATATTTTATTGAAATATTTGTGTATTGGACTTATGGAAATACAGTTCCATAAAAACCACAATACCACAGTGTATTATGTTGTCAGGTTGTGTGTCAGGAGCCAAGCTATTATTTTGTTGTCTGGGAAGAAATGAGGTGAGGTGGGCAGGGGTAAACTATTCACTGAAGACTTAGAGTTATTTATTTAGCAACCTCTCTTCTTCCTTTCCCTACCCTCCCTTATCTTCCTTTCTTCCTTCTTTTTTTCTTCATTTGAGACAAAATTCTACCAGATTTTTGAAAATATCTCTGACCGCCATCTTACACCAAGTTAAGTGTAATAAAATCACAATCTGCTAAATCTTTTGAAATTACTATATAGATACCAGATGCACCAGTTGAGAATGGAAAAATGCAAAATACAAATTTCTTTGCCCACCTCACAATTTGTCAGTTATTCATTCATCAAAGAACATATATACTTCCTTGCCCTCAAGTTGATAAATGCTACCATTTATTTAGCACTTCTCTCTGTTATGTACCTTACCACGTTATTTCACAGGACCGTGCCAGCAACCCTAGAGGGCATGCACTATTATTTTCCTCTTTTTATGGAGAAGGAAACTGATCCTTAGAGAGCTGAAGGAACTTGCCCACAGCCAGACAGCTGAGAAATGGCAGGCTAAGGATGTGTACCCAGGTCGGCTAAATACAGAACCTGCGTTCTTTACCCCAGGAATGAAAACAGCCAAACACTGAACATACGTGTACCAGAGCTTGGGATGGCGGCTCACGGAATGATTTTTTCCATTAGTTGGAGTGTCTTTCGTTGCTGATTTACTCAATAGGAATTCTTGAAGCTTCTGCTTTACTTCTGTACTTGCCACTGCCCCTGAAATACACACACACACACACACACACACACACACACAGAAACAGATGTTGATGGTGAGTTTTGTCCTCTCATGCCTCTAGAATATTTGACAAAGATTAAGAAGTAAAATCGCTGGTCACAGCATATAAAGTTTTCCTATTAAAAGAAGAAACCACAGTCCAAATATGCTTTAGAAAATAGTACAGTAATGCTTTATAAATACTACTTAAACTGCAAATTTTCAAAAGACTTTCAGCTATTTCTTTAATTACTTTTGCAAAGAGGGAATTCCCAAAATCAACTTTTTTAAGTTTAAAAAATACTGCAGAGGAACAAAACACTGTATTTTAATAATCAAGTTATCTTAAGGGATTAGATCCATATTAAATCCCTTAAACACATTAAAATAATCTTTTCTGAGTTGCTAGTTTGAAAACCTTAGTTTTAAAAAAAACCCTTTGAGCATTAAACAAATAAATATTGCTGACAATTCCAGTTCAAGTCATCAAATTTTAAACCTTGCTACGACCTGATTTTGAACTGACCTAATACAGGGGAATTATTTGGATCTGTCTCCCTCTTGTGGATAGTTCTTTTGCATGTGTTATGCCTTAAATCTTCTCAAAGTTTGAGTATGCCAAAACTAAATGGAGGCAAGGCTTTACTTAGAGAGCAATTATTACTTGGCCAGGAATAAGGAAGGCATAGTCAGGAGATGTGGATACAAGCTGATTATTAAACAAGATGGCATATATTAGGCTGCTTTAGAATTACATTATTTTTAAGGTTCAAAACAACAGAAATCAGCACCTTTGCCAGATAATGTTATGTTTGCTTCTTGAGACGCTCTGCAGACTCAATGATATTAGCTGGTACGTAAATGTCAAAACTTTACAGTTGGGTCTGTAATCTATGCTTTTAATTAAACCCAGATAATTCTGACGAGTCTAACTGCACTCTTTATCAGGCTTTGTTCTGAATAATGATCAGCTAACGATGAGGAAAGAGAGTCCATCGTTTACCCTGGTGCCTCTTACTTTCTCGTCCTCTATCTTTGCCTCTGAGAGGAGGAAGCTGCTGTTCTCTGCGATGCCTCTCTACTTCCTGTTCTTGCCTCTGCTGCTCCAGTTTCTGCTCCTTTTCTAGGAGTTCTTGTTGCTGTTTTATGGCTAGAAGTTCCTGTTGCAACTTGCGAGAAGAGAAAGACATGAGAGTGTGCAATTTCTTTAGGCTTCATAGTCATCACTGACCAAAACTGAAATATTATGAGCTTTTGGAACTTGTTTGTATTTAGTTCATATTTGTACCCACTTTTTCTGTAAATCATTAAAATCTAAGGACAAGTAACTAATGCAGTGAAGGTCTTAACATCATCAACAGGCAAGTTTTAGGTAGCGCCATTATCTGTGCATCCCTATCAAAACTAACTGTTAAATTCACTCAGGTCTTCTCATTTCCTTTAATGAAATCTTTAGTTCCCTTAATGACTTTTCTTTGAACATACAAACAGGAAAAGGTAGGAACTGCCCAGAAGCCTATTTTACAAAGCCCCTCACATTATAAATGAACAACTGAAATCTTCCATTCTTAGCCTAAAAAATGGTGTAAAAATAATCAAGGCAAATACAGAATGGTGAGATATTAAGTTAATTTGGGGGAAGTTTACCTGAAGTAAACAAATGCTAAAAATTTCAAAACCTTACAGAGCAAGTTCTCAATAGACTAATGCAATGTATATATTCATAATATGTAGAATATATTCTATATATACAGTCTCTCAAAATATCAAAATAGCAAAAGCTTTATTCTTTCATTCAGCACATAAAAGCTCTTAGATTAAAGACACTGGTCAAGAAGAAACCACTTCCACAAAACTTCATTTTAATGCACTATTGTTTAGCTTTCTGAATCCCTTGAATTCACTCTCAAACAATGAATGACATGAATATGATGCATTCTTGCACTCTTTTTTTTTATTTTTATTTTTATTCTTGAGACAGGGTCTCACTCTGTTGCCCAGGCTGGATTGCCGTGGCACCATTATAGCTCACTGCAGCCTCAATCTCCTGGGCTGAAGCGGTACTCCCACCTTAGCCTCTTAAGTGGCTAGGATTACAGGCATATACCACCACTCCTGGCTATTTTTTTTAAATTATCATTTTTAGTGGAGACAAAGTCTTGCCATGTTCCCCAGGCTAGTCTCAAACTCCTGGCATCAAGTGATCCTCCCACCTTGGCCTCCCTAACTGCCAGGATTACGGGTGTGAGCCACCTTGCCCAGCCTGAAGCATTCTTTTTTAATAGCCATCTTGAGATGTCCATTTCCATTCAGACTGAGAAATATATATCTATGAACTATAGTAAATGTGCTCACTGAGGAGTAACTAAAGACCTTGAGTTCTACTTAGGTTCTGACATTAGTAGATATGAAATCTGGACAAGTTACTAAACTACTCGGAGCCATAGTTCCTCATATGTAAGAGAGAGAATAATCTCTCTTCAGTCGCATATTCATAATGTACATAAAATTTAGTTTTTAAGTTTGAACCGTACTGATTTTAATTATTATTATTATAGGTTGGGCATCCCTAATCTGAAAATCCAAAATCCTAAATGCTCCAGCATCTGAAATAGTTTGAGCACTGACATGATGCCACAAGTGGAAAATTCCATACCTGACCTCATGTGATGAGTTCCAGTCAAAATGCAGGCACACAACACAAAGTTTAGTCAGCTTCACCATGGGAAAAAAGATCCTTCCGGCCCCCTTTCAGCTGCAATATATTTTTTCCATACACACCCAGATTCCCCCACATAAGCACACCCACAGAAGGTAACAAAATGGTGTGTGTGTGGGCAAGACATGCCAATGGCATGTTCCTCACATTCAGACTTAGCAACAATAGTGATGCCAAACAACCACAGATTGTCCACATGGGTGGCTGAGACAATGACACCTTTCCTTTCTGATGGTTCAATGTACCCAAACTTTGTTTGAAGCACAAAACTATTGGAAATATTGTATAAAATTACCTTCAGGCTATGTATATAAGGTGTATATGAAATATAAATGAATTTTATATTTTGACTTGAGTCCCATCTCCAAGACTCTCATTATGTACAGATATGTAAATATTCCAAAATCCAGAAAAAAAAAATCCAAAATCTTATATATTTCTGGTCCCGGGCATTTCAGATAAGGGATACTCAACATGTGTTTGTAACTTTCAATACTAATGAAATCAGTAAAGTTTGTTTTTTACATTAGGTGCCTAAAACTCTCGATTTTACACCAAAAAGTAATAGAACAAAAATAAAAAGCTATTATATGGAATGGCATCAGAGTCACTCTGGAGCAACAGGAAGCTAACTCTGTATATCAACCATAATAGCCTTATTACTCCCAGAAGGACATAGTTAGAAGCATTTCTGGTTACTCTTCATATTAAAATCTTTGGCGTTTTGGCTTCAATACACTCCCTTAATGGGTGTTATTATTCCATTGTAATGAAATAATATTCCATAGTAGCAGGAGGAATGCTTAAATTCTGCCTTACTGTTAAATTCTATACAGATACTTGGGTTGGTCAAATTAATTTGGTGCTTCACCCAAAGCCCCAATGTATTTGAACTTTAATCTTTCATAGGAATCTAGAAAAGCACACAATTTAATTACCATAGCTACTATTCATTATCAAAGATTGCATGAATGAGGTTTAAAACAATAGAAAGAAATAAAACTTTAGCCCTCTATTGCTAGATGTTCTGGCCCATGAGAAAGGCAGGGCAACTTAAGAGCTTTGGAGGCAGACAGGGCAAGACTGTAAATCTTGGAGCAACAATTTATTGGCTATGTAGCCTTGGAAAGGTAACATTATTTCTCTCTACCTCAGTTTACCAGGTGGAAAAATGGGATAACAGCATCTAACTCAACAAATGTTGATTATTACAGAAGCTAAAGATTCAAAAAGCTAATACAAATAAAGCATCATGTAATGCATCTTCCCAATAAAAATAAAATCTTAATGAAAAGCATCGACTTTTACCTTTATCCATAAAAAATACAAGACAAAACAAAATAAAAATTCTAAAAATCAAAAAACTTCCTAATATGAAAAAGTAATATTAATTATGTCTTTGGTTTCTAAGAAAACAAATTATTTTGGAAAATTATTTTAAAAGCTAAATTTTCCTTTTAGCTATCTCATAATTCTTTTTTCTCACAGGAGCCACTTTTCCAATATTTTCCAGATGTCAATAAACCGACACCATTGTTTTGCTTGTGCCAAATGAACAATTAATTATCTACTTGCTACTATTACATTTTGGGTAAAATTAAGCAATAAATTTCTTTCTAAACAATTTATATTGATTTTATAGCTATCAAAGGCAGCAAAAGAAATGAAAAGAAGTATCTAAAGCAGTAACTTATCAGTATTGCCCTGTATTTAGGGAAACATGACTCACATAAAGCAGCAAAATGAACTACACAGTTCCTTACATCTTAAAGTATGGTGAAAAATGTACATTTTACTCATTTCTCTTTGCCATCTTAACATGCTGGAAGGAAAGAAACAGATCTAGATATCAATGTTTCTATTATTGTTTCAAAGGTTAAATTTAAATAATGCTTCAGTATTCATTCAGAAATAAGTCTAAAAACTAAAGAAAGGCTACCCATACTTCAAAATGTAGCCATGAGCTACTGATTCCATTTGGGACAAAAGAAAATACTCTCACTTTAAGGTATTTTGTACATCAATAATATACAAGAGTTATTTTTGGAAAGTTCACTATTAAAAAAATATATATTTTATATCACTTGTCAAAGAGGCTTTTTAGGAATATAAGATAATAAAGTTCTTTTAGGATTGAGAAACATCTTGTAAACCAAGTAATATAGAGAAGAAGATAGCATTTTTACTTCCTTAGAAACTGTCATATTAATGTGGTAAAATTACATACTATTAACATTAGTTATCTATATCAACCCTGTATCGATGTGGTTGTACTTGATATGCAAGTAATAAAGTTCCTATAATACAAAATAATAAAGTATGAGATAACATAATTTATTACATTCATAAATTAGCAAGTGTTTGTCATCTTTGAAAGTTAGATATAAAAATAAAATTTTTATTGTAAATCTTTGCTGCTTTTCTCTGTCATAATAAATTCAAATTAAATAGCCTTGTTTCAACTGTCTTTGTCAAGAAGTTGCAAGATGTTTTACAAATAAAGCTAAAGTAATATTTATCTCTGAAGGTACAAAATTAAAAAAAACAGACACATCTAATATTATTTGATAATAAAATAAGTTATTAAAAATTCTGGAATATGGATATATTTGTGCTAGAATAATTTAAACAACTTTAGTCTCAAATTGTCAACTACTCCCAAACACTTTCAATAAATTCTTATCTACAGTCTATAAAAATATTTGCACCAGTTTCTCCATTTATAACTCCCTTAAGCTTTTTATTATACTATTATTTTGAATGTGTACATTATGAGATTTTTTTTCTATAAGGAAGATTTGGACATACTCAGAACATCTACTTATATACCATGTTTGTTTTTTAAAAACAGCTCTCTTCATATAAGGTGATTAATTTATCCTTTCTCACAAATAGTACATGTAGACTCTTCAGAAATAAAATATAAAATGAGTCTTCTAGGCTTGTGCTTCTTCTTGGTGGAGAGCAGATGGGGCAAATGAACAAAATCACGTAGGAGAGAATCTAAAATTAGGATAGGAAGTTACTACTCCCTACTATTATTGATTCTATGTGCTAAAGGATAAAGAAGGTCCCTCTGAGAAGCAAAACAGGTTTTTAACAGGTACTTACCCAAAGTTTTCACTAGTAAAATCACAATTCCCTTCAAGCCATATATCCATGTCTTAATCACAGTGAATCTACCCGCAAAGTGTTCCCATGGGCACTGTTCATGCCCACCACGGTGCAGACTCCTGAGTAAGGTCACAGACAAAGAAGCATTTGCTACCTTGATATGCTCCTGAAGCTGAGCCTGGTGCTGCCGTGTCAAGTTCTCATGCTGTTTCTGAAACTCTGCTATCAGGAGCTGCTTCTGGATTTGTTGCTGCTGCTGGATAAGAAGTAATTCCTGCTGCAATTGCTTCTCACGGACAACAGGGTCCACCACGGGCATCATCATCCTGAGGTCTGTCCTTAGGTCTAAAGGTGAGATGGGCTCCAGGCCCACAGGAACTTCTGACTTCACATCCACTAAAGAACCAGAAAAAAAGAGAAATGGGGTGGGGGAAGGTAATAGAGGATTGGAAATTAGCACATTGATTTGGAAACAAATAAAAAGTATAAGACCCTGTACAACAAATTTTATGCCAATGACTCTAGCCATTTCTTTACAATGATGATATAAAGTCATTTGTACATTAGTTTTGATAAATGGGCCATAGGCTAATTTTCATTCAGCAATTTGCACTCTGCCATGAATCTTCCACAATTTCCTTTTACAAACAGGTGACTTCAATTGTTTACTGGTATCAGTCATTCATAAAACTTATTCTACTGAACCACTAACAAAAATCAAGTCAACGAGGACAAAAAAAAATGGAATTATGTTGAGGAAAAGATGCCCTAAGAGAGAATTTCCACCATGACTAAATTTGTACACTTAAGAACATCTTCCTTTGTAATCAGCGTCAGAAGATATCTTCAACTTTACAAAGTAAAGGTTGTAGTATAATGTATTTGCAGCACTATTGGATGTACTAAAGACAGAATAGACAACTGCATGCTAAAATGTGGAAAAGGGTAGTTAACCACAGCAACGGTGCCAGATCCAAACATCAAGGAGTGAAAGTAGCCCAGTTTCTAAGTCCTGATGTTTAATTGGTAATAATCTGTATCTCAGCTACCTCATTCCTAAAATAAACAAGGTGGAAAAAGTATGAGGAAACTTAAAACAAGTATTTAACCAAACCACTGGAGTAAAAAAGATTTGATGATCTGAGAATAACTATAGATGATAATATTTAAATTTACACAAATTAAATTAGATAATATATATAAAATTCTTAGCAAAAACTCTTAGCAGATAAGAACGCTGCTTTCGGGGCCCGGCGTGGTGGCTCATGCCTGTAATCACAGCACTTTGGGAGGCCAAGGCAGGCGGATCACGAGGTCAGGAGATCGAGACCATCCTGGCCAACATGGTGAAACCCCTTCTCTACTAAAAATACAAAAAATTAGCCGGGTGTGGTGGCCGGTGCCTGTAGTCCCAGCTGAGGCAGGAGAATGAACCTGGGAGGTGGAGCTTGCAGTGAGCCGAGATCTCTCCACTGCACTCCAGCCTGGGTGACAGAGCGAGACTCCGTCTCCAAAAATAAAAAAAGAATGCTGCTTTCTAAAGGAATAATTTAAGCAGGAAAACTCACAGACAGGATAGATATCCAGGTGTACCATTTATTTATTTTTGGTGTCCATTCTGACATTTTGAATGACCAGCATCCATGCCAAACTGGTTGTTAAATATTTTGAGTATGACCCTTACCCACAAGAATTGGGAAAATTCTGTAGTTCAGTGTAAAAAGTTAAGCTAAAGACAACAGGAATTTTGGAGGGGAAACTGTGGCAAACTGGATTGCATGGCTTTTCAAAAGAGGCCAGTCACTACTCAGATAAAACCAACTATTGGTGGGAGTTGTGGGAGAAAAAGAAAATACAGGTCCAGTGTAGACAGAAATAATTGTTAACTGAAAATTAAACTGAAAGATTTTTTAGGCTGGTGGAGGGCTCACTCTTTTGCCCAGGCTGTAGTGCAGTGGTGCAATCATAGCTCACTGCAGCCTAGAACTTCCTGGCTCAAGGGATCCTTCCGCCTCAGCCTCCCAAGTATCTGGGACTTTAGGTGCATATCACCATGACCAGCTAAATTTTTCTTTTCTTTCTTTTTTTTTTTTTTTTTAATAGCTGGGGTCAGGGCAGTGGGAGCTGGGGTGTTATCTTGCTATGTTGCCAAGGCTGGTCTTGAATTCCTGACCTCAAGTGATCCTCCTGCCTGAGCTCCCAAGTTCTGAGATTATAGGCATGAGTCACAGCACCAGGCTCTTCAAAAGCTTTAAATACTCCAGGAACCAAACAAAATGCTTCAGTCTTTACATGTACCAGTTTTCAAATTCTGTTCTATAATCTAAATGCTTATTTGACTCTTTCATGTGTGTAACATTGAAGATGTTATTAATTTCCCTAGGCCTCTGTTCCCTCATCCGTAACTTGGAGATAATAACAGTAAGTACTAATAGCATGTAGCACATCCCTTGACAGATGTTTGGTTTTGCTTTTTTTCAATATAAAATGGAAATTTCTTATATATTAAAATAAACCATCAATAGTAAGTAGCTAACAAAACAAAAATATTAGAAACAAATAAAAAAATAAAATGGCACACAATTTCTACTAAACATTAGAAAATAAAAACACTAAAACATCTAGATCAAAACAAATAAAAGAATGCAACAACTGAAAATAACCTTCACTAGTAAAGAATTGCAAATTATGAATCAAAATAGAGCATCATTAATTATTATCATATATATGACCCATGTGTATACATATGTGTGTACAATGCCCCATTGTATAGGCTAAGTGTATGACCAAAGAGACAATTATTTATGGCAAGTGGAGCTGTCAACTGGTACAAAACTTATGCAAAACCAATTTGGTAATATGTATCAAGAAGTGTTACATATTTCTACCATTTGATTCAGGTTTGTCAACTCTCGGATTATATCTCCAGGAGATAATACTGAATAGGGAAAAAAACAGTTCAATGTCATATTATTTACTAGAGTTCTAGTATTGTTATTGAAATCACCAACTACAAGCAAATGTCTCAACAAAATATGTCACATCCATTTGGTAGAAAAGCTATGCATTCATTAAAAATAATGTTTATGGGAACATTAAAAAAGTTGTTACATTAAGTGAAAAAAGTGATATTTACACTATGATAACCATTTAAAATATACACATATAAGTAATGTAGTCACAATAGATTTATCAAGCCCCTTAAAGTCCCAGGCTTCATTCTAGACGTTGGGGTTTGGTATTTTAAAGAAAGACAAAAATTCCAGCCCTTATCGAGCACATATTCTACCATGGTTTTTAAATCATATTAGTTTTTAAATTCCAATAGCAATGACTGGTGATGTAGAGAACAGAAGATGGCTGTATTTTAGATGGAAATATGAATGATTCTCCCTTTACTTTTCTGTATTTTTCCAAATTGCATCTAATGCTCTATTACTATAAGTAACTAACTCAGATTTGCAGATTCCAGTTTGGGAACTACAAAGTTAATTTTCCATGTGAATTTAAGAGTTATTTTCAGTGAGTAAAAAAAGGCTAACAGAAATCCTGTCTACAGATGTTAAAGCTTCATATATTTAAATGTCCTTGCTGGTCATCTGAGTTGAATGTCCATGTGCATGTGCCTGGGCATGCAGACTGATATCAATCTTGGGTTGCTAACATTGGTTATTTTGCCATGGATTGACCAGAAGTTTGCAGTGACGGTACTTTGTCACTTCAATGAAAATGGGAAAATAATTTATAAATGAACTATAGTTTGGTGGACATTGACTTCTCAAAGACGATATTTGTGAAAGGAAAGAAATTAATCATGACAAGTTCAGATGCAAATTAGAATGATGGCCTGTAAGATCTCTTAATTGCAGCACCCAATGTAGAACTTTTAGTCAAGGCTCTGGAGTAACATGAGATTTTGAATATTATCTAAAAGAGTTGGCATAATTCCAACCAAAAGCAATGGCAGTTAATGATATATTTCATTTTTACATTAAAAAGGCCAAGCTATAGCCTTCAGCTACACTCAAAAAACAAAGGTCGGAACTTAACCCTATAAAGACAAAATGTAAAAATTCAAGAGACCCTGGAGTCTCTTCTTGCTGGCATTCTTGTTATCCATGAACTACAAACAACAAACCTCTAAAAAAGCTTTTTTAAAAAGATAAGAAAAAAAGTCCTACAAGTCTCTGAAACAGTTATTGTAAACCTCAAAGGGTAATTTGACTTCTTAACCTGCTATCCCAACAGAAATGATTGTGTCTAACTGCTTGCCTTTGTTCAGAGACTAATCACTAAATTGTGAAAAATCACCCTCAACTTACAAAAACTGCTCTTGATTATAAATAATTGCCCAAGACTGAGAGAAAGTGGCAGGCAAGATCCCAGTCTTTCATCCAATTTATTCAGCAGCAATCCACATTCCATTTGTCTAGACTAAATATAGCAGCGTTTATACAAGAAATCAATAGTGCTTGCAGAGAGGAGAGCAAAGGCATGAATATTTCATCAAACTCAGAGAGAAATGGCAATCAGCACACTGATGGTTCTGTGTAGGTCATCTTTGGCCTGCTAGATTAGTTCCTGTTACTTGGACAATAGCTCATCTCTGCCTAATCATAATCATATCATAGCCATTCTTTCTATTTTTAACATTAATTGCATTGTGGGTGACAAAGGCTCATCATATTCCAAAAGGAATGTTGGATTTTTCTTACATCTTTTGTGACAGGCTAATAAGCCTCCCCAGGAGAAATAACAGTAACACAATACCAGGGCTGAGTTTCAACAAGTTACAGTCACTTTTACACCTCAGTATGTTTAAGAAAGGGCACTGTCCATAGCTGCCATATTATCATAATTAGAAATCAACTTACAAGGAAAAATTAACTGCCATTTTTAACAGTGGATAAATGGAATCATCTCTGTTCACAACATTCCTTGTCTGGGAACATGCAAATTCCTCAAAAATTACTTAGAACAGGTGGCCAGTGATGCATATGTTATTTTCGAAGGAATCTGATGACAGCAAATATTAGTATTCACATAAGTTGTGAATAAAACATGTTTTTTAAACTGATCTCAAGACCTTGTAACACAAGTAAGGAAGGATTATGATGAAGCTAGCTTTATTTGGACTTATCTTGCTTGTCTGAGGTTGCAAATAAATGCAAATGTATGCCATATTTATTATATTATATTATTCATATTATTATGTTCCAAATGCCCAGTCAGAACTTTTCCACATAAATATTAACTAGTCTTAATTATCACCTTACAAAGTCCTGCCCATTCTTGACAGTGTCTGTCTTATTTGTTCAATAGTTATTCCTTCTTTTTAATGTTTATAAGCTCCTGTGATTTTCAAGAAACATTTGAGTTTTTAGTGAACTTGTAAATGAAAGAGCTCTCATTTCAAAATAAAATTAAAATACCAAATCATGTAGGTGTTCATAACAATTACATTTATTTGAGCATGAACATGAACATTCACATTTAGCTTTCAATTTCTGTAACAAATATTTTTTAATTCAAGGGTCGTTAAAGAGTTCATTCAGAGTACTAAGGATAATCTAGTTACCATGGAGTATTTCTTACTTCTTCACTTTAGATGCTGCTATTCATGGTATAACAAACGGAATTTTCATATGTTCAAAAACCGGACTCTTTGGTTGCTACTTTATCAGCTGCCTTAAGCAAGATGCCATCCATTTTAATGTTTTAAGTAAACAACTTGCAAGCCTTACGTATGAAAAAATTTTAAGAATGCGCAATTTTGTGCATATACAACCATATGGCCCTTCTCAAAGCCGTAGAGTTCAAAATAATAGGTTTTCACACACACACAGAGGCACGGACAAAATCTCAACACAAACTGGTATACGCCAATTATTTAGTTAGGTTTTCCACTGAAAAAGGTGCTACAAAAATTGAAACCATGTTTAACAACGTCAGTTAATATACATAATTACAGAGGCCACAACTTGGTTATATCAACAATGCTGCCCAGAGCCATTATATTCTTAAGTTCTTTTTACCTGGGAAATGGTTGCTCACAACACCAGCAATGGGACATATGAACTAAAATTTCTGGATTTGGGGATATACAAATGTTACTCTGATTATCTATTCTGCTTCTTCTGTTCCTCCCTTCATCCATGGAAACCTGTGAGAGTTTGGGCATGCTAACTCCATGGGAAGAGGCTGCCTTCTGTATGCTTTTCTGCTTCAACAATGTTCAACCAAATATGTATTTAATATCAGTAGTTCAGGGTCCAGAAAACATTGTGGAATAGCTGTCTCAAGGCTTCCTTAATGTGTGATCCATAACAATAATTTACTGCAAATTCTGCAGAAAACCACTTAGACAAAATTTCAACAGGAGTAGGTATCTTCCATCAACTCTTTTTCATTTTATTATTCTCTCATTAACGTTTTCATTTTTCTTTCTTTGTTGCAGACTTTAATCTTTGCCATAGCAGGCTGGTTCTATTAAATTACATTTACATGTATCATGATGATAACATGTCATCTCTAAAACCCTGATCAATACCAAGATGTGCACTGATGCTAACTTAGCATGTGGTGCTAGAGATTACTATCTCCTCTATGATATGTGCTGCCTTATCCTATTGTTTCTGTACTTTTTCAGCAAATCAAAATCAATAAGAAATAACTTCCTCTAGCAATACTCAATACTGATTAGGAAGTTATCTGGTTTAAACTGTGACTCAAACTCTTTGCATGCACATATGCAATTCTACCAGTCATCTGGTCTGCTAACCTAACTACAGTTTTCACTGGGAGCCTTCTCCAAAAGAAAATGAAGAGGTCTTGAGGGCTGAAGATCCAAGAGTAGCACACTGCAGTCTTTGCTCTAATCATACCACCTCATGTTGAAATATTAACCCGCCTTGAAGAATCTAAAAAGAGTTTTCTCTGGGACTGCAATGAGAAATACCTAGCTTTCCAGAATTCAAGGATGCTAGCGCCACTTCTTTACTATTGGTTATGTTCTTTGCTTGATAAATGTCCCCCAAAAAGCCAGAAGTGATCTTCCACACCAGTTTATATTACCCACTGATGATGAATTTGGCCTTGGAACCACTGCTTTCAGCCATCCTGAAATATGATGATGAGGCACTAGGGACAGGCCTCTAACCCTCTGCAGAGAAGCGGCCTCCAGGGCTGGCCTACAGAGCAAAGCTATTGAGAAGAGTGACACAAAACAGAAAACAGAGGTTTTCTTTGGGTCACATGGCCCAAAATCCACCTGGGGAAAGCTGATCACCTCTGCTCAGTAGAGCTTCTTTCCGCAGGCTGTAACATGTGTGAAGGGGTCATTACGAATAGCAGGCCAAAACACCTTCGATGTCATTGTATGGAAAAGAGGAGAATGAATTAGGGCCGCACTACTGCTCAGAAGAAGCCCAGCCAAAGCCCAAACATTTTCCCTCAGTTTGTGGAGGTCACTCACCATCTTGTTTCTCTGGCTCCAACATCACAAAATACCCACAGTTCCCTGAAGCTGCTAGGTCTGGAGCAGAGCACTCTGGGAAAGGGATCTTTGGGATTCTAGCTCCCGAAGGTCAAGCTAAGCTGGTGGGGATGGAGACAGAGATGGAGGTGGAGGCAGAAGTGGGGGTGTGAGTGGGGAGGATGTGTGTGTTTTGGGGAGAGGGGACAGCTGCCAAGGTTTTTTTATTTTTTATTTTTTTTAACAAGTCCTTTTTTTCAGTTTCATTCTTTCTATCCATGTTATGTATTATGGATTGGGTTTCATAAATACTGTTTGCCCCAACAAATTTTACCACGGACGAGTTTCACCCACACCTCTCTAGACTTATCTCTTGCTACCTTTTTGGGGGGCTAAACCACCGTCTGTTAACACATGGTTTCCTTCCTGCCTTTTACACTATGTTTCTTGCCCATGTCTTCCTTCTTTATCAACTTAATTCAACAAACATTTTTTGAGCATATGCTATCACTCTGCTAAATGCAATGGAAATAAAAATAAAAAGTATAATGTGGCCCCTGCTTGCCAAAGCTCACAATAAAGTACATATAAAATGGGGTTGGGCAGGGTGGGGCAAGGTAATCAGGTTCTGTGAATAGGAGAAAGGCATGAGACAGGCATCCAACTGAAAAATAATGTCCTATGTTATTTGTTACAGAGAAATTTCGAAAAAGAGAAACCACTGATTATTTCAGGTAGAGTCAGAAAAGGCTTCACAAAGAAAGCATGTTTGCCTAACCCTCCCTACGCCATGAAAAACACAGAGATGTGAACTCAGAGCAGAAGAGCATGTACACAGGAACAGGAAAAGAAGAAGGAAACTGCAAATGACTTGTGATTGGACTCTACTAGGCACAGGTGGAATGAAAGGTCAGAAAGGTAGGCAGGACACTTGGTTGTTTCACAAAACAAGCAGTGTGGCAGAAGCCATGGCCACCACTGTCAGAGACAAGTTATTCAACCCCTCAGCAGCCTCTGAGTTTATTCCCTTACAAAATCTGGCCTATTTAGTTGTGAAATGTAAATGAGACTAAAAAAAGTTTCCATTATCTTATTTTGTGAACACTAATTGACATATTGACATCAAATGATTTAAAGTAGAATAAAGGCATGAAGGAACAGTTTATGTCTGGTGGAAGTATGTAATGGAATGGGAAACTAATGGGAAAGAGTTTCTCTCTCTCGCTCTCTCTCTCTTTCTCTCTCTCTGCAGATCCCTTCCATTCCTAGGGCTTTGCTTCCTCTATGTTGACAATTCTATCTCCAGCTTAAATATCTATTCCACCAAATGTGCAACTCATATGTACAGGTACTACTGGGACTCTCTTTAGCTGTCTCTTACTGTTCTTTTCTCCAGTATCCCTGTATTTTTTTTATCATTGCAGACACAAGAGAAACAGAGAAGTGATAGTGACTCCTCTCTCTTTTATTATCTAATTGATAGAAATTATCTTTCCTACTCCTGATTTTTTTTTTTTTTTTTTACATGAAGTCTCACTCTGACAGCTGGAGTGCAGTGGCGCGATCTTGGCTCACTGCAGCCTCTGCCTGCCGGGTTCAAGTGATTCTCCTGCGTCAGCCTCCCGAGTAGCTGGGACTACAGGTGTGCACCACCATGCCTGGCTAATTTTTGTATTTTTAGTGGAGATGGGGTTTTACTACATTTGCCAAGCTGGTTTTGAACTCCTGACCTCAAGTGATCCTCCCACCTCTGCCTCCCAAAGTGCTGGGATTACAGGGATGAGTCAGCCCGACTGGCCCCTACTGCTAAATAGTTTTTGAAGCCATCAAGGTCTCTCCACCACTGCTGCCTGTTTTATTAAAGCCCTTCTCTTACGTTCCTGGCTAACACTCATCAGTGGAGCCTCTGTCTCTAACATGGCTGGCCTGTTTCTCTATAGTGTGCTTTCTCTGTATATTTCCAGCCTCAACACTACCTGTCCTCCACTCACTCAAGCCACACTGATTTTTCAGTTCCTTAAACATGTTATGCACTCCAGGGTCTCAGAGATTTTCCATATGTGTTCTCTCTTCCTAAAACCTTTGCCCCAATACCAACACATCTCTCTAGATTAGTCCTATCCTTCATATCTTAGCTAAAACATGATTTAATATAGATGTTTTTCTGAGTTTTATTTAATTTTCCCATTAAATTTCTCAGTTCTTTTCATAACATTCATTTGTCTATCTTTACCACTATTCCAAATTTCATGAGGGCAGGGACTATGTTTTCAGTGCTTAGTACAACATGAAAACATAGTAAGGCCTCAGTGCATGTGTGGAATGAATGAATGAATGAATGAATAATAGTCACAAGATTATGGGAATAAAATTAGTAACACATGTGCACATCTGCATGTATATGTTCACATACACACATACCCAATTAAAATCCTAAAGCAATTACTTACTGGGCTTTTTGACTGTTTGAATTACAAATATATGCTGTTTTACTAGTTAAATTTCTAAGTTAATTCATTTCTGGCAACACTGCATAAGTATTTGAAAACAATCTTAAAAGTTTTTCCACCCAAGGTGTCATATTGCATTTCCTAGACTCCACCGTATCTCTTAAAATTCAACGTGCTCACACGTGACAACAAGTGAACACTGAGGAAAATAAAACTTACCCATTCATGCTGTTTGCTTCAGTAGGGATAACCCAGGATAGGTCACATCGTGAATTATTTAAATAATAATGCCTAATTCATGATTGAATACTCCATGTTTATATTATCGAAAATTACACCAGAACTGGTAAGCTGCAAGCTAAGTTTTTTTACAAATCTTCCATTTTAAAGATAAATAATTAAATTAATAAATGTAAATATAAAAGGTAAATCCTTTTAAAGTTATTTAATCAAAATTCCTTGACATTTTAGCTAAAATAACCAACAGTTGAATCTTTTTTGAGACATGCTGAAATGCTTATTACTGAAGGCTCTTCATTAAAATGTGTAGTCTTGAAAGGCAATTTTTTTCAGGAAAAGTAAATTAAGAAGTTTGAATTTGCTATCACCAAAAATAGAAAATGGGAAAACATGTGATGGCAGTGGCTGGCCTGTCCAGAAGGGCTGCTGCCACGACACCAGCTGCAGTGGGGGCGGGGGCTGCCCACTCCATGGAGCACACAGGAGCTGGGAAAAGGCGGGAGCCCCACCCGCTTCCGAGTTGAGGGGCAGAAGCCCCACCCTTCTGGGTGCAGCTGCAGCTATGGACCCAGGCATCCCTGCGCACAGTCAGGGATCTGGTAGGTCCTTTGCTCCCCACAGGCTTGGAAGTGCCTGCTCTCGCTGCCTGGCCTCTCCATGCTCCCAGCACTCGCTCCGATTTTGAAGCAAAGTTCAGGCCAAGCCCAGGTACTGTCGCAACCCGGCTGGGTATGTGCATGCTCAGGGCAGCACTGACACGCCAGCTCCCTGTCGTCTTGGCCTCCTTTGGACTTGGGCACCAATGAGCATGAGAGGGAGATTGAGGGCAGCTCAACAGGGGCCTGCAGGTGCCCTTCGGCAACAGCCTGGGAACCGTCAACAACATGATTGATGGCGGCAGGAGGCAGACAAGCTCCTGGGCAGAAAGGGGAGGGTACCTGGTGAAGCCCCACCTTCAAGCCAGGGACAGCCAAAAGCCTGGGGGCCAGGCTGTCAGTTCCGTGGACCAGAGTGAGAACTTATGGTGCTTTATCCAGGCCCACCCATGGCCGTCCATGGACCAATTAGCATATACTTCCTCTCCTCTGAAGCACATAGCAACCCTGAACTCAGCCAGACTGAGGCAGAGGATGGGATGACCTGCTTGCCGACAGAAGTTACCCGTTCTAGGTCACCTCTCCATTGAGGGCTGCACAGATGTCTGGACTGCTGACTGTGGGAAGGAGCTACCCACTGTGGGTCTCCTCTCCACTGAAAGCTGGACACGTGTTGGGATGACCTGCCTGGAGAAAGGAGCTAACCACTGTGGGTCTCCTCTCCACTGAGAGCTGGACACTCGTCAGGATGACCTGTTTGCAGAAAGGAGCTGCCCACTTTGGGTCTCTTGAGAACTGTTCTGCCGATCAGTGAAGCTCCTCTTCGCTTTGCTCAGCCTCCAGCTGTCTGCATACCTCATTCTTCCTGGGTATGAAGCAAGAACTCGGGACACATCAAATGGTGGGACTAAAAGAGCTGTAACACAAACAGGGCTGAAACATGCCCTCCCGCTTGCCATATTGTGGGCGATGAGAAGGGGAGAGGAGCTGTGGCCCTTTGGGGAGCCCAGGCCCAGGGGCTCCCTGAGCCAGGGCTGTGACACTCTCTTTGGGGTTCAGTGGTTCCAGGCATCTCCAAGCTTCTGGGTGCCACCACATTCCCCTCATCCAGACACGGATGCCAATAGCAGAAGCCGCGTGCAGTACATGTGCTCCAGCCTCAGCCACCTCACATGGAGCTGGCACCTGTGTTGTTGCCTGGAGCTGCCTGCCCCACCACAGCAGCCAGTGTGCCCAGCTGTGTGCAGTGGCTAGACCCTGCACTCAATCACCCACACACCCCTCACCACTCCACGCCTTGCTGGTACTTGGCAGGTGTGGGATCTGGGCTGGCAGCACGAGCTGAATGCAGCCTGTTGAGCCCAGTGGGTGGAAAGAAACGGGCACTAGCAATACTGAGGCAGAAGGCACCACCTGCCACAGAGGTTCCTGGCTGATGAAGCAACACCCTAAGGATCCTGAGACACAAGCAACATAGCCTCAGTTTGATAACAATACTGCCCAAATTGCACTTTAGTAATGCAGATATTTTTAGCTGCTTTTCCACTATTTATGATAACATTATCGTGGAATAAAAAGAATTACTAAATTATCAAACATGAAAAGAATCATTTTATAACAAGAATTATTTAAATTGATTAATCCAGAAATACAATTCTCCCTCACAGTGATTCTGTTCAAGTTATCCATGTCTTTAGTTTCTTAAAGTGAACTACTACATGGAATAAATGAAAAGAAAAAAAAAATGCAAAAAGCAACCTGGGCTTTGATTTACTATTCTCTTATTTCCCAGAGGTCTGAACAGGAAACAAAAATAACCACAAATGACTAAAATATCAGTAGGCCTTGAAATATCAACATTTAAGTTAAAGCAAGCTAACTTCTTAATCAAAGCCTTTACTATTTTGATTTACTTAATTCAAACTCCCTGTCTGCAAATATGCTTTTGAATTAAGCACTCATAACAAACCATAACACAAACATGAACTGCTAACTAATTTGTAATGGCCACTTAGTTCTAAAGTATTGCAATGTTTGCTAGTTCTTTACTATTTAAGAACTGAGTAAAAGCTTTATTCAGCTCCTTGCACTATGGAAACAAAATCAAGCCAATTTATGGGACTCCAAGGTAATAGAAGCTAAGAACCTATATTAGTTTGTAATCCATATTATTTTGTAATTTGAGATTAAAATTCAATTTGATATAAAGGTACCTAAAAATGAAATCTTGAGAAGATTCAAAATTTTAATGTTTTAAAATAGAAAATACAGGTAATAATATAAAAGAGTTACTTATTTGGCCAGATCTAATACTCTTCCTCTGGGATCTAAAGTAAATTCACTTCTAAAGGAACTACGAGGAAGATGGTGCAAACCGTCCCCTTTCCCATATTTTTTTCTACAACTTATATTTTCTTCTAGGTCACAGACAAATACTTGGAGTTATAAGGAAATCCTCTGCCTCAAATATAGGGTTTCATAATGAGAGGGAAGTTTTGTTAGTCATTTGAAATAGCTATTTGTCATATTTGAATATGACAAATAGTCATATTTGTGAATATGACATATTTATGAATATGACAAAATAGTCAAATTTCAAATTTGACTATTTCAAATAGCTATTTCAAATGACTAACAAAACTTCCCTCTCATTATGAAACCCTAATATTTGAGGCAAGGGATTCCCTTATAACTCTAGAACCTAGTATATTATGTAGCTTATACTGTAAGTTTAATAAATATTAGTTGAATAAATGATTTTTCTTAGCAAGTACCCTTCTCTAACAACATTCTTTCTAAGCAAATTACTCAGCAAATAAACTTTTTCAAAAATGTGTTCCCATTCTTCTATCAGGAACTCTTGCTTACAAAAAGCACATCACTATGTGCTATTTTGACAGAAAAAAAAAAAAAAAAAAGTTTTATCAGTTCACGCCTCCTGCCACCAGGAAACAATTACCTTTAGCCAGCACAAAACAGTTGAATATTTTCTGAAAGCCTCAATGCTTAATATGTTTAAGACAACAACATACATGAAAATATGCGGGAAAAGTAGGAGAAACAAAGCTGAAATGCCATGTGTGATACCTCCCTTCTTTTCTTCTGCAATTCAGACCATGTCTTTGCCTTTTATCTGCTCTAATCTTTTCAGTCCTGCAGAACAGGAATAGGGTTTCAACCAATGCATCTTATCTTTTCTCCAGAATTTAGCCATTTTCTAGTTCTGAGTAAATCTTTATTACCAAAAAAAAAAAAAAAGTTTTAAAGCCCCACTGAAACTCCTAATATAGGACTGCACTGGCTTTTAGAAAAGAAAAACATTTCTTTAAACGGCTGGATATTTTCTTATTTTCTTCAAATAAAATCTTACGAATAGTTCCAACATATAAAACCAGCATGAGTGGAAATGTTTTAGAAAAGAGGGAGAGGAGGAACCAACGTTCTATCCACTCACTTCCTCCACTATTCCTTTCCCCCAGGGAATCCAGGCTCCATGGAATTCAGTTTGAAAATCAGTGTTATAAGGGCGTTATTTGTTTATTTTGCCAAATTCAAATCACAGGCAAATTACATTACTGTTTTTTCAAAGAAAATGCCACTCTTGTTTTATGAGAATTGAAATTATGGGAATTTAAAAATGCTGAATTAAAATTAATAAAGTTATACTTTGTACATACAATTTAGAAAAAAATTGAATGTTAAAACATTAAAAAAATTCATGTAATGTGCTCATATTTCAAGCCTTGCCAAGCTAAATGGATTGGCAGCTATATTTATGTTATTGCCACATGGGGGCACCACTTTTGCTCCTAAAGAGAAATACCCAGTATCCTTTGTCAGGAAGCACTTTGGATATGTGAGTTTTAAAATAGGTGAGTTTAGAGGTCCTAAGCATTCTAATAAAATGTGACTTCTCTATATGTACTGATTCCAAGTTTGGTTTTACAAACACGGGTAAGCACAAAGAATAACAGCATAATTTTGGCCAGTCTCCCGAGTTTCTCTTATTCTAATTTAAATTATGGAACCAACACTAATTACAGCACTTACTGTATAACAAACATCGTTCTGAATGCTTTACAAAGTAAATATTCATTCATTTGTTCTTTACAACATTATGAGGTTGCAATATCTAGTAACCTATGGAGTAGACGTGATTGGAATTCTTACTTACAAATGAGGAAAATGGAGGCCACAGAGGAGCTTGGCCAAGGTCACACACCCACTAACAGGTACAACAGGAATTAGAACACACACCGTCCAGCTCCAGAGTCCATGATCTCAACCACTCCATTCTGATTCTATTTGACTTCTACAAAATAGGCATTTCATTTTATTTCTACACATTTCATTCTGGAGTATGCCTTGATACAGATGAGACTGAAAAGTTTTTGTTAAAATAATATTACATATTTTTGTTTTTAAAGGTGAAGAAAAACATTTGTTCATAATTGTCAATACATTCCACAGAGACATGTGTAATTGAATATATTTCTTCATATTTTGACACATTTGTGTATTTTCAGGTAAGTCTAAAGCATCTTTCTTAACGTATGTATTTCAGCACTCTTTTTAAGGAACAATTCTGTACTTAAGAATTCCAAATTTGATATTTCACTCTTTTCTTTTAGCTATACAAAATTCTGTTGAGTTTAGGCAGTTAGCATTTTTTTTGTTTTTGTTTTTGTTTTTCTTAAATTCACTGTGGCTTTACTCTCCAATCTGTGAATCTACTGATTCACAGGTAAAGACTGCCTGGTAATGAAGTCATCTTTGGTACTTGATTAACTAAATCCCATTGGGTTATATCAGACAGAGAGAGATACTAAATCATAATTAACTGTAAACAGTGTTAATGAGGTTTGGGTGTATGTTCATAAATTTTGAGATTACTTTTTAATTGAAGAAAGTAGTAACAAAAAGTAAGAGGCAGCTGTTTTTTGACAGCATGAGAAAAGATTTGAAAAGATAGACTG
Source organism: Pongo pygmaeus (assembly GCF_028885625.2). Taxonomy (NCBI): domain Eukaryota; kingdom Metazoa; phylum Chordata; class Mammalia; order Primates; family Hominidae; genus Pongo; species Pongo pygmaeus. The sequence continues at coordinate 68,148,394 of NC_072379.2, forward strand.
TGATGGTCTATTTTTTTTATTTCAGTTTTTTCTTTTTGGTTTCCTGTGCATTATAAAAGACAATTACTGGCCATTAAGGCACAATTAATTAGAGAAACAGAAGGTTATACCACAAAGAAGAGCCTGAGGCTGTCAGAAAATCCACTTTTTACATATACATAAATAAATAAATATCTGTGCATTAATTGAAGACATTTATAATTTGGCATAAGAAAATGTAATAATTCTTCTCCATGGTTTCTATTTAATTAGACTGTCATTAGAATTTCTATTTCTGGCAGAACTCATAGTATCTGTTTATAGAATTAGCCAATATTGAGAAAACCATCAGCATTACAGAATGCTTCTCAATACTTTAAGCACAGCTCTGAGATATCAGTCTGTAATTTGAAGCCATACCCTCTTTGTACAATCAAAAGTATAAGAAATTATTGAAAATATTTACAATGAAGGTAACTATGCAGAACAGGAGTTAGGAAACTGTGGCTCATGGGTCAAATCCAGCCTGCCTAATTTTTTATGGCCTGCAACCTAAGAATGATTGTTACATTTTTAACGGTTGGGAAAACAATTTTTTAAAGAAAAATATTTTGTGACATAAAAATGTATGAAATTCAAATTTCAGTGTTTACAAATAAAATTAATTGGAACACAGCCACTCTCATTCATTGACTTACTCTGTATAACTGCTTTTGCACTAAAAAGTCAGAATTGAATGCCACAGAGAGTACAGCCTGCAAAATCTCAAATATTTATTATCTGCCCCTAACAGAAAGTTTGCGAACTCCTGCTCCTGAGAATCAATCTATAGCCAAATTTTACTTTATTTTATTTTATTTTTTTTGAGACAGAGTTTTGCTCTTGTTGCCCAGGCCAGAGTGCAATGGCGTGAGCTCGGCTCATTGCAACCTTCGCCTCCCGGGTTCAAGCGATTCTCCTGCCTCAGCCTCCCGAGTAGCTGGTATTACAGGTATGTGCCACCACGCCCAGCTAATTTTGTATTTTTAGTAGAGATGAGGTTTCTCTATGTTGGTCAGGCTGGTCTCGAACTCCCAACCTCAGGTGATCCACCCGCCTCAGCCTCTCAAAGTTCTGGGATTACAGGTGTGAGCCACTGCGCCCGGCCCAATTTTTATTCTCACATGGTGGGATGTCCCTGTGACAATCAAATTTCCAAGCTACCTCTCTGCTATAATGGTTGAATGAATTAGGTTAAAAATTGTCATAGTGTATTTCATCTAAAATAAAACATAATTAGGAAATAGAACATGATGATAGGAGAACACCATGTAAAACAAGTTCTAAGTATTTTCACTAGATTGATATACTAATTTTAGACTTTGTTGCTTGCTCTTCACAATATGCAGTCAACTGGAAAACAAAAATACAAATAAGAATGATGGCACTTTAAAATGAGCAACATATGCTGAGCGCTAGCTATGACTTTTGGATGGACTTTCTCTTTGAATACACAGCTTTACTATTATCCCCATTTCACAGATGAGAATAATGAGCACTAGACAGGTTACAGTTAGCTTTGCCATTGTCACATATATAATATTATTTTTCAGTGTTTTTTATCTTGCATATTTAATAATATGGTAAATATTAATTTAGAATGGTGCTAATGAAAGACCCTGTATAATATTCCATAGTAAAAGATTCAGGAGGGTTCTCCTAAATTATCTCTTTTTCCATGAGACAGAGATTGTATACCCTTCAATAAGCTACAAATAGAACAAATACTTGTTGAATTGAAATTTCTTTTAATAAATTATAGCGAAAGACATAGACTGTTCCAATCTGTGCAGCAGTTGCTACATAATTCCAAGCTTACATATATATATATATATATATATATATATATATATATATATATATCCTGTATGTATAAACTAACAAGGCCCCAGTATATTTTATAGAAACCAACATTGCAGTGGGTTTTGCAAAGGGATGGTTAGAAATTACAGGATATTCTGCTTATTTGACATTTAAATGTTTGTTAATGTGTGGGTTGATATAGTTTATTCTGAATGTTTTAAAACCTTGAGGTTTTAAAGAAACATCTTATACACCTCAAAGCTGCAATAATACTACTACAAGTTTGGCTATCACCCTAGTAATAGATCTGTAGTCAAACCATTACAGAAATTTTGTGCTTCATACAAAATAGTTCTGGTATTTAGGTATTGTTTTAAAACTATGGGGAAAATATTTACCCAAATGTTGTTCCAGATATTAATGCAAATTTAAATTTATATAACCCAAAATCATAGGAAATACATTGCTAATCATAGAGCTTACCAAAGCCATTCTGAATCAAATGGCTTCTGCTTATTTTCCACAAAATTTATAATATAACTTAGATCAGACCAGTAGAATATTCAGTAGCTAGAGAACACATTATACAAAATTTTAAGTTCAAGCTTTTAAAAAAATGCTTTAAATGAATTGCTTGGAATTTATACATCTTGAAGCTAAAAAGGTAAGTATTATCATGGTTAAACAAAAGAAATGAGAGAACAACAAACAGTGCAATTTGTCCCTATCCTAAGGTAAATGCTCTTGTATAGGGGTTATTCAGGTTTCCTCACCTTGCCCAGTTAGGGGGGAGAAGTATAGCGATAGAACCCCATGCGACTCCTTAGTTCAACACAGAAATTCAACCCGCCACATTAGACCTGTCTTGGTTAGATTTATGTAGGCGTTTCACTTGGGCTTATTCCCGTCAAGATAAATTTGGCATGCTGCAGGACATACTCAAAGCCAAGGTTCAAAAACTACTGGGCATGTCTGGAGAGCAGGTGGAGCTGGCACTGCAGATGTCTATTTGCATAAATGACTAAGGCACCACCTAAGAAAAACTCATCTTTAGCAAAGAGGAAGCTAGGCCTTGCGACACACTTGACCTGATAACCTCAGGACCTGAGGGAAGGTTTGATTCTGAACATACGGTATGGTACATCCTTCCTCTGTCCTCTCTCCCCTCCAGGTCCTACAGTACAAACCTACTACACCCACTACACTCCTCTGAAAATGCTTTACCAAACTTGTTGGTAACAAATCTTTGTCATCTTGCTTGATTCTCACAAGCATGGGATACAGTTGTTTTAAAGAACAAGTAATGAATAAATTAACATCTCTATCAGTCTACTCTCAATTGCTGGCTAATGCCCAATATCTTGTCAATGTAAAGAAAGAGAATTTGGCAGAAAGAACACTGTGTCACCAGTTCTAGTCTTGATTAGTCCACGTCTGTGGATCCTGGGTTTCTCAGGTATAAAACAAATGAAACCAGGGAGCTAAAACAGTGATTCCCAAGGCTTTCTCTACTGCCAAAGCTATTCCCTCCCCACCTAAAAATTGTGTGTATGTGTGTGTGATTTACTTTTTTAGTCTTTATCAGAAAGCATATCTCATGCAAAAGGCAACTGCTGTTGGCCTTCATTGACTTCTTTGGGTAAATCAATAACCACCATACATAATAGATTCTGACGTAAAGAAAGGGAGAGGTACTAGGAAGCAAGCGGGATCCCTACCAGATAAGAAATGATAGAGAATTGAGAGCAGGAACTCTGAAGAAAGCTTTGTCTAATTAAAAACTACCCTAGGACAGGCTTTGCCTGATACATAAAATTCAGTTTTGGTCAAAATTGTTTTATTCCTTGATTGTGGTATTTGGAAACTTCTCCTCTAACTTTCCATAATAAATAGCAAAATATTACTTTCCATTTTCTGTCTCAATGAAAACACCACTTTTTACAATAGTTGCTTCTTAAGGGGGTGGAATGCACAAAAATATCTACTTTTTGTAATATTACTTAGGAAAACAAGAATAGACATTTTCCTCACTTAAAAAGTTTTTACTATACAGTAATACAATACCCAGTTTGAGAAAAATCATAAATATTATTCTGATCCTATGAAATGTGATGGTTATTCAACAGCTCCCACATTGCTTAATAAAGAAACAGAAAATTGCCCAGAATTAGAAACCACTAAGCCAATTAAAGTTGCTAGGGTAAAACTGAAAAAAAAAATTATCCACATTATAAATATCTTAGAATACTTTTCTTTCTTTCTTTTTTTGGTTAACATAAAAAGATTTCATTACTTGCAAAGGCTTACATAAATAAAATTGAAGCGACATCACCAATTTGCTTTTATTATTTCAGTGAATTTAGATATTTCAAAATGCACTTTTTTTTTTTTTTTTTTTTTGGCTGAAAGAATTAACCACCCTTTTTTTTCTTTTTTTCTACAGAAGTACCCTACACTGTCCAAAACATGTAGTCCCGTTCAACAGCTAAAGAACTCTTCTCCTCCTCCCTCTCTAATTTGGCTTCAAGTCAAGGCTGTTTTTCTCATTCCAACTGTTTTGGACATATGCTGGCCCAACTAACAATGGTAAACACAGCAAGCTGTCTCTGATATGATGCTGATTAAGTAATCTTGTGAGCAAGTAGAGTTTGGATATTAAGATGCTAAGGAAAAAATTACTCACAGAAATTCTCTACCCTTTGAAAAATATTTGGATTCTTGATTTTACATTATATGATAAACAAACCATCGGATATTTAAAAAAAAATACATTTATTTGGCTGGGCACAGTGGCTCACGCCTGTAATCCCAACACTTTGGGAGGCTGAGGCGGGTGGACCACCTGAGGTTGGCAGTTTAAGATCAGCCTGACGAACATGGAGAAACCCCGTCTGTACTAAAAATACAAAATTAGCTGGGCGTGGTGGTGCATGCCTATAATCCAAGCTACTCGGAAGGCCGAGGCCGGAGAATCCCTTGAACCCGGGAGGCGGAGGTTGCAGTGAGCCAAATTGTGCCACTGCACTCCAGCCTGGGCAACAAGAGCTAAACACTGCCTCAAAATAATAAATAAATAAATAAATAAATAAATAAAATACATGTATTCGATGCTGGCTTAGGCATTTGAAATATGAAAGAGCCTAAGATGTGGTCATTACATTCATGGATTTTACAGTTTAAAATAAGGGCAAGTAGAGGAAACAGTGGAAGCCCAAAGATGAGCTTAAAATAACATTCTAAAGACGTTGCTTCATCTTACAGAAAAATAAAAAGGTATAAAATTGAAATTTTGAGGACTTTGAATAGTGTTTCAATAAAATCTAATGGTAAAATATTAATACAAAAGTAGTCTCTTAATGAAAAGGAATAGGTATAGAGGCCCAATGACAATCATAAGCATGTGGTACAAGATAGCTGGAAGAAATATAAACATTATAGTGCATATTATTCCTATTTAGAATAAAAAAATTAAAAATGGACATCTTCTATCCTGTTTTTGAATATTAGAATTGGGCACTTATTTTTCATTTAGCTTAGACTGCTACATACCAGCTTCCTCTCAGTATGCAAATAGAATAGATAAAACCAAACTGTAAAATAAAGCCAGGAATACAAATCGTCTTTTAAAAAATACTTGGAAGCTTAATAGAAATAAGCAAGCCCCAAAAAAAGGGATTACCTCACACTTGAGAAAACTGTAATTTCTCATTTATTTATCGATAAAGCTCTTACTGGGTTAGTACTACCTGTAATTTGACAGACATAAAATCAGGACAGATTAATTTATAGCCATGGACAATTTTTTTTTCAATTGTATGGTTGCAAGTGTACTCAGTTTCCTTGTTTCTAAACTATGCAGGCCTTGAACATAGGAAGATGAGGAGAATAGTCATTGTCCTCAAAAAATTTATAATCTGGCTGAGTGCAGTGGCTCATGCCTGTAATCCCAGCATTTTGGGAGGCCAAGGTGGGCGGATCATGAGGTCATGAGTTCAAGACCATCCTGGCCAACATGGTGAAATCCTGTCTCTACTAAAAATACAAACAATTAGCTGGGCATGGTGGCACACACCTGTAGTCCCAGCTATTTGGGAGGCTAAGGCAGGAGAATTGCTTGAACCTAGGACAGCGGGGTTGCAGTCAGCCAAGATTGTGGCATTGCAATCCAGCCTGGAGACACAGCAAGACTCCGTCTCAAAAAAAAAAAAAAAAAGCAGCAAATCAACATGGCACATGTATACCTATGTAACAAACCTGCACGTTGTGCACATGTACCCTAGAACTTAAAGTATAATAAAAAAAATTATAATCTAAGTTCATGGGGGGGTTAGGTGGTTCTGAGGGAATTGATGGCAAGAAAACATACCAAAGATATAGAGTATGATATGGGCAAATACTGGTGATTTGAATAGATAACTAGAGATGGTGACAGGTGCCATGTTTTGAGACTATTCTCTATAACGAATATTGTGCTAAACACCTTAAATACATTGTGTAATCACAGAAACAGGAAAAATTAATTCTGCCTGTAGGGGTTATAAGAAAATTTTCTGAGTAAAAGATATTAGGGGATGGAGAATGGGGAAATAACTAAAATAAGCTAACAATAACCACAAAAGAAGATAACAAAAACATAACCATTGAATAACTGCAGCTTATATTTTTTTTGGGGGGGGGGCTTATATATTTTATATTTCAAATGCTTAACACAGATAGGATAGAAAAAAAAAAGATGACTTTGAGAGACATTTTCAATGTATAATAGCAGGATTTGAAGACCAATTATATAAAACAAGTAGAAATCCTTTTTTAAAAATCACTGATATATTGAGATTATAATAGCACTATTATGGCCACATTGAACTTTTTGAAATTAATTTTAAAGTCAGTGGGCAACATCATTTGAGAGCAAAAATGGGAGCACATAAATGGAATAAACTTTTCTTAGCCATCATAAAAGTTTTCTAACTGTCAAAATACAATATATTCACAAAATCTTGGAAAATTTGATCAGTAAATACAACCAAAATAAATAACTAATCAATAAAACATGACCTACATCAAAAAGAACAAAATTGTTGGGCATAAATTTAACAAAAGTGCAAACCTTGTACATCGAAATTACAACACTGTATGGAAAGAAATTAAAGGAGATCTAAATGAATGAAAAACATTTCATTTTCATAGGTTAAATATTTAATATCATTAAGATAGCAATACTACCCAAATTCATCCACAAATTCCATGAAATCCCTACCAAAATTCCATCTTTTTTCCCTGGCAATTGACATACTAATCTTAAAGTTAATATGGAAATGGAAGAGACCCAGTATAGCTAAAATAACCTTAGAATGGAAGAACAATAGAGAGGACTCACACTTTCCAATCTCAAAACTTATTACAAAGTTATAATAATAGAACAAAGAAGTACTGGCATAAGGACAGATGTACAGATGAATGGTGTAGAATTGAGAATCCAGAAATAAACCATTACATTTATGGTTAATCAATTTTAAACAAGAATGTTAATTTAATGGGGAAAATAATAATTTTTCAACAAATGGTGCTGGGACAACTAATCACATATACACAGAAAACCTCAAAATGGATCACGTATTAAAATGTTAATAGTTAAAACTACAAGAAAATACATGAGTAAATCTTTGTGACTTTGGATTAAGCAATGGTTCATTAGGTAACAAAAATCAGAAGCAGAAGCAATAAGAGAAAAACACATAAATTGGACTACATCAAAATTAAAATTGTTGCTGAAAATAATACCATCAATCCACAGAATGGAAGAAAATAATTGCAAACCATGTATCTTTAATATTCAGAGTGTATAAAATAAAATCTTACAACTCAATAATCAAAATACAAATGACCCAATTAAAAAATAGACAAATAACTTGAAAAGACATTTCTCCAGAGAAGATATACAAATAGCCAATAAGCATTTGAAAATCACTCAACATTTTTAGTCTTCAGGGCAATGCAAATCAAAACTAAAATAAGATACCACTTCACATGCACTAGAATGGCTATAATCAAAAAGATGTATTATAACAAGTGTTGGCAAGTACTTACGAGCCAGCAAAACTCCACTCCTAGATATATGCAAACAAAAAGACATCCACATGAAAACTTGTACATGAATGCTCTTAGCAGTATTATTCATAGTAGCCAAAAGGCAAAACAATCCAAATACACATCCGCTGATTCACTGATAAATAAAATGTGGTATATCCAAACAATGGAGTATTATTCAGCAATAACAAAAACAAGTACTGAGTTACATGCTACAATATGGGTAAACCTTAAAAACATGCTGAGTAAAGGAAGACAGTCAGAAGCGACCACATATTTGGTATTATTTCGTTTATATCAAATGTCCAAAATGGGCAAATTTATAGAGATAAAAAAATAGATTAGTGATTAATTATGGCTGGTAGTATGGAAAGGAGAATGGGAATTGATGCTAATGGGTCTGGGGTTTCTTTTAAAGGGTAAAAAGTATTCTATGTTAGATTGTAGTGATGGTTGCACAACCATGTGAATAGACTAAAATATACTCAATTGTATATTTTAAATGGGTGAATTTCACGTTATCTCAATAAAGCAGTTAAAATAATCTAATTAAATTGTTTAGATATACTAAGATCGAGGAATAACAAAAGGTTAATATACGGAACAAAATATTTCTTCATTCAGAAATGAAGATAATCTCTGGGGAATTGGCATATTTCCTTTAGAATTTTTAAAGTATGCTCAGTGAAGTTGCCAATGCCATATTAGTGTGCTCACTCTAGCTGTTCAGGTTACATTTAAATTCAATACATACTATTACCAGCTTCTTTTGGAGAAGCATATGCAAAAGCATCAACTTAAAATGCCACCACAAATAACTGACTCCTTTTAATCAAGGCAATGGATCTTTCTATTTCTTCTATTCTAATCACTTGAAAGTGAGAGAAAAATGATTCATTTTTTTGTTGTTGTTTCTTTTTATCCCCTGACACCAAAGGCTTTCTGGGGCTGACTGATACAGTATGTAAGAATATCGGTGGTATCCTTCAAAGGCACCAGTGTGTTAATAAAATAGTCATCTCCTAATGCCGGGAGGAGAGCACAGGACAAGGTGAGGTCCAAGCAAACTTCCAGATGTGTTATCTGACCTTCATGGCCTTCTGACTTTGCCCCTTGCCTTTTCCTTAACATATTCTTTCTCTCTACCAAGCTAATGCTCCCTCTCTGATTCCAGGGGAGCTAGTTCTATGGTCCCCACAATTCCCATAGCATCAAAATGCTTCACCTCTGTCCATGTCCCCTCTATCAAAACAGAACAGGCCTTTAATGAGGGTGCTTAATTTGTGCACTCACTCGTTCAACAAATAAATACTGTTTACTAGGTGCCAATCACTGTGTTGAGTGACAAAACAAGGCACTAAGTTGAAGAGAAAAACACATATTCCACTAGACTGTAGTGAAGAAGTGCTGTGTCAGAGATGTGCACGGGGCACAACAGGCACACTTTACACAACAAGGTTTTGGAACTGAGTATATGCGGGAAACCAAGCAGTTGTCACAGAGGCATACAGGGGATGTTGGTGGCACAAGGGTTAGTGTTGAGGGTGGGGAGGAAGCAGAAGCTAATATGACATCACAAAGAGATTGGGACTTTAAGAAATTAATATGTATAGAGTGAATATTCTACAACAGAAACTACTATTTCCTTTAAATAGATTTTTCTCAGTTAATTCTCACAACTCCTAGAGGTCTTTAGTATTATTATTTCTAACTCACAGGTAGAATAGCAAGAGTGAGCCCAGTTATGGTCCATGCTCAGTATCTCTCTGCTGACAGATAACATACACCTAACATTATGTCAGATCAGTCTGAGCCCAATTATTTTTTATATACTCCACATGAATCTTGAGATCTCCAGAAATGTTTGAAATAAGAATCTTAAAAATAATAAAAAATTTGCCTCTTGGAAAGAGAAACGTGACTAAGATTTACAACAGAAGAAAGACTTTTCATTATATAGCCTTTTGCTTATCTTAGCTTTCATATCATGTCATGTATTATCTATTCAAGTGAATGAGTAATCAAAACAAATACAGGAAGACTTTAGGATTTGGGTCAATTTGACTCACATTTAGTCTAAGACTTATATTTAGGTGGTATAGCCAGCATTACTGCTTCTAACACACAGACATTTTTAAAAGACCTTAGAATATAATATTTGAGGATTAAAAAGTATCTCAGAGACCACAGAAAAGGGTGAAAAAGTTATATTCCCAAAGCTGTTGCTAAATAATTGTTTTCATTTGGCTGAGACCCCAGGAAAGTAGGTGTCAACTACTCCCACATTCCAGACCACCTATGCAGGCTGAAAAGGGAATAATTGAACACTAGTGTGGGGGCCTTAGCTCCTTAAACTCAAAGGTATAAAAGGGCTGCAGTAAAACTGGTCAAAGAAATGGAAAAAAGAGATGGGGAATGTCTTGAGAGAGAGTTGTCAGTATGTTCCATGTCCCCACCCCCTCCTCCTCAGGGATGGTTCAGGCTTGCTTGTCCCTCACCTTAACATTAGTGAGAAGGACTTCGGAGAATTCATTTAGAGAGATTGATATGTTTCCTGAAGTTTTGGAGATATGATCGATTGATTTCTCACTCAAGCCTGAGAAATCTAAAGTATAAACATCAAGGATAAGAAGGTGATTGAACACACTTGGGCAAAGATGACCCACCTAATCAGCAGGACGAAGGTGTGTGTATGTATTGTGTGGGTCAGATCTGGGCCAGGAGAGAGGGAGAACAAGACTACTGGCCTTTGCTGTCTTAGAATCTGCCCATGAAAGACACCTAGCTGGAATTCAGAAGGAATATTCTGGAGGTGTACAGACTAATGTCCAAAGTGTGAAGAACAAGTTGTTCTGGTCAGTCGGGGGATGCTTCACTTAGTTCAGGGAACCGTAGATGAGTGAACCCTGGGTAAGCATCCATCAGAAAAAGAGGCAGCTTTAATCATCAGTCCAAAACAGGGATGTCACCTCACCCAACATGGAAGGCATTTCCCTGCCTTACCTGTTCCCCTCACTTCCCAATGTCACCACTCTTAAGCTGGCAAAGCAGCTATGGAACACAAAAGCTGGGGGAAACAACAAAGCTGACCATGCCGTTCTTTTCTGTTTCAGGTGTATCCATGCAGCAGGTTGAGCTAGTGAATCTGAGAAACCTTTACTGTGAAGAAAACGTCATCATTACACTGATAATTACTGAATCGAGACCATTTGAGGTTAAAGTGCTTTGATGACTTTTAATTATCTGAATGTGGCCAGAAAAGTTCGTGCTCAAGTGGTGGTGAGTGAGTCAGACTTCTCTTTCAGTGCTAGTTTGAATAGGTAGAAGAGAAAGCAATTAAAGTTGGTTTTCTGTTGGTATCCTACAAAACCCATATATTCAATATAAACGTTACAATAGAGGGACTAAATCTATTTATCATCTTGGCATTATCAGAACCAAGCATTATCAGAATCAAGCATTATCAGAACCAAGCATTATCAGAACCATGTATGTTAGGCTAAGCACAACCTGAGTTTCCCCATCTGTAGAGTATGGTGGATACATTTAGTGAGCTAACCCTGAAATGTAGTCTTGAAATGAACCCTGCTGTGTAGCTTTTAGATGACCTTGGCAGAACAAAGACCTTGAGATATCATTTTTATTTCTTCTTACCCCTTATTTCTCTATAGTTCCTTCACTTACCAATGGCCTGTGAAAGAAACACCAATAACCAGAAATACACTATATTTAGGAATAAATTGCTATGTTTATTTATTTTAGTAGCAGGAAAAATGAGTGTGTTTTCTGAGGATTCTAAGAATAAAGTGTGTAAAACATGAGAAGACTAACCATTAATAATGACGGATCGGAGAAGATGACAGATTGCACAAAGTTCTAAATGGAAAAAAAACTGCATCCTATAACTGGTTTATTAGCTCTGTCTTATTTGGGGGCCCTTTTTAAAATGAAAATAAATGCTTTCTGTATTTGGGGGCCAAAGGCTAACCAATATAAGAACATTCTTTAAACAGCTTTTAAAAATGTTTAAAGTCTTTATGCTTGTTTATTCTAGGTTTCATATATTGTTAAAGAACTTTTAAATGCTAGATTCTTTCAAGTTCAGCAGGTAGTAGGCTCACTTATAAAAAGAAAAATATATGTTAGTACATGCTGAAATTCAATTAAATATTTATTAAGCCCCTAATATGCCAAAAGCCTAATACAAACCACCAATCTGTATATAAATAATTATATTTATCATTTTTGTTTTAAATTATAAAAATAATTTATAATACTTAATATCATTATAATATAATTGTAATATTTTACAATATAAAAATATATTTTTAAATTATAAAAGTAATTTGTAATATATAATTTGCAATGTTCATGGCAAAACATTTTAACCATACAAGAGAAAAATAGGTCAAAAATTCCCTTTTCTCACCCCTTATCTTCTACTACTACTACTACTAGTAGAAAGCCCTAATAACAGATTCTGTGTATTCTCCATAAAGTCTATCTTTCATGAAATATTATGTTTATATCGCTATATATTATAGATGAAACAGATAACATAACTAAAATAAAGAACACACATAACAATCCCATTTTTATTTACATTTGTAATAAAGACAACTTAGGGAGAGGTGACTTTAAAGTATACCAGGAGGATTAAGGTTAGATATAAAAAAAAAAAACTCATCATTGCTCTAAAGTCATCAAAGCCCCAGGATAAAACAGCAAAAGTGTTTGCAGAATCTCCTTTGACCTACATCTGCTTTTTAAATTTTAAGTCAATATCACATGGAGAATAGATCTAGATTGTTGAAATAACAGAACTCCAAAATAGCGTCTTCTGGCTTTAAAAATAACCACAATCATACAATTCCTACAGTAGCTGGGAATCTGAGCACAGAACATTGTCTCCTAACTTATAGCTAAAATACAAATGAGATCATTTAAAAATTCCTCTTGAATTCCCTAATAAACTGTCACCAGGTATTTTTCTCATTAAAAGATATTAAGAAGCCCTCTCAATAAATAGCAATATTAATAGGTTTCTGAACTTGCCATACAGGAAGCAAATAAAAAGACTGAATAAACCAATAAGCAATTAAACAGCACTCATTAGATTTACTTAATTACTCAAAAGAATTATTTACCCAACTTAAAAAATGATTTACCACATTACCCCCAAAACTGTTCTAAATGATAGAGAATCCATTTAGTTTTCCAAGGAATTATGTATGCAGCATTACCAACAATTTAACAGACACATGAAAATGTGTGGGGGAAACACTGAGAAACAGAAGTTTTATTGAGTTAAATATTAAGATAAGTGACAGTAATTTTTAAAATATTCAATTTACTTCCAGAGGAACATTTTTCCATATGTGGCATTTGGCTGCTGACTTCAACACTGGATTGAGACAGAAATTAGGGAACTTAATTAAAGAGCTGAGAGAACATCTGAAAATTCAATAGATGTTATTTAGACAGTAAAGACGCTTTGAATTTTTGATCACATATGATATGGCTATCGTAAGAGAATTTAACTTTCTTCCAATTTTCGCCCAAAAGGTGAGAGAAAAGTCAATTTTAGGTGTTGTTTCCTACTACATTTTTTATTTCTGAATCTTGGGCACCCAAGCCCTTGCTCAACGGATAATTATTGAATGAAGGAATGAATAAATGATTTAATAAAAAGTAATATTAAGGAACTCACCTTTATGCTAAATTTACACAAATCTTTGTAACTGTTTTTGTCTATAAGAAGTTTGTGAAATCTTACCCTATCTTTACAAAACACACAATATAAACCCCTCCCAACACATATTTCTAACACGAAGTGCTACCTGTATTTAAATACAGCCATGATTCGCAGCTATAACATTTTTGAACTGCCTCCAACAATAACCTAAAACTTTTGAAGCATGTACTTTTTTAACAGAATTTTTGATGATACATTTATTTTTCCAATTAAAAAAAATATTTACTATAGAAAAATAATTCAAGAAAATAAAAAGAAAATCCCAGGATTTTACCATGTAGAAACAATCACTGTGAGATCTACTTTTGGAGTGTAGACCAACCTATGTAAAAAGGTTTTCATCTTGCTCTTTTCACTGAATACTACAATACAACTATTTTGCCAGGTTATAAAAATTTCTCATATTGTCTTTGAGTATAATGAAATAACTTAGAATATAGACCTACAATGATTAATTTAGCCATGTTACTGATGAACATTTTAAATTATTTTCGATTCCTTGTTTTTTAAAAATATCCTTTATTATTACACCTGTGTAATGGGTATTGTAGAAATTAGGAAATAATAAAATACAGAAAATAATCAACATCAATTCCTAATACCCAGAGGTTAGCATTGCTAAGATGTAGTATATCCTCTTGGATCTTTTACATATATACACATCTGTGTGTTTGTGTCTGTCTCCATGTGTATACTAAAATGAGTTAATATATTCATATTGTATTGTAGCTATATTATTTTGGGGGATCAATAATCTCCATCTATTTCAGAATAATTTCATCACATCTAAAAGCCAGATCATATTCACACACAGTTCCCCACAATTGTCCCAAAATTATCCATTAGAATTGGATTGTCAATAATTAACCAAGCTCCCATTCCCCAGACTTCTTGAAGACTTCGGAATTTTTTGCTGTTAGTAACAGTTTTGAAATGGAGATTTTTGTGTATCAGGCTTTTTCTATAATTAGAATTGTTTCCTTAGGAGAGGTTCCCAGAAATGGAATTAATGAATCAAATACCATGAACTTGTAAATCTCTTGATACCTACTGCCAAATGACTTTCCAAAAGCATTGTACCAAATTATATTTCCAACAGTGGGGCATAAGAATCTTTTTTAAATGAGCAAAGTTATATTAAAGGAGACTTTTGAACAGAATTTTAATTTGATGTCAAAAAATAATGAAACTACATTTTATATGTTTTCATCAACTATACAACTACACAATTTTATACGTTTCTGCCAAGTTCAGGTCAGTTAATTGAATATGCACTTCACACATAGAATTTAACTAGGTAAGAAAGATGTAGTATGTAGTTCCTGCCTGCAATATACACACAGAAGCTATTGAGAAGATAGAAAGGCCCCTTAACAGATGATGTCAATAGAATTCTAGAAGACAGTGACAGAGATGCACCTAATGATTTGTAAGAACCAGGTTCATAGTCATCCCACCCAGTCTAAGAAGAGAGAAAGCTCATGAGGGCTTCTTGGAAGGTATAACAATTTAGTTTATCTTGATGGTTAAGTAGGAGTTATCCAGGGCAGAAAAAAAAAGGAGGGAGACAGAAGAGGATAGTCACAGCAGAAGAATCAGCATGATCTTCAAGAGTGATCTGGGCCAGGCGTGGTGGATCACGCCTGTAATCCCAGCACTTTGGGAGGCTGAGGCAGGTGGATCACAAGGTTAGAAGATAGAGACCAACCTGGCTAACACGGTGAAACCCCGTCTCTACTAAAAATACAAAAAATTAGCTGGGCGTGGTGGCGGGCGCCTGTAGTCCCAGCTACTCGGGAGGCTGAGGCAAGAGAATGGCATGAACCTGGGAGGCGGAGCTTGCAGTGAGCCGAGATTGCGCCACTGCACTCCAGCCTGGGTGATGAGAGAGACTCCGTCTCAAAAAAAAAGTGATCTGTAACACCAGTTGGTGTACCCAGAGGCAACTAACCAGCCTTTTTTTTTCCTGTCTTTTCTTAGCTTTTATGGTATGCATCATTCCTTTAACATAGTTTCGACAATATAGACAATACAGTTCTATAATCACTTCTTATGTGTATAGTGTATATTTCAGATCTTCCAACTGTTCTAAGGAAGAAGGATTAGAATTAATACCTTCTCTAGAGGACATCTGATAAATATATGGACTTATTTTTTACTCTCACAGTAATTAACGGTGCTACTAATAATTACTAGGCAGGAGCCAGAGAAACTTAACTTCCTACAAAGTGTGGAACATTTCCATACAAGAAAAGAACTGCCCTACCTAAAATGCCAATAGTGTCCCACACTCCCTTCATAAGAAATACTGAGCCAGACTGTAAGTCCCTTGAGGATAAAGATGGCATTTTACTTTTCCATTACTCCCATCACACCTACAACTCTCTTGTAATTTACTCCACTATTTACCATGCATCACCATCAGGGGCATTACCAGAACATAAAGAGGCTGTAGGATGCTCATAGGTAAGATAAAATCAGTGGCAGCCACCTATCTCATCATTTCAATTGGCAAAGAAAACAAATCAGCTTTAATTCCCTCTATTATTTGCCTCAGGGGGAGAAAATTCCCAGAGACATTCAAGATCTGTGAAAAACTTATGTTTAAATAATTGTGACTTAAATCCCCTACCAATAGTTACCCGGAATTAAAGCATAATCTTTCGAAGCTTAACACCTAATATGTTATGAAAAGTGCAGAATAAAATGATAAGCTCACACAAGTACAGTTTGTTCTTAATTGTTTGATTAGACTTTTTGAAGTCTGCAGCATGTATTGCCTTTAAAAGTTTCTTCTTAAAACAAAATTGCCATGATTTATTTTTTACTGAATCTTTACACATCATTAAAACACAGTCATTTAGGCTTTAAGACAACCACAGTGTTCTTGAGGGGGGAAAAGCACCCTAAAAACATAGGGTTCTTAAGGTTTTTATTTTACAATAAAACAGGCCACAGGCAAATAAACACAGTTCTGAGTTAAAAGTAGCAGGAGCATTAGGTTTCAGAATTATCGTAAAACAGGAAGGTTGTGAGGGTGTAACAGAGGATGAAAGCAGCCTCAGCCCTGGAGCCTTCCTGCTGACTTGGGCCATGCCAAAATACACAATGGTTTACACACAGCACAAATACACACAAAGGTGCACACGCACAGTACTCAAAGGATAACTTACTGAGGACAGCTATTATCTGTCAAAAGACCTAGTTCAAAAGTAGAAGATAATTTTTTAAAAGGTTCAAAGAGTTAATGCAACTACTCCTGAAAATAACACGCTGCCAGTACACTTGGATTAGAAATGGTTTTCAAGCATGTGCATATTAGCAGTTTTTATTAAGGTAAATGCCATCTGGAAGAATAATCTTCTCTCTTTGATGATAATTCTACAAACACACATACACACTGAAATGCCGGGAACAGGTTTACCTCTAGTGTCAGTGTTGAATTTCTCTCTGAACAATTGCTTCTAGACCACATCTCAGAGAAAAAGTAAATATCTGTGTTGGTAAATATGGCTCAAAATACACACTGCAGTAAGGAAAATATACATTGTGGCAAAGAATGCCATACCTACAGTTATAGCCCATTCCAGTAAAAGAAGTGGGAGAATATGCCAAATGGAGGTAGCAGTTAAATTGCTCACCAGAAAAATAAAGAAAACCGGGTCATTATTTTTCCTTCCCTGAAATAAAGAAGCAGCTTCTGCTTAGTTTGGAACAGTCACTGCAAAAAGGGAAGCTTGTGTTTATTCAGCTCTGTTCTCAGCAGTCCATTTCATTAGGCTTCTAGTGCTTTTTTTTTTTAACTTTGTTGCAGTAATTTGTGGGTACTGTAAAGCCTACTCATTAAGTGGAAACTCAGAATCCTGTAATGCAGAATATAAGCAAAAGACAATATAAATACACACCAAAAAAAATGCAAATTAATTTCCAAATATTCTGCAGGCTCAAAAAAAGGAAAACCTGAAAATCTAGCTACTTTTTCAAGATCATAATTTGCATTACTGATAATTTATATTTTCACCTATAAACCTACATAAACTTAATGTAAAAATACTTGACATTCTTGATAAAATATATGAACAAATTCAATAAGAAGAGCATAAGCTACAATATATTTGTCACAGTTTGAAATGAATTCCTGCATAATTTTAATCACAGTTACTACACAGGATTACTTGATAATTCCAAGCCAAATGCTTAATCTTTTAAAAATGCACAAGTCCACAACAACATGTAGCCTCAAAAAGTACTATTTATAGAAGATGCTGGTAATAACAAATGTGATCATAATAAAGATAAGATGCTTAATATCTTTTTCCTAAAATAATAATACATAAAATACATTTCAATCCAGCCTCCTAGAATAAGTGTAGTGGTTACCTTCTGCTGTAAATAAGGGCTCAAGGAAATTCAGACTCACCACAGAAAAACTGTTAACACCAAATCTAGTTCTTAAAACAATTTTAAACAATGTTGATTCTGTTTGAAATTTAAGCAACAACAACAACAAAGTCTACTTTTTCTTAGCAGGCTAAATTTCAAACAAAAAATGATTCTGTTTTCCAGTATAAAAATAGAATAAAAATAAAATTAGGGATACAGGAAGATATTGAATCACATCATACACATTTGCACTGAGGTGAAGAGATACAGTTTAGTAATTGGATCGCTTTTGATACTTTTCTTCTCTTGGCTGAGAGGACACACATTGTCAGGTTTTCTATCTCACTAGTTGCTTCTTGACTCATTTTCTGGTTCCTCGTCTATTCCCTGACTTCTTAACTCTGGGTCCCTGGAGTTTAGTTCTTGGTCTTCTTCTCTACCTATAGTCACTTCTTCGGTAACCTCATCTAATCTCATGATAAATATCACTATGTGCTGGTAACTCTCAGATATGTATCTCTGCCCTGGATCTCTTTCATGAACTCCAGACTCATATACCCACCTGCCTACAAGCAATGTCTACTTGTATGTCTAAAAGATATATCAAAGTTACCATATCTAAAAAAAGATCTCCTGACATTCCCCCTCAAACCTGCTCCATATGCCATCTTCTCCATATTGGTTGTTGGCAACACTAACCTTCCAGATGCTCATGCCCAAATCCTTGGAATCATCTTTTACCCCTTCCATTCTCTCACAATCTGTATTAAATTCATGAGGAAATCCCTTTGACTCTATCTTCAAAATATCCTGAGGGTTTTTTGGTGTATGTGGTTGTTGTTAATAATATGAATAATAATTCTCTCTACCTTCACAGCTAAGAGTATAGAATAAGCCAATGTCTTCCTCAACAGGATTGCTAGGGTCCTAAACTATAATTGAGATCATGTGGTCTTCTGCTGAAAGCCCTGCTATGGCTGGCTATTTTGCTCAGAGTAAAAACCAACACCTTCAAAAGCCCTGTGTAGTCAGACCTTTCTTTCCTATCTGACCTCACCTGCACCTACTCTCCTCTCACCACTCTACTCCAGCCACTCTGATCTCCCTGCTGTTTCTTAAACATTCCAGCCATCTCACATCCTCGTGCCTTTGGCCTTGCTATTCTTAGTGATCAGAAAACACATCGCTCAGATCAATTTATGGCAAAATTCCTTACAGTTTTTCACACCTTACCCTGTTTGAAAATTGTAACTTTCCCTCCATTCCCACCTGATATCCCCCATCTACTTAACTCTTTCTTTATTCCATAGCACTCACTAACTTCTAAAATTTACTTACGAATTAAGTCTATTTTGTTTCTGTCTCCTCCTCTTGTAATGTAAGCTTTAGAAGAGCAGCAATTTTTTGTCTATTGTGTTGACTGGTACATGCCAAGCCACATAGACTAACACCTGCCACATACTAAACACTCATTAAATATTTATTGCATAGAATGGAACAGAATAGGATGAATGGAATATATATATAGGTTGGGAAATCATAAAATAGAATGGAATGAATAAAATGGGATCGAATATAGTATGGTAAAAAATAAAAAAGAATAGCGCAGAACAGGTTGGTAGGGCAACTGGCTGTTTTCAGTTTTGTTACTCTACTTCATGCTTTCTATCACTAACTTTCTCTGCTTTAGTTTCTAATCTGTTAAAAAACAAAAAGATTGAGTTATAAAAGAATGAGATAGCTATGAAATGATCTGCACTTCTCAAATAAGTTATATATCCAAATTATAATGACAGAAAAATTAAATAACTAAAATTGAGTTGAAAATGGTGGAAAAAAAAAAAGAATGCCTTTCCAAAAAATGAAGGCATTCCTAAGCAAGAAAAGTAAGCTATCTCAGTATCCTACAAAAAAAAAAAAAGAACTGGGAGAAGGGAGAGAAAGAGGAGGAAGAAGAAAAAAAATCTTGCAAAAGTAGAAACAAATGATTTTGGAAAGAATAAATGAAATGCCTACATTCCCAATTTACTTCAAAATAACATTTTCCCATAAGAAACTGTGTGTATGTGTGGGTGTGTGTGTGCGTGTGCATAAAATATGACTTTACCAAAAAAAAAACCACCTTTTTATTTTGAAATAATTATAGATTCATAGAGAGTTGCAAAAGTAGTACAAAGAGGAATCTTGTGAAAGCTTCACCTAGTTTTCCCCAATGGTTACATCTTATATAATAATAGTACAATATCAAAATCAGGAAGTTAACATCCTTAAAATGTTAATAAATTGAAGCATAACATATGTAAACTGTTGAAATTGGCTTTTTTTCCTTCAATATAATGCCCTAGAGGTCCATCCAAGCTGTTGTCTGTATCAGCAGTACATTCATTTTTATTGCAATGCAGTATTCCATGGTATGGATGTACCACACAGTTTGTTTAACTATTCAGCTATTGAGGGACACTGTGAATGTTTATTGTTTTGAGTTATTTCAAATGAAAACAGCTGCAATGAACAACCATGTACAATATTCTGTGTGAACATAAGTTTTAATTTTTGTAGGACAAATTCCCAGAAGTGCAATTGCTGGCTTACATGGTAAATTTGTTTGTTTGTTTGTTTGTTTATTTCAGACAGAGTCTTGCTCTGTCACCAGGCTGGAGTGCAGCAGTGCAATATCAGCTCACTGCAACCTCCACCTCCCAGGTCCAAGCTATTCTCCTGCCTCAGCTTCCCGAGTAACTGGGACTACAGGCACGCACCACCACACCCAGCTAATTTTTGTATTTTTAGTAGAGATGCGGTTTCACCATATTGGCCAGGATGGTCTCGATCTCTTGACCTCGCAATCCTCCTGCCTCGGCCTCCCAAAGTGCTGAGATTACAGGCATGAGCCACCATGCCTGGCCTATTTTTTATATCTTTAAAGAACCAGCCAAACTATTTTCCAGAATAGCAGTATCATTTTACATTCCCAATACCAATGTATGAATGCTCCAATTTATCCACATCCTCACTAGCATTTGACATTATAATTTGAATTCTAGCTATTATCATAGATATATATATATTTACCCACTGATATTTATTTTTGTGTGCCTACTTGATATTTGTATATCCTCCTCAGTGAACAGTCTTTTAATATTTTTGCCCATTTCCTTATTGCTCTGGTTGGTTATTTTACTGTTGAGTTTTGAGAGTTATTTATACATTTTAGATATGAGTCCTTTGTCATAAATGTAGTTACGAAAGTGTTGCTTTTTTTATATAGTGAAGGTTACACCAATAGACTCATATACACTTATTAAAGCAATAAATCCAAGAGCTAATTACATACCAGATACAACTACAGACATATCTCATTTTATTTTGCTTTGCTTTATTGTGCTTTGTAGATATTTTTCCTCTTACAGATTGATGTTTTGTGGCAACTCGGCTTTGAGCAAGTGTGTCAGTGCCATTTTTCCAGCAGCATGTGCTCACTTCACGTCTCTATCAAATTTTGGTAATTCTCACAATATTTCAATTTTTTTCATTATTATTATATCTGTTAGGGTAATCTGTAATCAGTGATCTTTGATGTTACTAATGTAATTGTTTTGGAGCACCATGAACCACACCCATATAAGATGGCAAACTTAATCTGTAAATGTTGTGTGTGGTGTTCCGACTTCACTGACCAGCAGTCATTCTCTGACTCTTTCCCTCTCCTCAGGTCTCCCTATTCACAGAGACACAAGAATATTGAAATTAGGGCAATTAATAACCCTACAATGGCCTCTAAGTGTTCAAGTGAAAGAGAAAGAGTTGCACATCTCTCTTTCAATCAAGAGCTAGAAATGATTAAGCTGAGTGAGGAAGGCATGTTGGAAGCCAAGACAGGTGGAGAGCAAGGCCTCTTGAACCAAACCACAAAACTGTGAATGCAAATGGAGGGAGGGAGGGAGAGAGGGAGAGAGAGAGAGAGGGAGAGAGAGAGAGAGAGGGAGAGAGAGAGAGAGGGAGAGAGGGAGGGAGGGAGAGAGGGAGGGAGGGAGGGACGGAGGGAGGGAAGGAAGGAAGGAGGAAGGAAGGAAGGAAGGAAGGAAGGAAGGAGGGAGGGAAGGAAGGAAGGGGTTTCTTGAAATGGAATCTACTCCTGGTGAAGATGCTGTGAACATGAAATGATGACAAAGGATTCAGAATATTACATAAACTTAGCTGATAAAGCAGCAGCAGGGTTTGAGAAGCATTGACTTCAATTTTGAAAGAAGTTCTAGTGTAGGTCAAATGCTATCAAACCACAACAGCACCACTTGCTGTAGACAAATCTTTCATGAAAGGAAAAGTCAATCGATGCAGCCAACTTCATTGTTGTCTTATTTTAAGAAAGTGCCACAGTCGGCCGGTCATGGTGGCTCACGCCTGTAATCCCAGCACTTTGGGAGGCCGAGGCGGGCAGATTACGAGGTCAGGAGATCAAGACTGTCCTGGCTAACACGGTGAAACCCCATCTCCACTAAAAATACAAAAGATTAGCCAGGCGGGGTTGCAGGCGCCTGTAGTCCCAGCTACTCGGGAGGCTGAGGCAGGAGAATGGCCTGAACCCGGGAGGCGGAGCTTGCAGTGAGCGGCGATCGTTCCACTGCACTCCAGCCTGGGCAACAGAGCAAGACTCCGTCTCAAAGAAAAAAAAAGAAAGTGTCACAGTCACCCTATCCTTCAGCAACCACCACCCTGACTGGTCAGCAGCCATCGACATTGAGGCAAGACCCTCCGCCAACAAAAAAGGTTATGACTCAGTGAAGATGATCATTAGCATTTTTGAGCAATAAAGTAATTTTTAATTAAAGTGTGTATAGTTTTTAGGCTAATGCTGTTACATACTTAAATGACTACACTATAGAGTAAACGTAACTTTTATATGCTGAATAAGGTAAGTCAGCCAGATTTCACAGGCAGACTGCATTTTAGCTGCTCTAGCAAAAAGATTTAGTAGAAGTTATAACTATTACAGAAATTTAGTTTTACTGGTTACCTTGGAATATGATTATCCATGGGGTCTCTAATCTCAAATTCTTCCGGACAGACCATTGCAAATAAGCAAGGCCACAAAACACACAATGGAGAGAAGTTTCACTGTGAACACTCTCAGGTGAGGGGAGACTGGTGACTCAGCGATTCTCCAACTCTGTCCCTGCTGGAGAAGTTTCTATGGATATATTAACATTTGTTGATGCACTACATTATTAATAGGGAAAATACCACCCCATCACTATACAACACAAAATACCAACAAAGCAAACAACTTGCCTGTTTTAAAATGGTAATAAGTTCTATAAGCTTCATCCTAGGTGTTAAAGTCAAACAAAAGACTAAGAGAATGAGAAAAAGGAGAAGGAAGGTGTCAGGATAGGTCAGGTTGAAATAGAAGGAGAAGCTATAATTTATTGAGTATCTCCTTGTGTCAAGCACTGTGATAGGTACTTGTCATCAGCTAACTAGTCTAATCCTCATAAGAACTTTGAGAGTTCATATTCCGAGTTTACAGGTGACAAATCTAAGAGTCAAAGAAACTTTATGCCTTGTTCCAGATGTTACCCAGTGAGAGTGAGATGCATGGGACTATATATCCCATTCTAAAAAGCTGACTTCTTGCCACTATACCAAGAATATTTCCACAAGTTTATATTCTGAAATCATATTCTTACACTTAAAAGATTTTTTTCAAAAACAAAATAGAATCACTAACTCTAAAAAGAACATCTCTTTCCAACATCTATGCAATCATTAGGCTAGGGCATGTAGTGCTTGGCAAAAGGGGCAGGAAGAAAAGCAGCCAAAAATTTAGGAGATATTCAAATTACTCCCGTTCACATATTCCTGCAGAATAAGATCACAGTTTTGTCAATATGCATAATATAAGTGAGAATAGAAATTTGTATTGGGAAAAAATAATGTAATCTGAGGAAGTAAACTTGCACTAAACTCAAGAAATTTTAGTCTAGAGATTCACAGGCCAAAGAGTAAGAAAGTCAAGCTTTATTCTTTTCCCCTCTCTTATTTTATCCTATATAAGTAGGGAGGTATTTAGGGATGTTGTAGTGCATAGTGAACCAGTAGGTAGAATTTTGCCACTTAACATATAATTCTCTTGACACTACAGTGCACATGTGCCCTTTCATTCATTTCATACCTGCCATTTTATTTCTTAAATTTATTAAATTTCCCTCAATCTCCTTATGGATATCTGTTTAGCATTCTCGCACCTCACACTTTTAGCAGGCACTGTTCTGGGTGCTGCAGATATAAAGTACTAATACACAATGCCTATTCCCAAGGAACTTAAAGTCAAGCCCAGCAGTTCCAAGCCTTCTGCTTTATGGTGCCCGTGGCATATCCATAATTTTTTACTACACCCCCTAGGCTAAAAAATATACCTAATAATTGAGTTTCTTGAGTTGTCAAGTCCAAACAATTTAATAACTATTTACATCCTAAAAACTCAACACCTTCTGGTCACTATCCAACTTCACAAACCTTGAAGTCAGATTGGAAACTGCCATTCTCACTTCTTATTCCACAATGATATTCACCAAGTATTTGATTCTTATCACAGCAACTTCCAAAACCAAGTTTTACAAAGATACATTATTTAAAAAAAAAGAAAGCTAATGTTGAAACCGTGAACTATTTTGAGTTACTAGTTTATTTAGTGCTTGACAGATGCCATTGTGTTTCCATTCACACTTTAAAATATCCTACAGCACTCCTATGTCCCCCCTGGGGTGTCTAAGCACACACTTTGGGAACTATAAGTTTAGTGCAGGATTTCTCAACTTTGGAACCATTGACGTTTGGAGCCAGATCATTTTTTTTGTTGTCGGGGGAGCTGCTCTGTGCATTGCAGGATGTTCAGCAGTGTCCTGTTCCTCCATCTATTAGATGCCAGTAGCATCACTCCACCCCCACTCAGTTTTGACAACAAAAAATGTCTCCAGATATTGCCAAAGGTTTCCTGGAGGGCAAAATCACTCCTATGTGAGGTTCACAGGTTTTCTGGAAGAAACAGATAAGTAAATCAACATTTGCCAAGGAATAGCATCATGGCTCTGATAAAGGTAGCCATTTGGCAATGACCTCCACAATGCAAACCCAGTGGTAAATTCTTTATGTATTTGACCTAGATGATCAGCTCCCCCTTCCTGAAATACTGTCTTTCCTTAGTTTCTAATAATCCACATCCTCCTGTTCTCTTAATTCATTAACCACTCCTACTCATTTCTGTTGTTGTTGTTAGACTCTCTTTCTGCTCCCTAAATGGTGGAGTGTCCCAGAGTTCAGACCTCAGAACTGGTATCTTCAACAGACTATGCTCACAGCCCTGGTAGGAATGTCAGCACCATAATTTTAAGTGCTATCTATATGAGGATGATGCCCAAATACACATCTCTGTTCTGACCCTTTTCCTAAACACTGTCCCTTCAACATCTCCACATTGATGCCTGGTTGGCATCTCACACCTAATAATACAGCCAGAATCTATTAACATGTTTTCATTCTTAAACATGTCCTTCACCCAGCATTCACCAAAGTGCCACCAAAATCCATCCAATTATTGAAGCCCAAAACCTAAAGAGTTGTCCTTGATGCTTAGCTTTCCTTAACCTATGCCAAATCTATCAGATCTTATCAACTCTACCTTCAAAATATCCTTCAAATCTGATAACTTCTCCCCACCTCCAGTGTTGTCTCCTAGATCCAAGCCAGCAACATCAATTAACTAAATCACCATGACAGCCTCTAGCTGACCATCCTGCTTCCACTTTGGGTCCTACAATCCCTTCTTACAGAGCAGCCAGAAGGTTGCCTCTTAGTATTTTACTACATAAATAAGATCATGTTATTCTACACACTTAGATTAAAATCCAAAGATCTTACAGTGGCCTCAGGACTTTATAATATGGCATCTTGGTGTCTTCCTGGTCGCATTTCTTGCTGCACTTCTGTTGGTCTCAACCTTGTGAGCCACTTTTCTTTCTTTTTTTTTTTTTTCCTAAAATACACTGAGTGAGTCCAGGACTTTTAAATATGCTGTTCCCTATACTTAGAATGCTTGTCCCTCAGATATTACTGCTGTTCACTCTCTTGCTTCTTTGAGGTGCTGATCAAAATCACCTCAAAATAAATTTAAATTTTATGTTTTAAAAAATATATTCCATCTCCTCCATAAGAATGCAGGCCCCACAAGAGCAGGAAAATTTTACCTTTTTGTTCACCAAGACTGTAGTTAGCACTTAATATAGCATCTGACATTTAGTGGTATCTCAATTCATATTTTTAAACAAATGAATACTAGAAAATGTGATGAACAGATCTGCATGTGGTGTCACAAAAGTACAGAAGAAAGACATGTGCATCTGAACAGGGTGATAGGATAAGTTTCATAGAGCAGGCAATATTTTAGCTTGGTTTTGAGAAGGGAAAAGCAGAAAGGGAAGGAAAGCACTCCAAGTAGAGGAAATGGCTTGGTGGGTCAGAGCTCAGAAGACAGAAGCAGCAGGGCTTGTTCAGGAAACTCTAGGCGAGTGAACAGAGCTGGGGCACTGAGCAGCAGTCCTCAGCCATTTTGGTTCTCCACATCATGCAAATTCACCATTCACATGTCCCTCAGAAAATCTTCCATGTCGTTTTCATGTAAAGATGTATGTCCCTCTATTTATGATGTATCAGAATCTCTTAAGGTGTGGGGGTAGAGAATTTGGAAGGAAACCTAGAGAGAAAAAATGACTCGATAAATACACAGGGTCTGTCAAAAAATAACTTTAAAAGGTGTATGTTTATGTGTGCATGATCATGCATACTTAAATATTTTTATTATTATCTTGAAAGTGATGGAAGCATTTTGAACTAAGAATTACCATAGTCAGAGCATTCTCCTAATCTATTATTTGTAAAATGTGATATCTACATATTGCATGACATAAATATACTATGAGCTATTTCTTCATTCCCGTTATTGAGATTTTAGGTAGCTTCTAATTTTGCCATTATAAATAACAGTAATTAATATACTTCATTAATTTTTGAACATATTACACACTTAGGATAAATTTCTAGATCTAGATTGACTCTGTGAAAGACTATAAATGTTTTAATGCTCTGATACATAGTGGTAACTGATCCTCCAGAAAGAAAACAGACACATATTCTCCCATCAGTAGAGTATAGGGCCTTTTGCCACAATCTTATTAATATGAAGTATTTTTTAAAATATTTCCAAATTTAATAGATTTATATATCATGACGTTATTTTGTTTTTTCTTGATTATTAATGATGTTGAGCTTTGTTTCATGTATTTACTGTCACTTATTAATCTTCTTTTTAAAAAAGTATCTGCACATATTCTATACAAAGAAAAATCTTAGAATTTTCCTGTACTGTAGAACTATTGCTAACATTTAATAGTATTAATTGATTATTCAAACATTAACTTAGGCATCCTATGTGCCAGGAACTGCTTTAAATGTTTTATATATATTAGTTCATTCAATCCTCATGACAGTCATATGAAGGAGGTTTTATTAATGTATTTATATTAGAGATGAGGAAATTGAGGTATAGAGAAGTTGGCAATTTGATCAAGTTCCACAGCTATCAAAGCAGGAAGGCAGAGTTTGCTTCAGATATGCTCCTAACCCCTCTGTAGGAGAAGCTCTAAGGGGAAAATGAGTTTAATTTTGTATATGTTATTTTTCATAAGCCTATAGAACATCAAAATCAGTGTTCTTGAATAGAGATGATTTTATTGCCCAGGGGTCTTCTGGCAACTTCTGAAGACATTTTTGATTGTCACAGCAGAGTGGAGTGTTGTGCTACTGTCATCTAGGGTGTAGAGGCCAGGGATGCTGCTAAACATCCTACAGTGGGAAGGACAGCACCCCACAACAAAGAATTGGCCAGTCCAAAATGTTAACAGCATCAAAGCTCAAAAACCCTGATCTAAATGGATATATCTGTAGGAAGTCTGGAATTTAAAAAAGCGGTCTAGGCCAGAGAGAAAGATTTGGTATAAATAATACAGATTTACCATAAAGGATTACATTTTCATGAATCACTATGAACATATGTTGTTATCTAAAATTCCACTCACAGTCTGCTTGCCATCAAATTTATTATTAAGATTTATAGAATTAAATAGACTATAAAATCTGAACATTTAAACACATATAATTCATTTAGAGAGGGCCCTTGTATTTCAGTCACTGTACAGATATAGAATTCCTGTTTCTGTTCCAACAAAAATATTTCTAAACAAAATTATACATAATTAATTATTATGTTTGTCACCACAATGCTTGCAAGCAAATAAGGTCATTGCTGAGTAACACAGAACAGAATATTTTAGACATTAGGAAATTCCAACCAGAGAAAAACATAAAATTAAGGAAAGAATGTATTAGAGAGACAGTTGGGCCCCAATTAGAGTCATTAGCTTAGGAGCCCCTTGTGAAAGGACTAGTGCCATGTGGATAGATGTGGCAAGGCATAGTTGGTGATTCAAAGAGTTTCTTCAGGAAGTTAAGAGCTACTTTCGCTCTTCTGGAATCTTGGCTGGCACACCGGGCTGCCAAGGTCACGTTCTACTGGCAGGCTGCAAAGCAAAAGGCACCCATCCATGCACATTAGCAAGGGGCAAGGTGCCAACTGGAAAGCATGGCAAAGGCTATCTGCTTCCAGAAAAAAACAAATGTTATAACCAGTTGTATTTTCAATCAGAAAAAAAAAAAAAAAAAAAAAAAACATGGTTCCTGGGATATTTGAAACACTTTATGCTATTTCCAGCTGGGAAAGTTAAATAACCATCACTATAGATGCCATGTATTTAGTACGGTGGAGTGTGTGCTTTGGAGTCAAATACCTGGACTCAAATTCTGGCTTTCTTACTTACTGGCTGTATGATCTTAGGCACATTACATGCTTGGTGTCAGTTTCTTTATCTATAAAATAGGGGAAATAATAGTATCTATCTTCTAAAATTCTTACAAGAATCATGTAGGTTAACATATGTAAAGTCCTTACAGTAGTGTTTTACTTATGCTAAATGCTCATTAGTGTTGGGTATTTTAATATACTTTTGAACTAAAAACATTACATTGTTTAAACTTCAATGTTCCTTTTCTAAATATAATAGTCTTACATTACAGACAAGAAAACTCTGCAAGTTCTTTGTACCTCCTTCACAAAAATTCTTTATACATCCAAGGCTGTCTTAAGTCTCCTCTTAACTTATGTCATCATAATTCACTTTGTTTAACAGAGTACCAACATTATCTTGAAATATCATGTAAATATTTCATGTCTGTTTAACCCCCAATATGTCTACGCCCTGACTTCATGCAATAACTTTTTAATAGTATATGCGGGCCTATCTTGGAATAAGGGCTTCTTTTAACATCTAGAACACATCAAGTTTTTGTCTACTGGCAAGCCTTAGCACAGTACTTGACACAACATTGGGATTCAATGAATATTTGTTAAATGAAAGAATAAATATATTTAATAAGGTTTCTTCAATTTGATGATGACAGTGTTATATGTAAGAAAGAAGGCAGCAATTTTACACTGTCTATAAACTTTCCCACCCAACCGTTTTTTTTTTTTTTTTTTTGAGATGGAGTTTCACTATTGTTGCCCAGGCTGGAGTACAGTGGTAAGATCTTGGCTCACTGCAACCTCCACCTCCCAGGTTCAAGTGATTCTCCTGCCTCAGCCTTCTGAGTAGCTGGGATTACAGGCACCCACCACAATTCCTGGCTTTTTTTTTTTTTTTTTTGTATTTTTAGTAGAGATGGGGTTTCAACATGTTGGCCAGGCTGGTCTCGAACTCCTGACCTCAGGTGATCCACCCGCCTCAGCCTCCCAAAGTGCTGGGATTACAGGCATAAGCCACCGTGCCCGGCCAACTTTTTCCCCTTTTGCCTTATTTACTATAAAAGGTACTTATGCTTCCCATTGACATTTGTTTCTTTTATTTTGTTTTATTTTAAACAAATTGGCATATGGTAAAATTGACATTTTTGGTGTACTCATTTTAACACATTTATAGATTCAAATAACTATAATCACAAGCAAGATGTAGAAGAGCCTCATCACCTCTAAAATCTCCCTTATGCTCCCCGTTCCCTACCCCGGCAACCACTGATCTGTTACCTACCAAATGTTTTTCCTTTTCAGTTTAAACAACAACAACAACAACAACAACAAACTTTTTGTTTGGAATAATTTCAGATTTTCAGAGAAGTTTTCAAGATAGTATAAGTTCCCATATACCTTTCACCCAGTTTTCCATAATGTTACTATCTTATATAACCATAAGACATTTGTTAAAACAAAGAAATTAATGTGAGTACAATACCGTTTACTAAACTACAGATTTTATTTGAATTTCATCAGTTTTTACTAGTATCCTTTTTGCTGTTCTAAGATCTAATCCAGGGTCCCAGGTTGCATTTACTTGCTGTCTCCTCTGATCTGTGACAGTTTCCCATCTTTCCTTGTTTTTCATGACCTACATGCTTTTTGAAGATTCCCGATCAAGTATTTTATAGAATATTCCTGAATTTGAATTTGCCTGGTGTTTTTTTGTGATTGGACTGAGGATATAAATTTGGGGGAAAAACAACGAGGTGAAGTGCCCTTCCCATCACACCCACATAAGTAGAGTAGAGCCACATGACTTATCACTGGTGATGTTCACCTTGATGACTTGGTGCCATTGTTTGAATGTGTTGCTGTGTTCCCTAAATTTCATTTGTTTGAAATTTAATCTCCAAATTCATATGTTGATAGCATTCAGAGGTGGGGCTTTTGGGAGGTAATTAAGATTAGATAAGGTCATCAGGGTAGAGGCCCCACGGTGGAACTTGTGGCTTTACAAGAAGATAAAGAGAGACCTGAGCTGGCATGCTCTTGCCCTCTCATCATGTGATGGCCTCTGCATCACACAGTAAAAAGCCCTCCCTAGAGGCGGCCCCTCCACCTTGAACTCCCTATCCTCCTGAACTGTAAGAAACATATTTCTTTTTTTTCTATAAATTACACAGTCTATAGCATTCTAACACAGAAGTAGAAAACAGAATGAAACTTGGTTAAAGAGGTTTCTGCCAGGTTTCTTCAATATAACTTTACAATTTTCCCTTTCCTATACTCCATTCTTGGAAGTGAGTCACTAATTTAAAAGTATTATTATGACTATGCTATTGCAAGCATAATTTATCCATACTCCTATCATGTGAAAGTCATCATGTAAAGGGTGCTTTCCTTTTACTTATAACTGCACACATGAGTCAAGTATTACCACCCTGACTTCACAAGGGAATTAAGGCTCATGGCCGTTAAATAGCTATTAGTTAGTTAGGGGTAAAAATAAAATTCAAGTGTATGAATATCTGATTCCCAAACACATGCTCTCTTCTCGTCAGACTGTCCTTTCGTCTACCACAACATAAATGTCAATGAGAATGAAGCGATAAATTCCTGTCACTGTTTCTAAGCATGCAACTCACAGACTTTACTTTTACTCCTTAACATACCACCATACTTAACTAGTATGTTTATTTCACAAGGCTGTGGCTGAGCTGTGTGATAATTAGCAAACTGATAAACAGGACCTGTCATTAGTAGGATACCAGACAACACACATAAACATCATCAAGTTTGGGAACAACAGGACTAAATGGAAAGTGAGACCCCACGGGAGAATGTAAGTTAATACATGACCAGAAAATAAATTCAGGGTGAATGCCAGAGAAATGTACAGAAAATAACAGCAGACAATTGTTACAGAAAAAAAACTACTGTAGTTTCCCTCTTCCCATACAATCAAGGCTGTAGAAGAATGAGTGGTCTACTACAAAGTAAGTCCATTAAGCTTGTGAAGCACAGAATAGAGCAGAGGTCATGCTGGGCACAGAGGATGATGCTGCCTGAGGTCATGAAGGACTGGAGGCAAGGCCCATCAACTGAGGCCTTAGGAAAGCTGCTGGTCTACCTCTTCACTCTGCGGCTAAAACTGAAGTGCTCAAGTTCAAGATTTGGGCATTTTCAAGAGTTGCAATGTCTGTGGGCACTAAGTAGATACTCAGACATTAGCTACATCTCTCTGGAACTTAACTATTCTCCCAAATAGCTTTTAGGTCAGACTGGGATGAACCAGTCTTCCCTCCATATGCAAAAATCCAATGGCTTTCTCTGTATGTAAGGGGATTTCCAAGGACTTAGAACCTTAAGGTTACTTCTGGGTTTAACTTCCTGTCTCCACTAAATTATTGTTTTTGGCTTTGCATTTTCCACCTTTATCCCTGTCCTGGCATTGATTCTGTTGTTGACAAAAATTAGGAAAAAAAAAAAGTTTCTGCTTTTGATCCCTATTTATTTTATTTATTTAAAAATAAATCACTCATTAATTTGTGGCCTTTTTACGGGCATTTGATTTTATTGTAGCATTGGAGATGAGTGCAGCACAATCACTGTAAAATGCAATTCGATACAAGTTATTTTTCAAGTCTATTGGCTCCTCTCTCTTATTCCTTTTCCAAACCTTTTCTCCTCTGTCCCAAACCCCTTAGTTTGGTTCCATTCCTCTAGAAACAACAACGATAACAGATATGTTTCTTCCATTCTCCTGGCAGAGAGATTCAACTCTCTCCTTCACCTGTCCCAAAAATTAGTCCTTAGTCTCTTCTGGTAGTTTCTGTTAGAAGATGAGAAAGCAGAATGGAGAAGCATGGAGACAATTTTTTATTCAGGATACACTTAAAATGTTTGCTTTACGATTATTCCTGTTAGTTAAATTTTTGTAGTAGAGTGCGAGTAAGTTAGCCCCATAGTTCAGATGATCCCAAGAGAGTCAGGAGAATGTGGAAATGTGTTAGCAATAAGGATATTCTAGTAAACTAATTTCCAGGGGAAGCTGGGAGAAAGCACACACAGCTATACACATAGTATTTTATGCAAGCATTTATTTCATAAATGTGTTAACTTTTTAAATATTTTAGAATATTCTATCTTCCATAAGAGTAGTAACTATGACTAACTTATTTAATACCCTCCCTAGTATATTCTCATGAATTTACAGAGGCTTATGGAGGATTTTTGTTGTATACTATTTAGTTAATAATCTCCTATTTCCTTAAAGTACCTTAACATTCACACATGTGTTTTCCTTAATCCAAGAGCTCTTATGTATCCAGAATTTTAATCAGATGAATCATTCAGGGTGGTTTAAATTTCCTTATAAGTAAAGGTCAAACACTGGAACTATAATGTATTAGCTAGATTAAGTAGAAGTCTTCTTAAATATATACATGATCCTCATGTTCTTAAATAGAATATATTGAATGTAACTGAATGTTTCCTCACTGAATGTGGGTCATCTGAAAATTAAATATTTTACTTTTTGTACATATAATAATGTCCTGTTGAGGAATATATAATTGTTCTCCAAATCTAAATAGGTCTTTCTTATTTTGGGTTCTCCCAAATTAAGTCACAAATTTTAGTTCAAATTTGTGTTTTAGTTGGGAGCTGATTCAGGAAAATATCATGCTTATAGTAGAGCAGAGAAATGAGACAGTAAAGGAAGGCAGCCAAGAAAGCAGGCAGATTACCACAGCGACAACTGGAGCTTCATCCTTCCAGGGACCTCTGGTCACCAGTGCACAACACATACTTTAGACTTAACCAAGGGGCAAGGAAGCTGGGATATTTACACATCAACTCTGTCAGTCATTCATTGCAGGCTACTTCCTGGTGGCATTAATTCTCTGGCACTTTTAACCTGTCATGCACCTGGGTTGCAGTGTAGGCTTGAACTAAAAAAGAAAGCTCTGAGGCAAAGAGAGATTTATGCAGACAAGAGCCAGGCCAGGGAACATAAAAATGACAGAGCCCTGGGAGGTTTGAGTGGGGCACCTACAGCTTCTGC
Organism: Pongo pygmaeus; assembly: GCF_028885625.2. Classification (NCBI taxonomy): domain Eukaryota; kingdom Metazoa; phylum Chordata; class Mammalia; order Primates; family Hominidae; genus Pongo; species Pongo pygmaeus. The sequence continues at coordinate 68,182,405 of NC_072379.2, forward strand.
TACAAGCTCCTAATAGGAATGTGAGTTGCTTTGGCTACCATCTGGTTACCCTCTCTTCCTCTTTATTGTTAAGAGTTTCACTGATCATTCCTTGCCTGTTCACAGGCTCCCTCTTATTTTCTTCTGTTTTGTTTGCTAAGTTCTGTGTATTTGAAACGTAAATTTCAAAAGCTGTTGTACTTGGTTATGAAATAGAAGTAAACGCTTTTTTTTTTTTGCTTAATGCCTTTATGGGCTATCCCCAGAGAAATGTTTGCAGATTCAATGCAAACGTTGTTTCAAAGCCATTTTTGATACTTTCTTTTTCTAGCATTTGTTATCAATAAAATGAGATTGTTGGATAACTGAGTTCTGGATGGATGAGCTATTAATAAAGAAATGAATGTATGTAGATATAATAGAGATCATCATTGAGAGAGATCACAAATGGCCATCACAAATTTTAATCTTATGACATCCTCATTAAAATTATAGATGTAAATATATCAGGTCCATGGCAATAATGGGCGTCCTCAGTAGTCTATTTTAGGAAATTTCTCAGAATGGCTCCAGTATTATTAACTTAAAATATTTCATATTATAAATAATAATAAGAACATCAACAATAATATTTATTATATCAATTTGGGGGTGATTTAAAAATTGTATGACTTCTGAATAAAAATGATGGATTGACCAAATGCATTTACTTCTACTCCCTTCAGAAATGCCATAAAATGACAGTAAAAGAATTAAAGTGCTATAAACCTACAACAAAAAAAGAAGAGGGAAGAGACGACAAGAATGAGCAAGAGAGTTCACTGAATTTCTGAAGATGGAAAGTGAGCTGGATAGCGATTAACAGCCCCACTGAAAGGAGAAAGCACAACCCGAAGTAACTGCAGTGAGTGAGCAACAAGCAGCCTCATTCCAGAGAATCCCTAAGAGGTTCAGAACTTGCAGAAAGGCACAGAGGAAGATGAGTGGTCAAGCACAAGGTCAAAAGCACAGGGACTGGTTTAAGGTCTGATTGTAGCATCCTTAAATCACCATGTCCATACCCTCACAGCCAAGACATTTCTCCTCCTCTCTGAGTCCCTGCCACTCTCTGTATTTACTACCCTTCTTTTCACTAGAAGAATAAAGAGTTATTCCCTGGACAAACAAAACTGAGATGAGGCCACAGATCTAGCAGAAACATGGGACACAAGAGCTGCACAGTGGTGGATTGAGTGCAATTCCACAAAGCACACTCACCCATCTACTTCCCCAGCTCTGGCAAACAAACACGTTGCCTTCAAGTAGAAGCTGGGAAAATTCTTTTCTTGAGACATCTAACAACTCATGAGATGAGAAATACAGACACTAGTATGCAAGGATTCTCTCTTTCTCTCTCTCTCTCTAAATTTTTTTTTAGACAAGGTCTTATTCTGTTACCTAAGCTGAAGTGCAGTGGCACAATCATAGCTCACCTCAGCCTTGACCTCTAAGGCTCAAGTAATCCTCCTGCCTCAGCCTCCAAAGTAGCAGGAACTACAGGCATGCACTGCCATGCCTGGCTAATTTTTTGTTGTTGTTGTTGTTTTGTAGAAACAGGGTCACAACGTGTTGTCCAGGCTGGTCTCAAGCAGCCCTCCTGCCTCAGCCTCCCAAAGTACTGGCATTACAGCTGTGAGCCATCATGCCTGCACATGCAAGGATTCTTTCTAACCACATACACACAAACACACATGTGCCCACTGAAAGGACTGCTAAATACCCATGCCATCTATACCAGAACCCCTCTATGCTACAGTTGCCACACAAATGATGAGCTTCCAAAGATCAAATGCTCGTTTTAAATATGAAAGCTCCCAACACGCAGGAGAGATCAAAACAAACATGAAAGGAGGAGAGCACAGAAAAAGTATAAAGTGCACGCAGAAAAATTAAAATGTGGTTAACTATAATTAATAGCCTCTATAGAACAGAGGAAGTTACCTAGTACGTTAAAATAAAGAACTGTGCACTTTGATGAAAAACTTAAAAAAAAATTTTAAACTCTTTGAAATTAAAAACTCAGTAACTTAAATTAAAATGTCACTAAATGTTCTTGAAGACAAAGTGAACTAAATCTACCTGAAAGAAAATACAATTAGACTCTAATCAGAAAGTCTAACACTGAACTAGTAGGAACTGCAGAAAAATAAGAGGAGAGAACACAAAGGAGAAGAAGCTATATTAAAGAAAGGAAAATAATTCGAGTAAGTATCTAAATACTGAAAACATAAGCCTCCAAGGTGAAAGAGGCCATAGAATTACCGAGAAAATGAATAAGGTAAGATACACTGTTATACAATTTTAGAACCACAGAGATAAAGAGAAGATTCTAAAAAGCTTCCAAATGTGTTGGAGAAGCCAAATGCAAAGGAAAGAGAATCAAATTGGGACTAGAACTCACAATAATTTTCCACAAGGGTACTATGCCCAGTCATACAAATCTATCATTGAAAAAGATAGAAAAATGACATTTTCAGGTATGTAAAAATTCAACAAATACAAGCTATTGTAAAATATTCTTCCGAAAATTCAAACAAAAATAAAACCAACAAAGAAGCCACAAGAATCCAAGAAAGAGAGGATTACACAAGAGAACAGCAAAGGAACAGACCCAGGATGAGTGGGGAGCCTAAAGCAATTAGTTCCCAATAGAGACAGAAGGCTGAAAACTCCAGGAGAAAATAGACTCGAAGTGCTGCAGGTGTGGAAAATATTTATTTTTAAGCATATGGTAGAGACATCCAAGTACACAAAACCAGATAAACAGAGGGTAAGATTTTGCAATGAACTTCAGAAAAAAGGCTAAGTTGAACTTGAAAAGCGACATGGTTATAATACATGACTTGGTTCAGCAGTAAACATTTGACTAGTCATATAAATACTATTGATTTGATTCAACTGCTGGGAAGAGTAGAGAAGAAAAGTGTACACATTTGTGTGTGTGTACATACACAAGCACACTCCTGTAGGTGAACACATATGGGTACAGGGGAACCTCATCTCGCAGGCTGAGAAAACAATGCATAGCGCTTAAAATGCATAAACAAATAATTTTCTATATGGATACGTTATTTAGAAATATTAAAGTTAAAAAAAACAGAAGAAAGCAAGAATGGTTGAAGGTAGTTGCCGCTGTGGAGTGAAAAGGAGGATTGGGGAGAGGCAGGGCAGAGAACTGCTATTTTCATTAAAAGACCTTTTCCTTTTTAAACTAAATGCATGACTTACTTTGATTTAAAACAAAAATGGTATAGGATCAATATATAACATTTTGATAATTTTACTTGTTCATTCATAGCGAACCCAAAATTCAAATTGGTGTTTAATGCCTGAACAGCTCTCATGATAGTCAATATTGAGAGTAGAGAGAAGAGGAATAAACAAGATGTTTATGATGTTCTAAGAAAATCATATAATTAAACAAGAAAGTACAAATTAATTTCTGGAATTGGTATATTTTAAATGAATAATTAGACCACTTCTCTTCCCATCCCTGTATCCAGAAATAATCAAATACATTAATCTTGCTTTAGAATCATACCTCTAGGAGAGCTCATAATCTTACTGTAGGCAACAGTGTTCCTGGATAGCCAAAATGTGATGCCTTAGTATGGAAGTATTTTAATTCTTTGTGGTTTTTTGTTTGTTTGGGTTTTTTTGTTGTTGTTGTTTTGAGATGGTGCCTCACAGGCTGGACTGCAGTGGTGTGATCTGGGCTCACTGCAACCTCCACCTCCCAGGTTCAAGCAATTCTCCTGCCTCAGCCTCCCAAGTAGCTGGGACTACAGGTGTGCACCACCACGCCCAGCTAATATTTTGTATTTTTAGTAGAGACAGGGTTTCACCATGTTGGCCAGTCTGGTCTCGAACTCCTGACCTCAGGTGATCCACCTGCCTCGGCCTTCCAAAGTGCTGGGATTACAGGCGTGAGCCACTGTGCCCAGGCTTTTAATTCTTTAAATATAAAATGAAAGCTTTGGACCAAAAAATGTATTTGACAATTTTTCTTCCAGAAGCACTAAATTTTGACAAAACATAAAAGAGTTCATTTTTCATCACACATCAACTTTTTAAACATTTCCTTTACTTGTTTGCATTGAAATGGAGTTCAATAGAACTCAAACAGTAGAAGTGTGGTTCTGGGAGGTTAAAGGTATTGAGTTTTGCTTACACAAGCACATTAGAGGCAGAATTACATTGTATAGTTAAGGAGTTAGGGGGTAAAAGTACGAAAGGAACAGAGGATTTTTTCCTTTCCATTTTCTTATTTATAGGAAATCCAGTATTTTGTCTATTAAAGACTGTCAAGGAGCAACATATAGGTCATGCATTAACTTGATTTTCTTTAATCATAGGGGAAAAATGACTTTTTATGTTTTTATAAGGTTTTCAAAACTTAAAGTTTTTTTCAAGAGGACATTTCTCATTTGGTTCTTAATTACATACATATTAGCACATCACAGGAAAGAATTTAAAGAAATTAAATTAAGATAAATCATTCAACAATTTCCTGCAGTTTATGTCGAGTGGTTTAAATTCTTATTTTCTTAAGTAAAAGAGTAATTTGAGTGTAACCACATTCCTTAATAAAGCATATTTATATGATGTTTACAGTTTGCTAGTCCACTTACTTACTTTCCAAATCATTCAGATCCACACATATCTCAACAACTTAGAAACCAGTTAAGAGAATTATTCTTCCTGAGGTTTCTGAACACTAATTAATAATAATTATTATAATAAATGAATGAACTAAGAATAATGTAAGTATATTTTGAAGCAGGAGAGAAAAGACAAAAATTGGTGAGTTATTCTTATTACCATGCATTAAGTCAACAGACAATGTTGAAAGTGAATAAAGCGAGAATATATTATTTAAAGACAGAGAGGTTGTCACTAGAAGCATAAGAGTAAAAAATTGTTAAAATGGCTAATATGGGAGGCAGGGCTGGAGTACTGAAACGAGTCGGGCTGAAGTTGAAGTGAAATAGAGGATAATTTCTTTTCACTGTAAGCCTTTATATACTGATTGATTTTTTTAACTATGTATCTATATTTAAATTCTCACACATTTATAAGTGTTACATATATGTATTTATATACACATACATATATAAATATATATTTTATATATATAATTAAGCATTCAAAACTTTTACAAACATGAAGTACATCAGAAGATTGTGACACTGGGGGAAATCCCTCAGGAAGCTGGATGGAGCCAGATGGTGAGTTCACAATGCATGACCAATAGCCTATTTCTGAACTTTGAATAAAATAAAAAGTTAATGAATGTAAAATAAGAAACTTCACACCCTTTCAGAGACTTCTCAACAAGTTTCTTTTTTTTCTAGAAGATTCTGCAGTAGCTAAAAATCCTCCCTGCCAGCTCATTAAATGGAAAACCAGTATAAATCATTTGTTAGAGCTACACAGCATTAGAAGTAGCTTTAGCAAGGACACATTTTTTTTTTTGTTCAACACCATTGAACATTGTTCCTATTCTGAAGCAGTCATGGGTTGGCTAACTTCACATCAGCAAGTGTCCCTCAACTCTGGGGACAGCTTCCATAAAGTGTTAATGACATTGTTTTCAGATGGAACATACATTATTTTATAATTGTTCCATTCTTTTTTGTTTTCTTTTAAGACAGGATCTCACTCTGTTGCCCAGGCAGAAGTGGAGTGGCATGATAATGGTTCACTACAGCCTCAACCTCCCCAATCCTTCCACTTCAGCCTCCCATGTGCCATCACGCCTGGCTTTTTTTTTTTTTTTTTTTTTTTTCTATTTTCGTAGAGACTGGATCTTGCTTTGCTGCCCAGCCTGGTCTCAAACTCCACTTGAACTTGGGTTCAAGTGATCCTCCTGCCTCACCCCCCCAAATTGCTGGGATTACAGAAGTGAACCACCATGCCCGACCTGTAATTATTCCATTCTTAAAGCACTAAATGTGTATTTTAAAAAAATAGTTACAGTAGAAATTAAATCTAGTTTTTATGGATAAGTAATGGATCAAGTAGAGCAAAATGCGGGATTTTATGATTGATTTTAAAAGAGTGAATGTCATGAAAAATCATGAACCACATCAGATCAATGAAAACCAATAAAGATTTAAAAAATTGGTGAATCCAATGAGTTCAAGACTCTTTCCTCAACAATGTGTGAATGCATTTTCTTAATTCTAAAACAACTAAAGAAATGATTGAGAAAAAACAAGTCTATGGATGAAATAAACTACATAATGTATATAACCATAAACACACAAAATACACACAATTATCAGTTTTCTTTTCTGTTATGTTTTAAGTTATTATGGGAAGCTTCTCAAATTATTTTAACAAACAAACCCTAGGGACTAATCTACTAACTTCCTCAATCTACTTTGGCACCTACTTTGGAAATCTATACAAGCATTCATGTAAATACCAAACTAAGTGTTGGATGAAAACTTAACTTGGAATTGGCTAAAGTAAAATCTCTGTCCTCATTCTGGGACAATACCTCCCCATTTTTATTGGCTGGTTTCCTACCACTTTTGATTTGCTTTTATGCCCATCTTTTTATTTACTTTTATGTCCTATGCCAACTGACAACCTTAGGAAGATGAGGAAGGAAAAGAAGGGGGAAGGAGATGACAGGCAGCTTTCCTTGAAAGGTTATCTGGATGACATTTGACCATTTTTCAAAAGATTTTTTTTTCTTCTCTGGTTATTTTCTGTCTCCTATTTTTAATTTTCTTCTTGGCTACAGAAATTTTCCACTCATTGTTATTTTGTTTAGCTGTTTGAGGCTCTCTTACATTGAGTCATATAAGAAAAAAGGTTTAATACCCAGACAAATGTTTGGGAATAAAGAGATTCACATGACAGACAGATAAAGACATCAAGCAAGAAAACAGAAATGTAATACAAATACCCCAGAAAAACTCTGATGGCAAAAACAGCTATTTTATCTCATGTTTTTTACTTATGTGGTTCCTTTGTAAATAGGTATAATTCCAAATATGCACACCCTAGACTGGGCAGAAAATTGTTAAAGTTAGAAAGAAGAGTGGAGATAGAGAGGTATCACTTTCTAATAATACTTCATATGCTGAAACATGATCAACTATATTCCATAATAAGTCCCATGCTCATCATCGATTCCTGTCTCCTTATGTATCTATCACTGCTATAAAATTCATTGCTATTAATACTGTTACTACAAAAGTATTTGTAAATTGGTAAAACTTTATCACTTTTAGAAATGATTTCCTAGAATAAAATTCCTACTAAAGGGAATTATTCTAGTACATAATTATGAGTTTGCTAAGTAAATTTTAATGCTCCAAAAAGTAAGTAAAGTGGCAAAGAAGAAAAGAATAAACATTAATTTTAAAGGTGATATTTCAAATTTTTAACTAAAGGATCTGACAGCACATTTGGTCTGAAAACCCAGAAGATAATTCATTCCATTTCCTTCACTGGGCTTATAAATATATCATTGTACCTAATTTTTTTTGTTTTCACTTATATAAAATATTATTTGTTCTAATATGCTATATTATTATGTCTCATTTCTTCTTACCAGCTCCAAAATCTATTTTCTGAAAAATAAGCAAATTAATTTGACCTAATTAAAAAAAAATACTTCATGGAAAACTGTCTTCTACAGAAGCACCCTCGACCTCCCCAATCCTCCCACCTCAGCTTCCCATGTGCCACCACACCTGGCTTACTTTTTTACTTTTATTTTTATTTTTATTTTCATAGAGACTGAGTCTTGTTTTATTGCCCAGCCTGGTCTCAAACTCCACTTGAACTTGAGTTCAAGTGATCCTACTGCCTCGCCCTCCCAAATTGCTGGGATTACAGAAGTGAACCACCATGCCTGACCTATAATTATTTCATTCTTAAGGTACTAAATGTGTATTTTTAAAAAATAACTACAGTAGAAATTAAATCCAGTTTTTATGGATCAGTAATGCGACAAGTGGAGCAAAATTCTGGATTTTATGATTCATTTTACAGAACTGTAAACTGTAAATTGTCTCCTACAGAAGATAGTTTCCATGAACTTTAAACAACTTCTGTATAGAAGTTGTTATAGATAAACATTCCAGTAGATTTGAAACTAGAAAAAATAATATTTTTCAGCATTTAGATCCCACGTGAATATATTAATACAAGAAAATCATAGGTTGATCCCTGAAATTTTTAAATTTTAATTTGATCAAACATCTTCTGTAAAAATTATTTACCAAAAATAACTACCAAATTCTGTGTAAAATGTCAGACTCCTAATTATAATTCTTAGAATGACTTTTGTATTGTGAATGCTAATTTAGATAAAACCAAAAGAGGGATTTTTTCAGTATTATCACAAATCTAACAACTTCCTCATTGAGCCACAACATATCTTTCAGTGACTTTCAAATCTAATTCTGAGATATTACCCAGACACCCTCAGTAATTTTCTCAATGTTTAAATTTTTTTCCAACATTAATTTACTTAAATACATATAGTCCATATAGCAAAAAGAGAGGGAGGCAACTGTGAAAAACAAAGAAGGTAAAATTGAGATCATTCACCTTTAAATAAAATTATCCAAAAGACACGCAAGTTTCACTCTCCAACAAATTTTTCTCAAAAATTAGTATCAGGTAGCATTTCAAAAGGTAAAAGAATAACATTAGAGCCACTACCACTCCCTAGTCCTTTCTCTTAGTGTTCTTCCATTTTTCTTCTTAATTACAGTCCAAGAAACAGGGCCTAACTAAGGATCATGTGGAAATGATCTTTCATTATTAAATCCATGTGAATTTCTACTTAGTAACCTCAAGAACTCTTTTCTATCCATTATTCTTGTAAAAGCTCACCTTTTTCTATATTAAATCATTTCATATTGCTGACTTTTATTGTTATAATCTCTAGAATGTAGACTGCTACTCTTCATTCTGGCTTACCTTTCTTTCAAAGACATTGTCTCTGAATTTCTTATTGACTAGACAGAACATTTTTTAAAGCTCAACCTAAGACCCCCTTGTCTTTGAATTAGTTACTATGCTCCATGCTCCTATCTGACCCTATCTATCCTTTTCTCTCAGGCTGTACTTCAGGATACTGTTAAGATCTAGTTGAGTTTTTTCTTTTTAAGTTATGTAGGCTATCCTAAGCCATAGATCCTTTGTACTACAAATAGAACTGGTGCAGTTAATTGAAGGCTTCCTGCTGCTGTATATAGTCAGCTACTGAGGTAGTTTAAAATTTCAGTCAGTTCTTATAACATGCAGCCAAAGGCAACTTTAATTTCCTCTGACACCCTTATGAGATTAGCTTTGATAATATGTTTTGGTGACACACTGACAAGAACTAGATGTTCCCACTGTTTGCATCTATTGTATTACAACTACTAGAGTCTGGATCTTCAGATGTAGGTACAAAGTAGTAATAAAGGCACAGTGTCAGTTGAAATATCTACAACAAAAGTTTCCATTGCTCATAAAATACCACCCCTTTAGTATTTTACTATCTTTATAGGTAGTGACCATTAATTTCTAATAGTTTACTTTGCAGTGTTCACCGCATGCTTCTTTTTGGTACTGGGGGCGGTCAATGGGGAGACCTGTATATCAGTCTAATAGGAAGATGATTTAAGACACAAGAATTCTCAAATAGTAACAACTTACAAATATTGCTATACAATTCCAACAAAATAGTATAAATTACAAAGCTCATGTAATAATCCATTATACAAACTTATTAAATTATTTCAAAATTGCTTTGTGAACCTTTCTTATGCAGATTGCTGGCTTCTTGAAGGAAATAATTATTTATGTACCCCTAAAAAGTACCTAAAACAATGACTTTCATCTGGTGCAGAACAAATGTTGAGTAGCAGGCAAAGAGATAAAAATGGGGAAGCCACAAGACATTATGTCTTTGGTGGTGAGAGAATGTGGACTGCTGCGGAGGCAAGACTGGCAGCAAGAACTTAAGAGTCAAGTAAGCCAGAAATCGTATGCAGAAAGTAAGTGAAACATGTATAAAAACTAAGGATTGTAATTTCTCAAAGTCAGGTAGAACCAAGGCCAAAGGATCTAAGTTCCAGGGAACAGATATACAGCATCCTATTCTGTTCTGAAAGACTAGACTTACTTTTACAGGCAACAGTCCTATACTCAAAGAGAGGTCCCATTTCATCAAGGATTAATATATTCTATGTTTCAGCAGCATTTCTAATTTTAAAGACACAATACAGTATATATGAAAAACTGGGAAATAGGACTATATAAACAGTAGCTTTTAAAAAAAGCAAAGCAATGCAGTTTACAAAAATATGGATTGAGCAAAATTGTTTAGAATGAACATTAATATCCACAGGAATTATTTTATTAAGACTGCATGTAATTTAGAGAAGTATAGTTTAACCAAAGAATTATATTTATTTTAAGAATATTCACACAGTAATTTTAAACATTTATCTTGTATGATCACCAAAATGATTAAGAAATTTCAAATAGAAAAGGACAAAAGATACAAAACCCTTGGTATTTTTAGGTACTTTAAAATATTTAACCCAATTAGATTTTTTTCATCAGTTACTATTTTTTAGGTCACCAATATTATTTGTTCTAGTGTTATATATGGTCTCTATCCAAGTCATTACATGTTTTTTCAGCTGTCAACACATTTGCTCCAAAATTAAATTCATCAAATAATTAGTAATTATTTTCCTGTAAAAGCAACTGAGGAAACACATTATTGCATGGAAATCTATGAGGCTTTACTGATTCAGACTGATTTATTAGGCTTTTTCTAGTTTGTAATGAATAGCATACTAAAAAAATTAAATCCATTACTATTATTAAATCTTAAAATGATTTTAAAGTCTCATAAGATTTCTTGGGTAGTATATTAAAATCATTATACTACATTTAGAACAGCAGTATTTTCTTTGTGTATACATATTTTTCCATATATATACATATCTCTAATATATATGTGTGTGTGTGTATGTATGTATGTATGTATGTGTATGTGTATATATATATATATATATACATATATATACATATATATACATATTATATATATAATATATATACATATATATACATATATATATACATATTATATATATGTCACTAAGTTTTATTTCAAAATCTTCTACCCAAAATCTTTTACACAGGCTCTCTATTCTTCAACTCAGGTGTTTGGGAGGTAATAATCGATTAGGCAGTGCTATATAACTCATATCCATTCACTCCAATTCACTCTCTCAATCTCTCTGTATCTCTCAATCCCTAGAAGAGAGACAGAGTTAAGAATGAGAAAATACATATTCCTATCCTCTTAATCTTCCTTTGCCCCAAACATAAACTTTATTTTCAATAAAGTTATTATTTTTAAACATTATGCTATTGGTGTTAGATTTAAATATCTTGCAGCCACTATACATAATATGTTGCTATCCTGAATCCAACTTTTGTACATGTTGTATGATTGTCTTTACATGGACAAACTACTAATAACAGCAGAGAGTGAGCATCCCTCTCAACTACAGCTGACTGCAGGCCTCATCACAAAGTCGATGGCTGAAGCAATTTCACTCCCCTAAATGAGAAAAAGCAATAATCCACATCTGAAGTTTACAACTGAGGAGTAATTATGAGTTTTAAATCCCTGCAATTCTTGTTGGAGACTATAGTTAGAGTTCTCTTAGAGTATTAATATACAAAGTTGTTAAATTTCAGTCCCTACAAGAAAGATGGCAGTTAATTACATGAATTATCATGCTCGCATTCACTACACAGGTAAATAGATGTATCTGTGTAGATATGAGTATATGCCAAGGCCCAATCTCTATATACCTTCCATACTTGAGTACCTATCCTGAGAATAGCAAACCCAGCCAGATGAAGAAGAAGTGCTTCTTTCCCCTCTATGTTTTCATAGTGTAAGGTTTTTCTACTCTCAGTGTTGCTCTACACTTCATTTTGTGATAGTCAGTCAATGTTACCTACCAAGCTCCACACTTATTCTGCCAGTCCAGGTGAATAGCAAGACAAGCAATGGGGGGAAGCAGGGTGGAGGGGTGAGGGGGAGGTGGGGGAAGGCGGGGTCTACACTTAAATCTCCTCATCTGTCTCTTGTGTAATTCCTCACTTTAACAATCCTTCTCCAATCGTTTGCTGAAAATCTTACCTTCATAAAAATTACCTACTCTAACTACTCTATGTGATGGTGCACCTTTCTCCCCCAACTCATGAACCACCTTTCTCTGCCCTACCTTTTGTTCATCTAATAGCACCATTTCTAACCAATTACCTAATTTAATTATGTACATTTATAATTTATTATCAGTCTCCCAACACACACACACATACACATGTGCAAATAGTGTAGATTCCACATTCCATAAGGGCAAATACACAAGGTTGTTTTGTTCTGTCATCTATTTTGGCACGAAGATAATGTCTGGCACATAAGAGACACTCAAAAAATAATGAATGAATGACTAATGGCAACACATCTACCCAGTTATGAATGTGGAAATCTCAGACTCTGAATTTGTCCCTTTACCTTTTGCATGAATTCCCAATTTATCTCTTTCTGGTCCTTCCAGTTCATTCTTACTATTCTCTCCCTATTCCTTGCTGGGCACTTCTAGTTAATAGTTAGAGGTTATGTGATAATTACACAACCCATTTTAAGGAGTGTCCCATCCTTTATACAGCAGCTAAAGTTACTTTTCCAAGAAGTATTTCTGATCATGCAGCTCTTCTTCTTAAAATCCTTTAGAGGTTCAAAGTCACTACCTTTGCATGGAATTAAAGGTCCTTAATCATCTGTGTCTTGCCTGGTCTGCAGTTTCATCTCCAGCCATGGCAACATTATAGATCCTCCAACCATCTTCAAAAACACTGAACTTCCCTTCATTTATTTCCTTTGAAAGGCTTCCCAGGCCTTCTCAATATTGCAAAGTCTAGTTTTAGCACCTATTCTCTCATGTTTACTTTGCCTTTTTCCTCCACTCTAGACAATGTGCTCTTGGAAGCAAGACACTACATCATTTACTTTGGCCTAAATACAATGGACATCCATAAATGCTTGTTAATTAAAGTTATTCAGCCTCCTTGAGCTCAGTTTCCTCACTTGTTAAATGATTTTACCACCTACAAAGACGATTCCTGGGAGAAACAAATACAACATTATACATTGAAAATTCATAGCACAAATGTTATTATTCCTTCTTAAGACATATCATGGGCCCAATTTCAATTACCTCACCTAGAGTGCTTAAATAAAAAATAGACAGGACAAGAAATAAGAGAGGCATGTTTGATTTGTTTGTTGGTTAGATGTTTGTTTGTTTTTTTTTAAAAAAAAACCACCCTGCTTTTTTTTTTCAGTATTAACAATTGAGCTTTATGATGTAGAAGCTAAGATACTCTGTCATGTCCAGTTATATGCTTGGAAAGAAATTGGACTGGAATTCTTGATTAATCCTCAGGATTGAGACAAGAAATGAAAATGTGGCCAGACAGCTAGGGGTGCACTCTTAGCATATTGTTGGGAGGCCCTGGCTCCTTAGAGTTTCCCAGCACGGAGCTTTAGTCCTCTCCATCCCTATCCTTTCTTTGTTAAAACGTCTATTCCCACATCTAAAGAGCACTTACTAATCAGGTATCTTTTGGTTTAGTCTTTCAGAGTGTGTGGCTGTTAGTTCTGAATGGCCCTAAGTGCTTTTTTGTACTTAGTGGAGCCAACTTAGCCATTCACAGAGAAGCAATTTCTCTATAAATGAACAGATTTTCACACGTGGGCTGTAATATATGCATAACACATTTCTCGCGGTGTTAATTTTGGTCTAACATCCTCCTGTTGGTCTTGATTACCTTGGAGACTTACATCCTGTCTTCTGTATATATGTAGTTGTTAGTCACTTCTACTAAGTTGTCTCACCACCATTTCTCAAGAATGATAACAGAAGACACAATATTTCAATAACTGATTTTTCCTTTCAACAAATGTTCATTCAACCTCCTGTTTCCAGACATCGTACTAAGGCTTAGTCAAATCTAAACCTCGTGTAAAACTCTAAAATGCTGTAAAGGTCCAGCTAACTTTGTAGTAAAAATAAATGGAATCATTTCAGAATATTAATTGAATGTTTTTAAAAAAAAAACTAAGTAAAATGTAAATCTGAATATAGGTTCACTTCAAATTTATTATCATTTTTCTAAAAACCGGAAATCCTAGACTGTTGTTTATGATTAGTCATATTATTGATATGGCTGCAAGTCAAACATAATCTGAATTGAACGTATCTTGAGAAAACAACAGCATACGAATAAATATGGTGAGACAGTATGGTGATAAATGCCATTTGGGATAGCATATTAATGGTGAAAAAATAGATAGCAATTTTTTTAATTGGGAGTATTAGAAGCTTTATCCATTTTGCTTATTTTATTCATGGTGTGCAAATCAAATAGATGGACGACTGGACACAAATTCTGTGTAAATGATCTATATTGTGACAAATTGCAAGGCATCTGGTTAAGTGAGATATCTCCCTTGGGAAATAAAACGAAACAAGAAGTGTTTTTCTTCTTAAAAATCTGTACCCTGGTAGATAGGATCCAACATAAAATTAAACATCTCATCTAACTTTTCCAATGCCATGTTTCCAAAAGGAAATTACATTAAATTTGTCCATTCAAAATGCAAAAAGCAAGACATCCAAGAATGAGGTTTGTAGCAGAATGTAATTTTAAAGACATGATTTTTCTCCATTACTGGAGATATCAAACGTTTTAAAAGCCTGTTCTTTCCTAATTGGATTCCAGATCATTATTTTTCTGGCCAAAAAAGAAAGGTTTTCTGCATTCTTAAAATAATTAGGCAAGATTTCAAATCAAATTATCCAATTTCAAACCTCTATTTTTCTCTCTAAAATGCCTGTTAGAGGAGGACTGCCGATGACTAAGCTTTGTGTCATTCTCATGGCTTTATTAGGAGAATGTTCTAAGTCCTTCACTTTCTATGTAATCAGAACTATAATTTCTTCAGGTTATTTTAAGACCCAGCTATGGCTAAAGCAGGAAACTCAATTTTATTCTGAGCTGTAGACATGTCGACACAGCAGAGCAGGGCTCCAGCTTTCTGGGCTATCTCCTTTCATAAACCCTCTTGCTTGGTGTCAGACCAAGGCTCTAGGCTAGTTGCACTTACTCTCTGGGTGTCAGGTAACTGTTTCCAAGACATTTAGGGTAGTAGGACTGTTATTTTGGAAAATATGTGTTGACATATTATTATTCTACAAATGAAGAGCTTACTTGTCCAGAGAGCACCACTCTTCATTACATCAATTTGAAAATCATATTCAACTGAAGGGCAGTTGAGAAAACCCAGGTGCCAGAAACATTTGATAAAAAAGCAGAACAGAAAGCTCATATGTCTACATGGTTCATCATACTCCCTTAGAATTTTATAACTTAATTAACCAACTCCATTTAAGCCTGCTTAGTTGCCTCTAATTATTCAGAAAAATTTTCTGTGTTGCAAAGTAATATTAATAGTGAGTGAGATTTCTGCAAGTAACAGGTAACCTATTTCTTCTATAGTTGTGATATATAACTAAGTAAAGAAAGGAGAATAGGACAGTATAATAAAATAGAAAAAGTTACCTGCAAGAGGTGGTCTTCAGAATGAAAAGAAAAATATAGCATGATTACTTTAATATTTTGATTGATATCATGAAGTTTCTCACAGATATGTAAATTAATCTTATTCCTGAAGTAAACTTATTATACTTTTAATTATTAATTAACATACTGATATAAAAACACTATATTGAACTGTGATTTTCATGCTAGCATTTTTTTTCTTTGGGTTAAAATACTTTCACTACTTTTCTACTCCTACTACAACAATAAAATAATGGAAACAAGTATCATGAATCCATTAGTTGAGCTTACTATGCTATATGTACTGTATACAATTCTACATTTTTTTGCATTCATTAATATATTGAGCTCATCCTTCTATGTTAATATATTCAGACATTACTTAATAACTTTAATGACTTGTATTTCAGAGTATGGATTATGTATTGACTTATAGTTAGATTGCCCTCAATTATCCATTATTATAACTAAAACTGCTGATAAATATCCTGGTACATAAATTATTGTGAATTTGTGCAAGTATTTCTGTATGCCAATTAAGTAGAATTACTAGATTGTCGGGTGTGTAGATTTTTAATTTTTATAGTACTGCCAATTTATGCTGCTCCAAAATTTGAACAGTGTGCTCTTCTACTAATACATGACAACACCCCTTTCCTCCAAACCACAATCAACACTAAGCATTATCTAGTCATTTATTTTTACTCCCATAATGTTGACAAAAATGGCACCTCATTGATGTGTTAATCATGACAAAGATTGATCATCTTCTCAGATACTTATTGCCTATTTTTGGTTATTCCTTTGTAAATGTGTTATTCATAGCCTTTGATTATTTCTCCACTGAGTTACTGGTATTTCTTATTGATTTACAGTTTATATTTCTGCTTTATAGATATTAACCTTTTGAGCATGTAATATATGGTAACTTTTTATTTGTCTGTCATGTAAGAAAAAATAGGGTCATAATTTGTCATTTAACTTGTTTCTGACTAAGAATACCAAGTCAACCATTATTCTTTTTTAACTTTCTCTAGATAGGATTACACTGACCTACATCTTTCCTAGAATGAGTTGTGATGACATCACTCATAAGCTCATTAATATAAATAGAAATATTTTTCCAAGGCATAATATCTAAACCATATTATTTGCTAGCATCATTTTCATATTGATCTATGAAGCAGGGTCTTCAAACTAAACGTTAGGTTCATTCTATACATAGTATTTATCAATCACTTAGAGCCCACAGATGTTTGCAAAACTAATAATACAGACACCGGGCTTCTGGACATAAAGATTCAATTTCTACCACACTGTAGCTTCAAGGGGCAAATGACACATCCCACAGCTTCATACACGTTTGATTTCATTTTGGAATAAGAGGATCTAGAAAATAAACATTTCACATGTCAGAAGCCTTTTCCTTGAAATATCAAAAACAATTCCACTTTAATGTTTTAAGGTATGCTTTCCAAAATGGGTTAGATACATCTCTGCTTTTAAAGACATCTGTAACATGGAGGAGCCAGCCAGGGCTATTACTGGCCTTTCAGTAACTGCATTGTGAAACTGTGGTTCCCTCAGGGCCAGTTAAATACAACAGTCAGCTTTAAAGGAGGTGGGACAGCTTTTGCATTAATTTCTCAACCTTTTCTATATTTGGAAGATGGGTTGGTTTTCTTTTTGCTTTTTATTGTGTGCTGTGGCTGTAGGTAAGTCTTTAGGTAAGTCTAAATCTAGTAAACTCCCCTGCTTGTAATCTGTGCCTTTTAATCTTGGGCTGAAAACCCAAATAATCAAATTTGTTATCACTCTTTCTAAAATTGATCACTTACGTTTGCTAGGGACACAAACTTCTTTCAGTATTAAGACACAGAATTGACAGTCTCTCCCCAAAAATGCACATGTACACAAATACATTTGTTTGCAGACAATTTTCTTAGATTCAGAAACTACCTAAAGCTCATTCACAGATCCCTTGGGCTCTCCAAGTCTCTTTCTGGGTTACTTCAAACTCCTGATTTTGATTCGTATAGAAGAAGGTCCCAAATAAATGAGTCATTAGAAGTCAGTCTAGCTGGGGAAGATAAATACCAGTAAATCAATCACTGTGGGAGAGAGTAAATCAATAAATGCAAGCGTGTGTGAAATAATAATAAATAATGTCCTTTTAAAAGCTCAATTAAAACAAATAAAATAAGTGATTATTTGCTTATGGTGAAAATTCCTCATAAAATTTTATTTCAAATGAGAAAACAATGAAAAATGTATGTGTGAACACTGTATAACTGTAAGTGTGAGCATGTGAGTGAAAGAACTGGGAATAGAAAATGAGAGGGACCATTTGTATTTTTAAAACAAAAAAATTGTACTTCAGCCAGAAAAGCTGTCATTCCAATTACTACTTCAGAAGTATAGTCAGGAGTTTCTTAGCATGTGAAAGAAGATTCTTGTCTTCACTACCCTGTATCTTGTCAACTCTGCACAAAAAGCCCATTTTCTGCCCTGCTGTCACAATTCTGGCAGAAACAGAGGGGTGAAAATGGAAGAAAATAGGAGTAAAGGCCTCTTCTTTAATTAAGGCATCCTGTCTTAACTTGTACTCTTCTACCTGCAACATCGTGTTCTGAAAGATGGACAAATGTTCAAATCAGTGTTCAGAAAAGAAATTTGACTGACAAGAGAATAACAAAGTTGGTATACGATGTGTAATAGATTACAGCTAATTCTTTAGAATGAATGTATAGAAGAACTATGATAGCAGTCATACTAGACTCTAGACTGTGAAAGAGGAGAAATGGAGGGGAGGAAATAATGCAAGCAGCTCTCACATCACACAAGCTGATCCTTTAGTTCGTTCATTCCCAAACATCGTATTCCGTTCTTACCAGGTGTAAGGGACCATACTTTACATGAAACTACAAGTGGAAAGTAGCAAGTAAATAAAACATCCTCAGAAGGCATTTTCATAATGTATTCTTTGAACTTTTATCATTTGTAAGAATAGAGTCAGGTGGCAAGCAGTGAAATGAGACAGTCACGAAGATGGACTCTTAAAAGATATCAATTCCTGTAAACACGTGACGCCCTGCACTGCATAACCTTTCTGAATATGTCTGTCTTTAAATACCAGAAAGTAAATCTGTCAATGTGTGAGGTCATCAGTTTTGAGCCAAAAAGTTTATCTTGGACTAAATATTCATATTTATTTAAACATAAATTAGAAATATAGAGAATGCTGGCTGAATTGGGGTGATGGTGGTGGTGGTTGTTGTTGCCAGAAAAAGAAGCCTAAAATCAGATGACTTTTTAAGTAACCTTTCTATATAATTTTTTACTACTATGCCAGATGTTTGATTTTTCAGCTAAGGCAGATCAGATGCTCAATGTATTTCTCTCTCTCTCTCTCTCTCTCTCTCTCTATATATATATATATATATATATTTTTTTTTTTTTTCTGAAATGGAGTCTGACTCTGTCACCCAGGCTGGAGTGCAATGGCACAATCTCAGCTCACTGCAACCTCTGCCTCCCGGGTTCAAGTGATTCTCCTGCCTCAGCCTCCCAAGTAGCTGGGACTACAGGCACACACCACCACGCCCGGCTAAGTTTTGTACTTTTAGTAGAGACAGGGTTTGGCCATGTTGGCCAGGCTGTTCTCAAAACTCCTGACCTCAGGTGATCCATCCACCTCGGCCTCCCAAAGTGCTGGGATTACAGGCATGAACCACTGCACCCAGCCTAATATATTACTATCTAGAATGTGAATTTGACACACATCAGAACATCCTCTGGGGTTCTCATGTGAAGGAGGTGAGAGGAAGGTTGAGTTGTCCTTTCCCTGTTTCTGTTCTTAAGTAAATAGGATATTGACTAGGGCGGTAAGGTGGCATCCTCCTTTCTGGAAATCACAACTCTAATAACATCAGCCATCCAGAACATACCAAAGACTCAAGTGATTTTGGCCTTTTATTGTCCAAATTACATTTTCTATGGATATAAGCATAACTGAATATATTTTACCCAGAGGAAATCCTTCTTAAAGGTCTTTTAAATTTCATTTTAGAAACCAATGCAATAAGCCCAACCATCTGAGGTTTTATTCTCTAACTATACTGCACATAATAAATTAGGATGACACAATGTGGCCCTACTAGAAAGAGGTCTGCAGGCAGGATAAAGAGTATAAAATCACAGCTGCAAATCCATTTTTGTCTGAAGAAAACAACCCAAAAAATTTTAAGTGTGACTGAAGAACCTCCATATTTGAAGTATGACATAGTTAATATTCATAAAAATCATAATGTGTCCTTAGTAAAAGCATCATGAAGAATGAAAAGAAGTTCTTCTTCCCTTTAAGTTTTAAAATTAAAAATTGGCTTTTAAAATATATTCTTTATATATCTTATGTCTAGAAAACCCAGGATAAAAAGCCTAGAACATTTAAAGTGCAAACGCACATGTGCACTTGAAATATCAGCTGCTGTAAATGGACGATATTCAATCCATTCATTCATTCACTTATCCCATGAATATTCATTAAGAAATTATTATATGTCAACCAATCTTCTAAGCCTTAGGTTTGCTTATGTTGAAACTCCATATTTTAATTAACTCAGGGATTGTATTTTTATTTTATATCTATTTCCTTTAAATGTTAATGAATGTGTTCAGGGATGGAACCCACTTTGTTCTCCAAAAGTATAATGCTCTTTGATCTCATTGACAAAACAGAAGACTGCTTACTGCCATTCTGTTAACTGGCTACAAATCTTGGTCCAGGATACTGTAGCCTGAAGGGTTCAATGTATCTAGAACTCTACCTCATGTTTTGGGAGTTGCTACTTAGCTCTGGATTCCACATAATATGTCTAACGCTGTAGGAGTTAGAAATCTTTGCAAACTGGCTTTCACCAACTACCCAAGTAGCTAAAAAAAAATTTCATTCTCAGAATACTGAATATTTGTGAATGACTGATGTGTTTTTGGCAACGAACTGAATACTTCAGTGAGGCACACTATATTCAGCAATGAGATACACTTAACATATGAAAGAAAAATTTCCATGCATTACATTTCAAAAGATTGGAATGAGGAAGAAGGAAAAAATACTCTTGTTATCTTGATTGCAACATGTAGCTTTGGCATCATTTAAATATCACCATAGTAGGTGTAAAACCCAATAAAATATGACTTTAGAACCAATAACCAATATAATCTCTCTTTCTGTTTTTAAATTTTAACCATATGACTATAAACTGGAGTTTAGAAAAAGTTATGAATAAAAATTCCTAAGGACTATGTAGTACTTATCCCAAAATACTAGTTTAACGAACAAAATTATTTTTATTGTTATTATTTTCTTCTTATTATTTTTAGAGACAGGGTCTTATGTGTCATCCAGGCTAGAGCGCAGTGGCATGATCATAGCTCACTTCAAACTCAAATTCCTGGACTCAAGCAATCTTCCCACCTCAGCCTCTGGAGTAGCTAGGCCTACAGGCACACACCACAACAGCCAGCTAATTATTTTTCGTTTTTATTTTTGTAGGGACAGGGTCTCACTATGTTGCCCTGGATAGTCTCACACTCCTGGCCTCAAGCTATCCTCCCACCTTAGCCTTCCAAATCACTGAGATTTATAGGCATGGGCCACAGCACACAGCCAAGAAAATTATTTTGATTAAAATGAACTGGTGAAAAAAGATAGCTGGAAACAATTATTTACTTATTAAGCAGCTGACCTGCAGCAATTAATTATATTAAGTGTTAATATTTAACTGGAATTTCTGCTTTTTTACAATAATTTCTGTTATTGTGCTAAACTGAAATTTCTGTTATATTTTAGCCCAAAATAAGTCCGAATTTTTAAAAGTGAAATACAATTTTAAATTGACCTAGAAAATTCAAATGTAGTTACTGGGCAAAGAGATTGGAAGAAAAACATGAACACTAATGATACAACTTTATATTTCTGATAAACAATCAAATAATAATCTTCATTACTAAGATGGTAATAAATAGTTCTGAGCTATAAGAAATTTGGTATATAGTCAAATTTTCCATCTATTTCTTTCTACTTCTATTAGAAGAATGACATAACTCTTGCTACAGAGAAAAATATGAAATAGTTCAATTATAGTTGTAATACATGCATTATATATGCATATACACATACAACACATATACACACCAGAGAAAAAGAGAGATTGATTCAGATTGTTTTGAGGTATCAAACTAAGCTAGATAAGTCATAACAATTAGTGATAGTTCTTTGTAAACGGGTCTATAACAGACCACAACACTTTTGTGAAAAGGCAATACATTCTAAGCCAAAGTCAGACACAGCATTAAGATTCAAAATGAGCAATAATGTTTAAATAAGCTAGAAGTGAATGGGTTTCTAAACCTAAAATCTGTTGGATTATAAACTAGCAGTATCAAACAAATTACTGGGGTTATTTGCCCACTAAATCAAAATTACTTTGGAGGTTCAAGAAAGACATAGTCTTGTGATATGATCTGGTTTAGGGAATTAAAAAGTCAAATCCCTAACATTTTTAAGGATGGCAGGGACCTAACGGTAATCTAGGCAACCCAACCTAGCTTACAGATGCCAGAGAAGACAGCTAGATTACCTATCTTCACACAGACAGTGGCAGATTTGGCTAAACCTCCTGAAAATCCTCTCTGTTGTGTTGAAAGTGATGTAGCCACAGTGGCCTTCATTCTGAGAACAGCCAAATACATAATGGTCTCAAGGCCCTTGGCATTGGCTGTTCTCCCTGCCTGGAATTGCTGTCCTTTGATCTTTGCATGGCTGGGCTCTTCTAGTCACTCAGGCATCAGCTTAAAAGTCACTTCTTCATTGGTCTTTTAAGGCACTATTCAGTGACTAACTTGGTGAAGCTTTAGGATACAGTTACCTACCTTTCTTCCTTGACTGAATTATCACCTCTCTATTTCACTCTGTCGTACTCATAGATCTGAATCTTTTATTTGGTCTCAAGTTATTTTTTGAGAATTGAGCTAGATAAACATTGTGTACTTCTCTCACCTAGTTTAGAACCACTTTACTAAAGTCCCTGCCATATCTTCATAAAATTCCTTCCTGTCCCTCTATACAATGCAAGATCCTACATGCAGGATACAATACATAGGCTTTGCAGAAATTTAAATTGTAACCTGCATAATTGGATAACAACAGTATTACAAAAATAGATATTTGAGTACAAAATCATTTGGCTATGAGTTTAAAAACTGAATATATTAATTGTTCCCAAACTATTTAATTAACAGTTTGTCCTCTTTCCATTGATTTCTGATGCAAACTCTGTCATACACAAAGCCGCTAAAAATAACGTTGTATTCTATTCCTTGTCATCTATGTGAGCATGTCCCTGCCCAAACCAAATAATCATTCTTAATACAGCTTTGTATGACTTGACATCTAGGCTTCTTCTCTCCATTTGTTGCTTTACAAAACTGCCATTTGTGCACACTTACTCGTATATTTGAATTTTTGGAATCAGTATGCCTTTTTCCCTCATAGATCCTGTCAGGATTTTAATCAACATTGTGCTGAAATATAATACACATATAATGTATAGAAGAAATTTATAGCAGACTATGTATGAGGTGGGAAATTGAATGGTTAGTAGAGCTGAGGTGGAAATCAGATTTACTTCTTGTTATACATCACTTAGTGTATCTGACTTAATACTATTCATCAAGTATCTTTTTTAAAAAACTGTTTTAAAAACAAAAAGATACACAGATTAATTTGGGAATAAATAACTTTTTAAAGATGTAGTCTTCCTATTCATGAGCATAGCATCGCTCAAATCTGATCAAGTTTTCTTATATGCCCTTCAACGTTATTAATTTTTCCATAAAAGTTTCATTTGCCATGTAAATGCTAGCACAATTACATTTTGTGTTTGGTTGTTTTTTATATAAAACAATCCTTTCAATGTTTTATTTTGTACTGACCTTGTACTAAGCAATATAAGTGAACTCTTTATTATTTCAATTATTTTCTTTTCCTTTTAATTTCTAATACATCTTACTGAATGTTCATGTCTTGAAACATTGACTAGGACATCCAAAGACAATTCCTGATATTAAAGAGAATGTATTTTAATTTTACCATTAAATATAAAGTTTCAGATAGGGTGAATGGGTTTTGGTCGATAACACTTACTTCCCTCTTCTATTTTTTAGTTTAATAAGAGTTTCTATGCTGGAAGTATACTGAATTTTATTGCATGTTTTTCTACATCTAATGAGAAGATCTTTTTTTTTTTTTTTTGCTTAATTCGTTATTAACAGGGCAACATTCACTGATAGACTTTTTTCCTATAACCAATCTTGCATTCCTGGAATTATCTCTCCATAAAAGAAAATCCATATGGCTAATAGCATATGAAAACCACTCAAATCCAAAAGTAGTCAGAAAAATTCACAGAAAAAAGTAATTCTCTACCATTTTCATCTTTAAGATTGGCAAAAATACCTACAGTCTGACAATATCCAATATTGGCAGGGGCGTGGAGAAAATGGGTCTCATATATATGACTGGTGAAGCATAAAGATAATCTCTGTTACCTTTTGGTTGAGTGCCCAAGGAAGTTGACTGGGCAGTAGATAATCAAATAGAAAGATGTTGTCTCCTGTGTATACTAAACAATTTAATATTTGTCTTTTCTTTCATTTGTTTATTTATTTATTTGAGACAGAGTCTCACTCTGCTGCCCAGGCTGGAGTGCAATGGAGTGATGTCGGCTCACTGAAGCCTTGACTTCCTGGCTCAAGCGATCCTCCCACCGCAGCCTCCCAAAGTGCTGGAATTAAAGGCATGAACCACTGTACCTGGCAATTTAGTTTGGTTTCTAGTCATCTAAGACTGAACTGAGATGGAGGTTTCTAATGTTAGAGTTATATCTATATTCAGATTTGAAACTATGTGCTGGAAAGAAAAAGTAAAAAAGGAAAAAGATATTGATCTTTCCAGATCAAGGATGTGGAAGAATGTCCATTTAATTATTGGGATAATAAATAGTGAGAGACTAGGGGTACTACGGGTATCAGTTGATTGAGGGTTGTTTTCCTTCTTACAATATAAAAGTTAGGTTAAGTTGATATTCAGATAATTTTTTTCTAATATTTTTATGTTCATCTTTCAGCAAACAAATGAACAATGATAAGAAAGCCTAATTGGCAGCCTTTGCAAATTCACTAAAAGGACACTGGCATACATTTGTTCACCATGATATACTACACTGTGTTCAACACCTATGCTGTAAAATTTGGTTTTATTATCTAACTCCTTTCTCAGCCCACACATCTATTATCAACGAACTCAATTAATTTTCTAAGTCTTAATGCCCTTATCCTAACTTATGCTGTTTTAAGGATAAAACAGAGCAAAAAGACTACCCTGAAAGATTTATATTTTATTCCCTATACCATTCCTTTCCCACATACACATAAAGATAATTTTCTCATTCTTCTCTTAGAAGAGTTGTATATAGAGATTGATTCACCCATTCCATCTATATTTCCTTAATATCTCACTATGTTAACTCCTTGTTCTGACATTTTACTTTAGATAATTTTACAAATTACTGACACCCTTGGCATTGAGATTTTGATTAAATTGTTCATCAAAAATCATCGCTCCTTGCCCCCTTGTCAAATAATATAGCTAATTAAATAATGCCAGAATAAATGTAGATGAGCTAGATACCAATCGTGGGGATAAATTATTTCCAATTGATATTATTATTAACAGAAAAATCCACCTATTTTTGCCCCTTACCTAAGAAAATTGTCTCTACATAAAAATATAGGAGAAGGGAAAAATAGTATTAAATGCAAAGTGGTATTTGAATAACATAAAAGTACACCTGTAATCATTTTCACAACTAAATTTATTCTTCTCTTGGATTAAAAAAAGTATGCATTTATATTCAGGCAGTCTTAAATTAGCTATTTCACATTTCACATTTTAAATGCAGACACATATCCCAGGAAATTTCTATTGGCATTCATTATTCATTGAAAAATCAAATCAAATAAGAATATTTCCAAATTCCCTTTGTTAAGAATAACTGAAGCATTTAAAGGGTCATATACACGTTGTTAAAGCATTGGAGGTCATTCCTGCTTACATTCTATAATGAATAATTTTAATTTGGGGACAAAAGGCTCTAACACCTCAAAAATGTCTACATTTTTCAAATCTACAAAGAAACTGAGGAGTAATTTTCTTCATAAAAGAAGAAATCATTTTTTAAAAATACCAAATGTATAAAAACACATTGTGCAATAACACTGTACTCTTTAATCATTCATTCATCTAAAAATAGTCTCAGGGATCAATTATATGCTAGGTACTGTAGGGAATAAAAATAGAAGTAAAACATGATCCTTTTCCTCTTGGAGCTTATAATATAACTAATTGGGGGGATGAGGACACACATACATAGTCACAGTGTAAGACAGAAAGTGGAAATGTTCTAAAGAGAGTAATAAAAGGACTATGAGGATCGAGAGAGAAGGGAGAAAGAGAAAAAAATACACGTAATTAGGGAAGTATTAATATTACAGAGGTGATGGGGAATCAGTGGTGGTGTCAGACATTAGGTAACATTTGCATTGGGCTTGTAAGAGAATTTTCCTCAGTGATGACCAGTTGGAATAGAGCATTAAGGTACCTCAGAAGAAGGAAATACCTGTAATTCTTAGAATAAGAAATCAACAACAACAAAAACAGATAAACAAGCAGCCTCATTTAAAAAATACAGCTTTCAAGTACCCAATAAATACTGATTGAATGAGATAATCACTCAGGGGAAAAAACAAGTCACTACTAACCATTTTTCTCAAGCTACACTGTGAATCCACAAAGCATGTTGGCCAGGAGTTTGGCTCGGTCTCAGTCTTCTTGAGCCTAGAGAAAATCGTAGCTGACAGTCTTCCCCTGGTTCTCCCACCTACCCATCGATAAAGGCTTTCCCACCCCTTCCACAAGGCAGAAGTAAGTGGAGATTAAAATAGCTCCAGAATACTTCCTGCTCTATTCTAATTGTGCTTTGACTTAGACCAATTGGAATGTTGAGGGAAAACCCCATGAGGCATCAAGCATGTGAGATAATGTGTCAGTCCCTCAAAAATGTTTGTCCAACCTACTCTGTGTATCCACCGTTGTTCCCTATTCACAAAGCATAATGTGTGGGGAAAAATAGCTCTTAGCTGTTTCTCCCTTTTTAAAAAATAGATGTGTCACCTTCATGAAATACTTCCTTATACAACTATTTTTTTGTAACAATGTGTCACGAATCTAGCCAGTTGCTAACCCAACGAAGACTATGTATGCTATGTATGCTAAATATTTTCTTGGGAAGTTATGATTCTCCAGCCGCCTAACAAAGGTGTGATTTGACCCATGATCTACCTGAATTAAATACCTGGCACATTGTAGGTACACAGTAAATGCCTGTGTGATGAATACTGTATTTTATACCCCTTTAAAAAGTGTGCAATATTGTGTTTATGAGAAAATGTTCTAAGACTTCTAACTTCAGCTGGCGAAGATACTCTGCTCCCCTTCTTTTGGGTTTCTGAGAAAGACAAACTGTTTGCTTCACTAAACTACTAGCAATGACTCATACTGCTTGGGTAAGAAATGTAAGCACAATTGACAATGCAGGTGAGATGAGGGACAAGGGTGAACCTTGGGAACAAGGAAAGGGAACAAGTTCTAAAAGAGCCTTCACTTCAAGTTAATAATATGAATACAAGAGAGAGGCACTTGGTTCACGATCTCTATGAAAAACAGCGAAAATCATGGCTAACAGCCTTTCTCCAGTTCCCTTACCTACCTACTGCTAAATGCTTCCCCATCCTTTCCACAAAGCAGAGGTAACAATATGGAAATAGATCCAGACCATTCCTAATCTATTTTAACTGTGCTTCTGTTCTACTTGACTTAGACCAAATTAAATGTTGAAGGAAAATCTACTTTTTTTTAGAAAGATACACTTTACAGCTTAGCATACCCAAAAGCCTTCACTTAACTACCCTAGCTACCCTAGCTAATACTGCCCTATCAGTCACTTCCTACCCCATTGTCTTATTTTATTTCACCTTAATACTAATTCCTATCTCAAGTAGCTTTATCTATCCATCCATCATTCCATTGAACAACCAACCATGTATCTCCTTGTTTTGTTTAATAGCTGTATCTTCTGTGTCATATGGTTGGTTCTTAAACAGTTTTGGGTGAAAAAATGAAGCGATAAATGACTCTCACCTCAGTTCCCAAAGCTTCAAACAATTTCATCTTCCAAAATCTTCGACCCGCTCATTAAAAGAGTGGTCAGGATGCAACATGTTATGTTGTTCCTTCAATTGCTTCCACTTCCACTCTCTGAATTTATTTCCATCTTGACTTCTTTTAAGACACATTTCAATTACTGTGTGTTTCCTATTTTTGTCTTTCATTTTGGAAATTCCTAATGGTCAGCAGATAACCAAACAAAACACAAAAAATATTTATCTTTTAAAAACACGGGAGGCCGAGGTAGGCGGATCACCTGAGGTCGAGAGTTCAAGACCAGCCTGACCAACGTGAAGAAACCCCATCTCTACTAAAAATACAAATTTAGCCAGGCTTGGTGGCACATGCGTGTAATCCCAGCTACTCAGGAGGTTAAGGCAGAATAGCTTGAACCCGGGAGGTGGAGGTTGCAGTGAGCCAAGATGGCACCACTGCACTCCAGCCTGGGCAACAAGAGCAAAACCCCATCTCAAAAAATAATAATAATAATAATAGCCGGGTGCGGTGGCTTACGCCTGTAATTCCAGCACTTTGGGAGGCCGAGGCGGGCGGATCATGAGGTCAGGAGATCTACACCATCCTGGCTAACATGGTGAAACCCAGTCTCTACTAAAAACACACAAAAAAATTAGCCGGGCATGGTGGTGGGCGCCTGTATTTCCAGCTACTCGGGAGGCTGAGCCGAGATCGCGCCACTGCACTCCAGCCTGGGCGACAGAGCGAGACTCCATCTCAAATAATAATAATAATAATAATAATAATAATAATAATAATAATATGTAATGAATATTTGGAAGACCTGTATAAGTTATCCATTCTATAGCATTTGGCAAATGTTTAACATAAAATGCTCTAACATCCATTTTAACATTGTTATCATTTAGGAAAAATGAGTTAATAGTAAAAAAATATAAAATGCAAATTTAACATTAAAACACAATTCTAATTTTAAAGCAAAGTAACAATTGCTAAGGTTTGAATTAAGCACACAAAGTAAATTGAGAGAACATTTCTCAAATGTAAACTGCATATTTTACTGTATATGAGACTTGCTGGGAATATCAAGAGGTAGCGATACCCAAACAGCAAGCAGAGGTTTACACTTACTTTTCTCATATGCTGAGAATTTTATCTCATCTATTTAAATCAGTAACTCACATTAGTGCATTATAATGACAGTATCTTTTATAGTTATATTTTATATATTGTGGTAATAAAGCTAGGAGCATTGGTGTTATTTATTATTAAAAGTCATTCATGATGTATATTTGCCTTTTTCCCATACCTTATGGTTAACCTGTATATTTATTGTGCTTATAATAGTCAATTGTTTTTCATAAACCAATTCTTAAACCCAAGCTTCATGGGATTGGAAAAAAAACAACTCTAAATCTATTGGAGAAACTGAATAGAATTTAGATTTCTTAGTTTTTAGAAACAGATATATATACACTTTCAATAATAGAATCATTCTTACAAAGTGAAAAAAGAAAACAGTATGTGTGTGTAATGCCATATTCACTAGAAGGGTCAATGGCCCCAAGGAGCTCTGTTTATGAGCAATATTAACACCAAACAGAGAGCTTAGCAATGTCTGTTTCTAAAAATAAACCCTGTGTGTCTCTTGTTGTCATCATCAACCAGAGTCCTGTGTGCTCTGAGACAGCATCAAGGCCGCCTCTTTGCCTTTCTATAAGCATGATACATCATTACCAGAGCTCTCCCTTTTCTCTCAAGGTGGCAGAGATAAAAAGAATTCTGCAATCACCCTAAGCACACATTTAAACAACATTATTGCCCCTTAAGCAGACGGTTATCATGTTATTTTGGCAGCAGGAAGGAATCTGTGGTTTCACTTGAATGTTATTCTTCTTTATTTAAACTACTAGAAATAACCCAAAAATGACAGAATGCTCTTTCTATAAATAATCATTCCAGTGTAGAGTTATATTAGGAGGTAACTCATATGGCATGATAACGCCTAACAAGCTAATCTTAGACCTGCGATGCCATAAGATAGAAATACCGAGGCTAAGAATAACTGACCCAAAGGAGTCAGGCTGCTAAAGAGAGGCACAGACATGTGGACATCTGCAGGTTTTAACGCATTTAATGATCTTCTGAAAGCTTCTTTCCCCTAGGAAGGCAATAAATTATGTCAATCATTAACGTGATAATCAATAATGCTTTTACAATGTATTGATTCCTGAAGATGGCTCAA
Organism: Pongo pygmaeus; assembly: GCF_028885625.2. Lineage (NCBI taxonomy): Eukaryota > Metazoa > Chordata > Mammalia > Primates > Hominidae > Pongo > Pongo pygmaeus. The sequence continues at coordinate 68,212,668 of NC_072379.2, forward strand.
GATTCTCATAGCAAATAAGATCATAAAAATTACCTGTTGAAAAGCAAAGAGTGGGCTTTTGCATAATTGGATTAGTAGGTAATGGGTGAATTTTATGCTTAAGCCACCTACAGAACATATAATATTCATCCAATAAAGTAAAATATAACTCAAGATAAAATAAAATGTAGTATGATGATAATACATATAAACACAGCCATCCAGTTTTCACCTAAAATGTCCAAACTGGACCCAAATTGGACAGATATATATTCAAAATAAGTAGAAACTGAATTATGTTAGCTAGATCTTTATTGTGGCTAGAGAATTTCACATTGCAAGTTGAAATTAGGATTTGAGTGGTGATATAGGCTTTATTAACCTTACATTTCAAGGTAAATACCAAGGTGAGCATAATTCAAACCTTTTGGTCAAAATAAATGAACCCCATAATGCTAACATTTCAAAAAAAATTACTTTATCCTGCCAAAATACATTAATAATAATTTGCTATTTTGAAGTGGGGCTAACTTTACCCTCATGATCTGTGTATCATGAACACTGGCAAACAGGTGCCAAATGCATCAGGAATGCTGCTTCTGTCCAGAGCATCTGCTCCAAGGAAAAGAGCACGCTCATAGAAGTTTGGTTTCCTTAAGCTCCTCTCAGCCCTGGATAGTGCTAACTTCCTCGAATTTAATTATCTAGCACTGAGAACATGAAGTAAGGATCTTCCAACAAAACTTTCAACATAGTTGCCTATTTGTGCCTTAAACGTCCCAGGATTAAGAAGTCTGCCTAGATATTTGCTTATACATATATAAATGTGCCCACATTTTTAGTACCAAGCAGAATTATCCTAGGCTAAATATTTTTTGAGGAAAAGTGGCAGGATTTTAAACACGACCCTACCATTTCCTACCTACAGTAACCATCAGTAAATTTCTTATCTCTCTGAATATACTTCCTCAACTGTAAAATACCAATATTGCTGCAACAACTACTGTATTATTAAACTGTGGTGAGGATTAAATGATAAAGTGATACACAGAGAAACTTTTGAAACATTAGCCATTGTGTCAATAATAAAAGAATGACATAAAAATTTTTGAAAAAATATGCTTACAATCACTGACCTCTAAAATTGGAACTAGGCTGGGCACGGTGGCTCATGCCTGTAATCCCAGCAGTTTGGGAGGCCAAGGCGGGCAGATCACTTGAGGTCAGGAGTTCAAGACCAGCCTGGCCAATATGGCAAAACCCCATCTCTACTAAAACTACAAAAATTAGTCAGGTATGGTGGCACATGCCTGTAATCCCAGCTACTTGGGAGGCTGAGGCAGGAGAATCACTTGAACCAGAAGGTAGAGGTTGCAGTGAGCCAAGATCATATCACTGCCTGGATGACAGAGTGAGACTCTGTCTCAAAAAACAGAACAAAATAAAATAAAATAAAATTGGAACTAAGCAACTAGAAGATCAGAGAGGAGTATGACAGAAAAAAACAAAAACGGGTGGTGATAACTTTCTTTCTAACTTAAAATGGATAGTTCCTAATGTAAAAATCATGTACTTAAAATACACCCTTGAATTTTGATTATGAGATTTCAAAAGTACCATCAAGAATAAAGTTAATACAGTGCTTAACACAACAAGAGCTTTTTCTTATTCACCCTATTTGGGGTTCCCTGAAAACTTTCTGGGTAAACACATTTTTACTAAAGCAAGAACTCCCAAGCTATGATGTCATTTAATGAAAACTCAGTGAAATTTACTTATTTTTTGTTTTCTGGATTTTGGGGGGTTTATTTTGTTTTTAATATCAAGTTTCAAATTTTGAAACAACTTCACGACATTCTCATTTGGAAATGTCATGCCTTAGACATTCACCAAAACGTACCTCAAGCAAATTGAAAATAACATCCACATGGCTGCAACTGGGTCGATAATGAACATACATTACGAATTTCAAAGTTTCTGATACAAGTGGTGAACCATAAGGAGAAGCAGGAAAATAAAGTCGTGGGTATTTCCAACCTTATCAGCATGCAAAAAGTTTAATCATAAGCAAATGACTAGTTACACTCTGTGGTTTGGTAAATTTCTTTCTTCCTTAAAAGTGGTTTTCATTGGATTTAATTAATGGGTATTTAAGAAACACTATACACGAAAAGCCCATCACTTATTTTACTATGGAAAAGTTAACATTATGATAATGAATGGAAAATATATTCTTATAAAAACACAAGAAGTACTTATTCTTATATTCATGAATCATAGCAACTTAGAGTAAACCTAATGTTCTCTGATAACACTTGAAAGTGTAGGTCGTTTAGTATTGTGAAAAATGTTGTTTAAATTAAATTTGTTTTGTGCATCCGACTTAGTTGAAGAAAAATGGAACTGGAAACACCAGGCATTTCCTCTTTCTTTGCTTCCTTATTGCCAACTTACTGGGAAAAGAAAAGGGGAAAACTGCCAACAGGAAGGACACCACATATCCCAAGCTAACTACTCACTTCAGCTTCCTTTCAAAAACAGGGGGGGACCATGGCACAGCCAACACTGATTTGAGGCAGAGGCCAACATATTTTTGAATTTCTTCTTGAAAGCTTCTTTTCTAAAGTTATTTGCATGAGCTTTTATTTCAATTAAATTATTTTCAAAGCATTCAAATTCAGAAAAAAATGTTAAAATGTAGTTATCATTCCATATTGTAAAAATTGTTCATGATTCTTAAAATGTAATACTTGTGACAACCTACTGGCAAAGACATTCTGAGTATTTTTAAGATAATCCTCCTTTCGTATATTGAAAACAATTCATATATTATTATATTTCTCAAAAAAATTTTTGTGTGCCTCGAAGCCAACATTAAAGGAATACTCTATCCAAGTTTATAATAAATGCTTGTAAGGCATGAGGCCACAATGTTGACTCTCCTTCCTTCAGAAAATGTGATTAATGGCTTAGAGAGATCCAGTTTCTTCTACAATTACTTCAGTCTCTTTATTAGGGGGCTTCTTCTAACAATAGACAGTACTAAGAAAGGCAATCTATTCAATATTAATAAAAAACTTATATTCAATACTAGTAAAAAATACTTATATTAGTATTTAAACAGATTTATTATCTTCATGAAAAGAAAGTCAACACCCATAGTTCAACTATGAAAGGGAAATTATAAACATAGTCCATTTACTTTATTATATTTGTGGAAACTAAAAGTAAATAAAATTGCAAAGAAACTTCTAATCACCAATATCCACGTTGTAGCAAATACTGCTAGTGCCTAGCTAACATCTATTCCTCCTGCTTCTTTGTTCTTCCCCAACAGAAACTTGAGCAGGTTTAGGTATCCTGCCTTCCCAGCTCAGTCATGGGTCCCACTCCTCTGAAAAACAAGTGAAAGAATAGGCAGGTGATGCTATTCTAGTCAATATAGTATAAAGGACGATTTGCTGGAGAAGTCTGGGTAAGATTTCTTTCCTTTAAAAGAGACGCCAAGACAGCAGTTTCCCCTCTTTGTCTCTGGAATTTGTCGTGCATAAATAACATGATGTTGAAACTGCTACAAGTCAACTTGTGACCATTGGAGGATCCAACCTTTGTCTCTGCAATTTGTTATGCATAAATATACATAATGCTTGGAACTGCTACAAGTCAGTTTGTGACCATTGGAGGATCCAATCTTAGGATCACACCAACCAAGGCTAAGACCAGCAGAGTGGACCTATATGAAGGACCTGAATGCTGCTGCCATTTTTGACTACCTGATGCTGCCTAACCACCCAACTACTTTATCACATGATAAATGTCCTACTTGTCTGTCATTTTGACTAGAGTGTTATTTGCAGGAGAAAACAACCTAACTAATATACCCACTACTTAAAATTAATTACTGTTAGTATTTTGACAGAGTAGCTTTGTGTGGGGGTGTGTAACGAACACTTCTCATAGAATACATGCCTATTATAAAAAATCATACACTGTAAAGAGGTATGATGCTAAAAGAAAAAGCCCCTCCTCTTCACCAAACACAGCACAGCATCTTTCCTTATTTCTTCCTATCTTTATATGAATTCTTCAGGAGATGGATGGATAGATTTAAAAAATTATAAAAATAAGAACATATCACTGATGTTACATTTATTTTTAAAAATTGAAATTAAACTTAACTGAATTTAAATTTAAATTTAACTGAATTAAGCAGATTTAAAACTGCAGTTGAAGGAACTATAAATGTACTAAATACTTCCTTAACATAAGAGATACTATTTCCAAAAAGACCTCTTTAAGGTTAAATAAACTATTTTTAAAAATCAGTGCTTTGAATCTTTTTTTTAAGTATGTGTTTCTATTTTAAGCAGCAGGGAGTCTGTCCCTGCTCAGAAAGGGAAGGATATTAGCATTTCTCACATCCTTCCATCTCACCTCTCTCTAACACCTCACACTGGCCAGCTTTATTAATATTTTTACATTCCCCTACTTTATAATATCTGCTTTCTGCCCTATAAACACAATCCAATAGTTGTTTAAATGCATTCAGTGCTCCCTCATTACTTTGATAATGTTTTCTCTACTTTTGAATTTAGTTTTTTGTTTGTTTTAAGTTCATCTCTTCACTGTGTGGCTTTCACTGTCAAGCAGCCTCTTTCATGTTTGAGAATTTCTACTTTGTCTAACTATTTTCCTTTTTCATTCACTCTGATTTTTTTCAAACCTTTCATCTTTATGTGTAAAGATTTTTACCTGGGCCTATTCTGTTTTCTTCTATTTCTAATGAATATTTTTTTCTATAATCATTATGATTTTCCATTCTTAATTCATTTCCTGAGATCTATATCTCCTTTCTCATCTCATTCTCTTGTTTATCATCTCACCTTTCAGCTTTTTTTTTATATAAAATTTATGTAAGGCGCTCTATTTGTAGGAAGCAATACTAAGACGTCTAATTCCATGGGTTCAATGAGTTGATGTTTTTCTTCTTGGTAGAATCTCTAAGGTTAGTTGGTGAAAGGTACGTCATTCCAAAGAGCTATAGATGGATCTTTCTCCCAATTTAGTATGCTGCTCTGAAGCCTTCATTTCTACTATTTCTCAGCCACAAGAGAAAACAAGAACAACCCAAAATGGTGAGGATATCTACTCGGTTTTCTTCTCTTCAGATTTGGGAATCTTAGTGAGAATCCTCAGGAACTGGTCAACTTGCCAGTAAAATTCTAAGACAGGCCAGGAGACAGGTCTCTCTGTTATGATCAAAGAACCTCTGCATCCATTTTTTCCTTGGCTGTTAGCCTCTGAGGTATGTTGCATTAGGTTGTATCATTTTCTTTGCTCAGTTACTGTTGGGTTACAGTTACTATTGGGTGACAGGGGTGAAAGGAGTGTTTGTTGGCGGACATGCTATTTTGGGCTCACATCATTATTTATCAGTAGTGAGAAATTATGAGGCACATTTTAAAATCGCTCATCTCCAAAATTAAAATCATCATTTAGAATATTTTTTGAATTCAGAATTTGGATTTATTTCAGTCTTCTAAGGGGTTTTATTGGATTTTCTTACTTAATGGACATAACAATAATTATGCCTCCTGTGTCATCCTTAGAAATATGAAATACTCATTCTTATCTCCATTCTCAATGAGCCCATTTATAATTATATTTCTGATTGATACCTATCATCTATCTCAATTGATAACAGACTTGCAAGTGAAGATAACCTGAGTTAGAGAATGGCAAAACAGTAATTATGGGGAATACCAGAAGTGATTCTTGACATGACAGGAACATTTCACAGACTTACATTTTCATAATTAGATTCTGCTTTTCAAGTAGACATAAGTGACGTGACTACTGAATCTAAAATGTTCCCTTCCCCTCAACACCATACACTAAGGAACAAAAGGATTCAAAAAAGGGTGAAGATATATAAAAGAATTTCAGGATTTTGATTTAAATGTTTTTCTTTTATACCCTAAAATAAGAATAGATGGCCAAAATATGAGATTTCCTTATTGTAACTATATCTTACATTACTTCTGTACAAACTCTAGGAAATTCCTTCATAATAATTGTTCCAATATTGTCTGGACAGCTCTGCTGCCCAACGTGTTAAGCAACATGCTTGGCAACGGGAGAACACCCCTAATCCTGCCAGCTCCTGCAGAGTGACCTGAGTCAATATGTGTACATGCTTCACTTTCTGCCACAGTTATCACTTACCCTGGCCCACACAAGCCACAAAAGTAGGGATGTACTTGACAAAATGTGTCACTCACACTGAATTCTAAGATTTAATATTATAGAACTTTAAACTAAAATATATTAGTATAATATTATAGAACCTGGTTCTACCAAACATGTTTAGCCTGGCCGAGTCAATATCAAAAAAACATACAACCATAAAAAACACTTGTATTCCAATAGTATATAAAGAGCTGTGTACAAAAACCATCAATATTAGTGCATAATATCCAATATAACTAGAACAACAAATGGGAACTCTAAAGCAACTGCTAAAGAAATTACACAACAGAACCAATGTTTTAAAAATAATCTCAAGAAACCTGCCATTGGGGTTCACTGTTCAATCACATACTGTGCAACTTCTTTGCCTTTATTACATAATGAGACATTTCAGAGAACACACACACACACACACACACACACACACACACACCCTACTCTTACCTATAGTGATAATCTGCATAGGAAAGATCTTAACTCTTATCAAACCAAGGTAACAAAATAAATAGTTGATTTATAAGATAACTAAGGCAAACTGATTATCAAAACAAACAATCATTTCCCCCATGTGACCTCCAATGTAACTCATGTGGCTTGTTCAGCAAGATAGAACATGGCATTGAAAACCAAGATCCTAGGTTCATTCACTAAAAACAACAATTATAATAGTGAGTATACGTTTTAAGGACATATTGATACATTTGAACCTCACAAGAATGCTAAGAGGCAAGCAGGAGGACATCATTATTCTTCAGTTTGAAGATGAGTAAAAAATCAGTACACAATCGGCTAGCAGTGGAGCTCATGCTAGAATACAGAGTGTCTGACTCCTAGAACAGTGCTCTCTCCACTCCTCTGCACTGCTGCCAGGCACCCTTTCTCTCTTTCAAATCCAAAGACTCTGCTTCTAAGCCTATGAATCACATCCAGACCACTGGTCCAAAAGGGAGCTGAACAAGATTTGTAGCTAAATTAAGACAAACATATCCCTAATTTAGCAGTTAACTCAAAGGACAAACCCTACTGATAGTGGTTCACCAGCATCACCATCCGTTCCCCAGCCCTACAGCAGTGAATCTCAGTTTGCTGAAGGTTAAGGTGGGGAGATTTTAAAAACCTCAATCCCCAGGCTGTTCCCCATACCAATTAAATCAGGCATTCTGGGAGTGGAATCTAGGTATCATATTTTGTAAAGTGCTTCTGGTGAGTCCAACTTTGAGAGCCAGTGCCTCACAGGAAGTATACAATAAAGACTAGGTGAATTAAATTTAAGAACATATATGAAATATATGGCATGGTAGGAAGGGTGCAATTGTTTTTATGCTTCAAATTTTAAAAATAAATAGAACTTAGTGATTATGTATTTATACCAGACAGGTTTTGGGAGTCGATTGTTAACCCACATCACCTTTCATTTAATAGCTAGCTGGTGCTTAAATGTTACTTCTTGTAGAACTGGCAAAAGCATGGACAGCCTGAAGCACTTCCCTGTCTGAAAATCTTGTTGCTTTGTACACAAACCATTAAATGCTAGGAAAATGACAATCTCTACTGAAATGGGTGTAAAGTTGTATGTGATTATCAAAGATGTGGAGAAAAAAGTAAAGCTTGCAAACACCTGTAGCCAGCCTTAGCTTCAGCAGACACTTGCTACTTGGAAGGCATGTATGTTTCTACCATATGAAAAAAATATCAAACTCGTAACACAGAAGTGAGGACTAAAAGGATAAAGCAGAGTGCTGAAAAGATTTCTAAAATAGTTATTTTCAAAGGATTCATCCATATTTTTAAAAATAAAATGCTAAGTTAAATGACCAGTCCCATTAGAGACATACCTGTTAAACCCTCCTGGAGCCCTTGTCAGCTTTGCAGCTATAAGAATAAACTGTACTGAAATTCTGGTAGGTTTGCTTTTGTTAAGCAGGCGCTATTCATTAACATAATTCCTGTCACTTAAGTGTATAAATACCAAATTATGCAAAATTGATATTTTATTCTGATTCCATGAAAAGATTGGGTCAACAGAAGGATCTTAAAATTATCATAACTAACCAAGGTTTAAAGAAAACTAGCTTTAAACATAGATCCCCATATGGGAAGGTGTATTAACACAAAAACAGACATCATGCCAACCTGTGGAATATTTCTTTCACACCTAGCTCTACAAAGTAAACACTGCTTTATGTGGCATTCTTATCATGGAAATCTAGGCGGTGATCTATAATTACGATTAAGCCCACATGGGAAGTGGGATCTAAGTGAGAACTTTAAGCCAATTTTAGGTTGAAACATTCAGAAGAGGACAGAAACAAAGAGTTCCCAAAGCTTTAGGAAATAGCCATAGGAAATAAATATGAAAGGCAATAATTACATGTAAGTGATACTGCCTGGAGAGTATGTTCATTTAGTAAGTATAAATTGACAAGGCTGACAATCTCCATCTCCCACCAGCTCATCTCCTTGAGAAACTAGAAATTAGAATCTGTTCCTATTATCCTTTAAAACACTGCACCTGCTTTTAACACATTTACATGTGTGTTATGCCATCACATCTGCCTGACAATGCTAGACTTCCCACATGTTTTTGAAGAAAATTAAAATAAGCATCTGCTAATAACAATTTTATTTCATCCTAAACAGTTTCATTTGGAGCTCATGAGAAAAAGCCACATAATGGAAAAAAGAAAACTACCTTTATAACTCTGTAGCAAACACATTTTAGAAGGTAGGTCTATAAATAGATGTGCTTCTGTAGGCACAGAGTAAATATAAAATCGTCAGGCTAGCAGGGCTGCAATTTAAACTGAAGCCCCAATATGAACTTACCTGATTTTTAAAGTCCTATTAGAATAGGCTTACAATCAGTACAGAGCTCCTTTTTCTAGTTGCATAGTAAAGGCAAAACACCCTCAACTACATTTTACTTATCTCAGTCTCATCTTTCATCAGAAGCAATAGTTTGCAATTTCATTCAGAAGCTGCTGTCCCTAAGCAGACTGAATATGCACAGAAACAGTAATGGAAGGGATCTAAGTTAAACCCTACAGACGCACCAAGAAAATAGCAACATCAACACGAAAAAGCAGCAATTTCCTTAAGAGAGGTGCTTTTCTTAGCTGCATTTCCCAAGCCAGCCCCCTTTCAAACCTAAAACGTCTCAGTTATGAAAGAGGATCTTACCTGAGCTGATCATACTGTGCATTCTTTGCTGAGCCAAGAGCTGCTCTCGTCCAGCCACCCCATCTGAGGAAAAACAGGAGTCACTCTCGTAAATTGTCTGCAGCATATTCCAGTCACTCTTACTTCAGCTACATGAAACATTCATCACTGCTCAGTGCACCGGCCCCAGGAGCTACCCTCGCTGGTTCTCCCTCCTCTCTGAGGAGAAGCAGCAGAGGATCAACTTCGACAATGATTTCCTTTCTGCTCAAATGGGCATCCACTTTTAAAAAGACCTGGACACTTTTCCCATGTTACCAACCTGTGTGCAAAGCAGAAAGGACAGAGTGGATGCTATAGCTCTCTGGAGTTTAGGTTATCCCGGAAACTACAAGCAGGTGGGAAATAGGAATGTGCTTCGGGGTTATTTCTTTGTCAGAATACGTAGAAAATTATTAAGTCTACCCACGAGAAAAAGAAACCAATTAAACCTGGCTTAGAGTTCTTCAGGCTGCTAGGGTTTTGTTGCAAAAACCCTCAGTCCTGCAAGTGGCTTCAGCCGGTGCCCTTCTCCTATCTGTGTCTGTGCCTCTCTTCCCCCTTTCTCAGTCTCTCTCAGCTCAAGTTGGCTAAAGCGAGTGATAATCCATTTGCATATGAATCAACAACAGCATGGCCCACAGGCACAGAAATAGAACAATGGTCGGCCTGAGCCAAAAATAGGTCAAGCATGGCCGAGTGATTGGAGCCTGCATTAATGCATTTAAAAATACCCCAGCAAACCCAGCTGTCCAGCCTCTATCTTTCAAACCATAATTCTCTATTGCAGGGCCTTAAAAGCAGTTAACTCTTTCCTCCCTCGAAGCTTGCTTTACACACTGTGTTTCCATACTGGCGATTCGCTTCCAAAGAAAGGAAGGCAAGAAAAAAAATTAAGAATCATAATTCTAAGAGGGCAAATGCACATACATTTCATTTCATTTTATTTTTGTAGTATGTGTTTTTGGAAGAGAGAGGAGAGAAGTGCAGAGCTCTGTATTGGTTCTAAAATAATACTGGAAGCTTTTGCTCATAATGTGGTTTCTGCCTCACCCACGCACAGCAATCCTGGTGTTCTATTTTTGTTGCCTGTTTCTCAGGCTACACTGCAGTTGGCTGTAGCACTAGAAGCTTTTCTGCCTTCTAGTTTCAGGACTAACAGGAGATTTAGTAGAGGTAGTTTTGGAAAACAAGCACACCCCAGAATAAAATTTTTACGAAGGACAGGCTTGATTTTTTACTTGCTATTTATGCAAGACAATTGTCCATTTCACAAATCCTATTGTATCTTAGTACCACCTATGAATTTTATTGCATTCATCCAGTTAGTACTATATCTATAAACAAAACAAAACACAAAACACAAAACTGTGGCTTATATGTGAAAATTTCCCCTCAGCCTCTCAGGCTAAATTCAATTTACTTGCAAAAGGAAAAGAAAGTATTCTGATTTCTTATGGATACAGAATTTCTGAGCATATGCACCTGTTGATGGATAAATCATATGGTTAGTACCCAACTATGACTGTTCTGCATTCAACTATACATTGGTTGCCCGAAATATGGACCTCCTAACTTTTCTGTAGAAATAGCATTTATGATAGTCAATAGATTACCAGACACATTGTGGTGTTCAGCTATACAGTACAGTAGATAGTATCAGAGTTTTATAGTCTCTGGTGCACATTTATATCATTTCTATATAAGAGATAAATTTTACATTCCAAAGAGGGATCCTAGCATCTTGTCACTTCCAAGAGCAAACCCAAAAGTGATAATCTACTAGTCATGGAAGCTCTTTTCTCTTTTCTAAACTAAATCAGCGAGGAAAATGTAATTCTAAGGCATCAGAAGCAATAGGGGAAACAGAGGATAAAGTAGATTATTTCAAAATTCCCAGAACAATCCGATGGAATAGGGATCTTGGTCAACTCCAGAG